>NC_045174.1:3605867-3615867 GCF_900700415.2 Clupea harengus | reverse complement strand
GAAGCTTTGGAAACCATTTGAGTATGTACATGTAGTGTTTCTGTAGGTGTCTCTGTGAGTGTGTGTGTTTCTGTAGATGTCTCTGTGTGTGTGTGTGTGCGCGCATGAGTTAGAAACTGGCAGTTGACTAACTAGATAGGCGAGAATCATTTGTGGGCACGGTCCTGTGTGCATTGTGCGTCTGAGACTGTGTGTGTGTGTGTGTGTGTGTGTGTGTACAGTATGTGTGTGTGTGTGTGTGTGTGTGTGTGTGTGTGTGTGTGTGTGTGTGTGTGTGTGTTAATCTCAGAAGCCCCCCTCTTCTCTCCTCTGTGTAACACAAGGCAAAGCCTCTAAGCAGCTGCCCCTCTCCCCTTCTCTAAAAATAACTCCTCCAGCCCAAAGCCATTATTACTATACGGACCAGGCTCTGCCCAGCTCAAAACATGATACATCTTGTGTGATGTGTGTGTGCTCAGGGTGGAGAGAGAGAGAGAGAGCCAAAGAGAGAGAGAGAGAGAGAGCGAGAGAGAGAGCGAGGAGAGAGGGGAGAGAGAGAGAGAGCCAAAGAGAGAGAGAGATAGCCAAAGAGAGAGAGAGAGAGAGAGAGAGAGAGAGAGAGAGAGAGAGAGATAGCCAAAGAGAGAGAGAGAGGGGGGGGGAGAAAAAACAGATAAACCAAGAGCAAGAAATACTGTCTGCATAGGCACAGGTTTGCCTGAGTGATGGACTCGTCTCACTCCATTGTCACCTCCCCCTACTCACAGCGGCTCTTCCACACCACTGCCCACTCTGACCACCCCGACCCAGTTTCCTAAGACACACACACACACACACACACACACACACACACACACACACACACACACACACACTGTCCAGTCTGGCCTTATCCAATCACTCTATAAGCACAAACATGTTTACCAATCAGTAAGTCATTGATTCCTCATTGTTGGCATTAGAAAGAGGCTTTTGTCTTGGTCTTGTACGTTTGAAACCCAACTTTGTGATGATTTATGGCCATGCTTTATCACATGACCCTTTGGTGGCCACCGGACACTGATCTAGCCATCAATCTCTGGGTCACACTAGCTCACTGGTGGAAGACAGCCTTGATTGTAGGGCTGTGTGTGTATTTGCGCGTGCGCGTGTGTGTATTTGTGTGTGTGTGTGTGTGTGTGTGTGTGGGGGGGGGGGGGGAGCTATGCCTGTCCCTGACCCCTGCTCATGCATCTGACCCAGAAAAGCCCCTTCAGGGTCTTGAGCTGCCAACAACCTGCTGCCTTTGCTGCTGGATTACACACTCACAGTGTCTGACTACACACACACACACAGACACACACACACTCCTTTTCAGGATCTAGCTCAAAATATCAGAATCAGAATCCCACTTACACACACAGACCCACCAGCTTGGCATCCTGGTCAGTGCTAACAGATGTTTTAGTGTATTTTACTTCACACTGCATGTCCATGACCGTGACAGCAAATTGAATTGGCTCACTGCAGAATTTTTAACCACGTTTTTTTATAATAACACCCTTTGGAGGAACACAAACAACAAATTATGCATACTTAATCTCTCTCTTACTCCAGTATACTAAACGTTTTTGTGAGGACATAGATGCGCTTGGTAAAGGAAATTCCCTGTGTCGTGGAAAATTCCCTGATGGAGTTCTAGAAGACTGTGGAGTGTGTGGTCAAGGTGAGTGCACATCACCCCATGGTAATTATCCCGTTGCTAGGTGATCAGATGCTTCCATCAGGTCCTTAGTAAACAGTGATATTCATGGATGTCCATTAAAGTCTCACTCGAGGACATGGAACAGAGAACAGGCTGACATCATCTCACCTCATGTCAAATGCAAACACACATTGGCACACACACACACACCCACCCACCCACCCACACGGGCACACACACCTGAGCTGTCTGTGTCTATGGAAACAGGTTACATGAGGTCTGTGGAGATTGAAACTTTCTGTCTCCATCAGGCAGACATAATGTACCTCATTAGGCCACACATGGCCACACAATGTGTGTGTGTGTGTGTGTGTGTGTGTGTGTGTGTGTTTGTGTGTGAGACAGTAGTTCTCTCTTTGTTCTCTGAGTGTGTGTGAGTGTGTGTGTGTGTGTGTGAGTGTGTGAGTGTGTGTGTGTGTGTGTGTGTGTGTGTTTGTGTGTGAGAGAGACAGTAGTTCTCTCTTTGTTCTCTGAGTGTGTGTGTGTGTGTGTGTGTGTGTGTGTGTGCACATTTGTGTTAATGTAATTGTGGCAGTATCTTTGCGATACAGCTGGCAGAGGTTAACTAACAGAGGCGTCCACTTGTACACTGATTCTAACTCATCTCCCTTCATGAGTTCATTTGCCCTGACAGAAGGGATGCCTGTTTATATAACCAGGGACCTCTGCCATCACAACCAATTAGAACACTCAATGAGGGAAGGAATGACAGCAAGCATAGAAGACAGGATGGTGACTGCCCACGTGTGTGTGTGTGTGTGTGTGTGTGTGTGTGTGTGTGTGTGTGTGTGTGTGTGTGTGTGTGTGTGTGTGTGTACACGTATATTTTATTGTGAGGAAATACTGTCTACTCTCAAAAAAAAATGCCAACAAACGCTCAATCATGCCACACACGCACAAAGGGAGAGAATGACGACAGCTGTTCAGCTCTTCCCTGCACATCTCTGGGGTTTCCCTCGCAGTCAGCTGGTTCTGCTGAGGAACCAGCCCACCCCCCTCTGAGCGTACATCAGACCTGCTGACCCCTCATTAGGCCAACAGCAGCATGGAGTCTCATTAATAAAGCACTGTCTCTCCTCTGGCCACTGAGCAGACCAGCTCACAGGCCGACGGTCACCACACACACACACACACACACACACACACACACACACACACACACACACACACACACACACACTAGTGGACAGAGCTAAGGGCTAATGGCCTGAGTTCTGTTTTAGTGTGCATCAAGCAATGCTAATTGTCACAGTAGATCAACTCAATATGTCGCCCAATAGGATTGAGATCCTGAAGGATGAGTCACAGGAGGATTGTGGGAAGTGATGTGACTCGTCAGTGTGTGAGACTTTCCTGATTATGGGAGATGGGAGTATGTATGAGATGGTGTGTGTATATGTGTGAGTGTGTGTGTGTGTGTGTGTGTGTTCTCTTTGCCATGGGGAATTCTCTGTCGTGTAGATTAGTCAGGGGGCTGGAGGTGAAGGGTAGTTAGAGGAGTCCCTTCAGTCTCATAAAGCACACCCATACATACACACTCCACAGAGTCCCTCTGGGATGCATCATAAGACTCATGATCTCAGCACACGAGTCCCAACAGCACACACACACACACACACACACACACACACACACACACACACACACACACACACACACACACACACACAGCTCATCTGAACATATTGTACCCAGACACACACTGATACACACAGTAGCGTGGTTGAGACAAAGCTCCATCCATTAGCATTAATCAGGAGCTTCCATGTGATATTTCCAAATCAAATGACCTTTCACTAATGTCAACGTGAACAAGCTGTGTGTGTGTGTGTGTGTGTGTGTGTGTGTAACAAGCTGCTGTTGATCCTCAGGGGCTTCTGGGGCTCTGTGATGTAAGTGGAGAGGGAAAGGGCAGGAGGGAGAGAGGGGAGCAGTGTGGGCTAGGTGTGTGGGTGTGTGTGTGTGTGTGTGTGTGTGTGTGTGTGTGTGTGTGTGTGCGTGCGTGTGGTTCGACTTTCTTTCTGTCTGTCTGCCTTTGATCTGCAAGTTTACCAGGAAAGCAGGGGGAGAAGTCTGGTAACTCATAAAAGACAATATGAGAACAAGACAGAGGGGGAGGTGTTTGGGGCATGTAAGACAGAAGGAGCAAAAGAGAGGCTGTGTGTGTGTGTGTGTGTGTGTGTGTGTGTGTGTGTGTGTGAGAGATGGCATATCTGGGATCTGTGGGAGCTGATAAGAGTTGGAGATGGACAGAGCTCAGAGCTCCGTGGGGCCACACTGACGGAGGCAGAGGTGTAGTTGAGCTGGAATGGCAGGAATGCAGCGGGGCTTTTTTACACGATTGATTAAGTGATTAACCGGTAGGAGGGGGGGGGGGGGGGGGGTCCGGTCCAGAGGCCGGCCTGATCAATGGGCCGCAGTCCCCTTACATAAATGAATCAGTCTAATTGAATTTAGCCAGCCGCGGACTTTAGGCCAGGGCCCATCTGCTGTAGGGGACGGACACACACACACACACACACACACACACACACACACACACACACACACACACACACTCCTCCTCCTGCTGCCACTGCCACTGCCTCTCTCTCTTTCTCTTATCTATCTCTCTCTGGATCTCTCCGTCATTCCCTCTCTCCAGCCTTGTCTTCCTCTCCTGTAGCTCTTCCTTGCTCTCTGTCCCATCCCCCCCTCAGCCTAAAAGCAGCCGGCACGCAGCTAGCCTCTTTTGTTCTACTGAATCAATGAAGCGAATACCTAGTCACCCCTCCTCCACACACACACACACACACACACAGTGCAGGAGGTAGGTGTGTGGGAAGAGGGCTGTGGTACTGCCATGAGGTTGTACAAATTAATTAGGATAATTTAACAGGCATCTGGCCCACTCAGATGGGACAGAGAAGGGCCAAGCTGTGCCATGCCACTGACGGTCCCCTTCACAGCCCTTAGGATTAATCAGTCACACACACACACACACAGAGAGACACACACACACAGAGACACACACGCAATAGCGAGCTATGTCAAGATACCTTTACATACTGTACCTGACCGATGCACACAACCAGTCCTACACACACACGACTGAGCTGAGCTGAGGGGGTTGGGTTGTGGCAACAGAATGAGATGAGCAGAGAAAGGCAGCATTTCCTCAGTTGTTGCCAATGACAGAAACTCCAGCTGCAGCTCATATCCTAACGTGACCGCTGACCTGGGAACTGTGCGGCTTTTGGCTAATGGGACATTACTGACTGACCCTGGACCAGTTACCACACTACACTAGAACACATGAGTATATACCAGTTGAGTAACGACGTGACTGCTCTCAACCACTGAGGCTGACTGCGCTGGAGCGCCTGGCTCCCAGCCTGTGTGGAGTTTGATGGTGAGCCTCTGGATAGAGGGAGGAAGAAGAAGGGCTGAGGGGATGAGTGGAGAAAGGGGGCGTGAGGCTGAGGTGAGGGAGAGAGAGAGAGAGAGTGGAGGCAGACACAATCAGGATGAGAGCAGACTGCTGTTAATATTTCAGGAGCTGCAGGCGGGGACCTTGAGGTCAGCCAGAGAGTCTGCATTCACTACACACAGAGGAGGAGAGGAGAGGAGAGGAGAGGAGAGGAGAGGAGAGAGATATTCAACACAGATGAGATGAGAGGAGAGGAGAGGAGAGGAGGAGAGATATTCAACACAGATGAGATGAGAGGAGAGGAGAGGAGAGAAAATGGGAGAGCTGAGGAAATCAAAGAACTTGGGAGAAAAAAAAGAAGAAAGGAGGTGAAGTAGAGGCAATGAGAAGAAGAGCAAAAACACAAAAACGAGACGAGAACGAAAGAGAGAAAAGACCGTAGACTAAAAGGGCATGATAGGATAGGATGACAGAAAAAGAGCCGTTGACCAGACACATCATCCATTGATTCTCTCCATCTGTTTGTTTGTGTGTGTGTGTGTGTGTGTGTGTGTGTGCGCGCATGTACCTGTATGTCCTCCAGGAGCTCCTGTTTTCGGCGTCGGATATTCTCCAATTCCTGCTTCTCCTCTGGAGTGAGGTCGTCCGGCACTGTAGACAGAGAGACAAAAGTGAGCAGGATACACACACACACACACACACAGCCCTAAACACACACCCAGAGGCACCTGATTAATGTCATGTAGTATTTCAGGCCCCATCTTCAACCTACACAGATTTAACACAAGCCTTTCCTTGTTCCTCCATTATTCATCTCTGAGCGCTAGATGGGCACACAAAGGGAAGAGAGACCGAGACGGAGAGAGAGAGGAGATGGAGGAGAAGAAATGGCAAAATATGGGCGAGAGAGACAAGGAAAACAAACATGTAAATCTGCCCTCACCTCGGCGGGTCCCGGCACAAGCCCCCATCCCACCCATGAACACCTCTCTCTCTCTCTCTCTCTCTCTCTCTCTCTCTCTCTCTCTCTCTCTCTCTCTCTCTCTCTCTCTCTCTCTCTCTCTCTCGGCTCCACTGAACGCAATAACCCTAGCTCTGGTTCTGTATATAGCTCTGTATATCCAGCTGGACTGATTGGCTCTAAGTGGCTGAGCTGAAGGGTGGCTTGGTGAGAGGGAGAGTGATGGCTGTGGCCCTCAGGCTCCGGGCCAAACTGCTCCTGATCACCAGCAGGGCTCTGATTCCCCGCTCGTCGCCAACGGGACTGAACTCTCTCTCTCAAAGCCAGCTCAGCTGCCTGGGCAAAGACTGAGAGGACAGCGGCGTGTTCAGACAACATTGGGCCAGCACTGGGCCAGCACTGGGCCAGTGGGAGTGAGAGCTGGAGAGTCCTGTATGGAGAAGGTCTGTAGATAGTTCTGGGTCCTGAAATGACCGCGGGAGTTGTTGGGAGTTGGACAGTTAGGGTGAGGGGCTCATGGAGCAGTAGACATGTCTTCGACCAGAGGGGGGGGGGGGGGGGGGGGGGGGAGTGAGGGAGACGGAGACCCGAGTGATCCAAATGACTTTTCATTGCATTAGCAGCAGGATGCCCATCTCATCAGACAGAAATACCAGTCTTGCGTGGCACAAACATGTACATCCCAACTCTCAGCACCGAGGTTGGTGCAAACACTCCAAAAATGCACACACACGCGCAGACAGACAAAAGGGCTACCACCCATCAGGAATAGCTGGAAAGCCATAGTCTGCATAATGAGTATCGCTGTGTGGATGTGCATGAATGTGTGTGTATTAGCAACAGATCCATTCCCATCCCTTTGACAATACAGCTCCGTGACCTCCCCCAGCCCCCATCAGCTGAGTGCTCTCCATAGCACCAATGCACATCACCTGTTTTGTATGATAAGAATGTGTGTGTGTGTGTGTGTGTGTGTGTGTATTGTGTAATGTGTATTCGGACAGCAGATATATAGCTGCCCTTTGGACAATACCTCAGTGACCTCTCCCAGCATCCATGACCTAGGCACTCTCTCCACAGACCCAAACCACTGCGCTCTTGAGCCCAAACCATGATGACCTTTGCCCTTCTGCTGAAACCCATTTCCCCGTCTCCACGGTGGCCCACAGAGGGGTCATCTCAACCCTGACCTCTTGGAGTCTCTCAAGAGAGCCCAGTGAAACAGAGGGGGGGAGCTGGGTCGGATCTCTATTATAATTGATTCCTCCTGCACCAATGGCACATTCCAAAGTATCCGGGACGACCAGCTGCACTTCAAAGGATGCTTGCAAAGGTCTCCATGACAACCGCTGCCCGGCGATGGAATCCTCACTTAACACAAGAAGTGCCTAGTCGTCAACTCCATGTCCGCCCACCCTGACGTAAGTGTAATATTGTTGTGCTCGATGTCGGCATTCTCCACTGAAAAAACATTAGGAGTAGCTATGCTTAAAGAATGCAGAGAATTCTTTTAAAGCCCACGCAATCATCAAGGAAAGGTAAAAAGGTCACCTCTGATTAGGAGTCTAAATGTTACGAAAGGACTCTATTGAGGCAGTTGTTTGTGGACAGCATTTTCAAAACTTTGAGACTGACAACACATGCGTTGTAATGTGGTTCTGCCTTAGTGTTAACACAACCCTGCACTGAAGACTCCAGAGCAGCCCATGAGACAGACGCCTGTCCGGTTACAGGATTACTTGTCTAACAACCAGACAGTGTCCAAAGTGGTGTGTTTGTGGAAGTCATGGAGGCCAATATGGGTGGAAAACAGGAAGTAGTTGTGTTTGGGAGATAAAAGAGCAGGAAGCCTAATGTCTGCTGCCTGAGCTGCTGCTGTGGGGAGGAGAGGAGTCATCTATCACCAGCAGGACAAGCAGCCCGCAGTCCTCTCTCTCCCTCCTGCACCCCTCCCTATATGCATACACACACACACACACACACACACACACACACACACACACACACACACACACACACACACACTTACAGGAAGAGAGAGAGGGAGGGAGAGAAACACCCCACCTTTGTTCCAACAAAACTCACAAACCGTAAGTGGCGTGCCCCCCTGCCTTCATCACCATGGAAACACACCGCTCGGATGTTCTTGCCTCCAGTTCCTGACAGACACGAAGCAGTCCCCCAAAATACATACACAAACACACACACACACACACACACAAACACACATATATATACATGACTGCCCCTCCCCCGTCTAGCTGCAGTAAGTGCGGAGCCAACCTCCAACCCATTTGCTGAACCCCTCTCCGTGCCAACTTGCTATTACTGCTGAGTGAAGTGTACTTCTCTTCCTCTATCACTGCATATATCCATCGTCTAAATACAAACACAGAGAGCGCAGAGTCTCTGCTGGAGCTCTTCAACAGAGAGCATCCTATTCCTTGTTCAATCTCACACAATGGAACTTCCTAACAATAAACAACCAAGCAGCAATCAATAACCTGGGAACAGGGTCAAGGCCTCAGGTGAGTGGAGAACCCCCAGAACAAATAAAGCAGCACAATATGAGCTATGAGCGGCACAATGTAAACCTTAATACATAGAAGACTGAGGGGAAGAGAGGGAGGCATGGAGAAAGAAGGAGAGATAGAGAGAGAGAGAGAGAGAGAGAGACAGAAAGGGAGATCGACAGGTCGGCAGCTGACGTCTCTGTCCTCACTGGACGGACGCCGCTGGTTGTCTCCTGGGCTTTATCTCCAGGCTGCAGATGCTATGGGGCTCCGAGGCGCTCAGCTCAACTGCTGCCCAGCAAACTCACAGATCCCCCCCCCCCCCCCCCCACAGCCTGAGTACAGCAAAGATAGCGAGAGGGGGAGACCACCACTCGCAGGAAGATCCAAAATAGCATCGCCTGTCTGCAGACATCCCTCTAAAGACTCCCGATACTCCCGATAAAAGGCAGGGTGGACACACTGGTGGTTGCACATCATACACAGATCTGCAGCAGAGGAGGAAGCAAGCAAGCAAGCCTGACCTCCACCCAGCAGATAGACTCTGGCCTGCATAGCTGACAGCTGGACCCGGGTAGCAGTTTTAAGAGAATACAGAGAGCGTTTGGCGTGTGTGGATGGCCAAAGACTGATGGGGTTTACGGCACACATGGTCACACACTTCCAGTGTCGTGTGACCGTACAGTAAACCAACTGGAGTATTTCCACATGGTGAACGCGTCCGACACGCACAACCTGCTATTATGAGCTACATGTGTGAAAGGGTAACTTCAGACGACGTCTGGAGCTGATTCTCCAGATACGGTCCGGAGTTCATATGAGAACACGGCGCTCGGGTCGCACAGCTGTGGCCGCCATGACCCGCCGCATCAGGACACACAGCAGACTGGGGCTGTGCACACGTGTGAGGGGATGACTGGGGATGACTCTACCATTGTCTCATCTCTAAACTATGCAGGACAGCCTGCTGTCTGCGCTGAAATAGCATGTTTAGCTCACACAGCTCATTGATAATGCCTGAGTTTAGCATGTGGCTAACCAACAATGGGGGGGGGGGGATATGGAAAGCGAAAGGGGGAAAGTGACGCATGAATAAGATAAGATATGAGGAGAGTGTAGCGTGCAGAGGTGATTGACAGGCTGGCTCAGCCTCGTGACTCCCTTTAGAAAGAAGAACTCTCCAGGTCCAAATCTCATTTCAATTAGCTCAGCAGTCCCAGCCTCCCCTGATGCCTGCAATTCATGATCCCACTGACATCCACAGGCCTCGGCTCCCCACTTCAAAACGCCCTCGGCTGCATTCCTGCACGACCCCACCACAGTGGGGCAGATCCTCTGTTTGCTTGATGAGATCAGACTTGCTCTTCAGCTGCTGGTCAAACGTTGGGTCACTT
>NC_045174.1:3580867-3600867 GCF_900700415.2 Clupea harengus | reverse complement strand
AGAGAGAGAGAGAGAGAGAGAATGAGAGAGAAAGAGAAAGAAAGAGTGTGTGTGTGTGTGTGTGTGTGTGTGAGTGCTAAAGAGGCAAGCGCTATCCAAATCCACCCGCGACCACATGCACGCCTCAGACCCGTCTGACAGATCTGGAGGAATACCCCCTCCTTCTCTTCTACCCTCCTCCTCCTCTCTCTCTCGCTCGCTCACTCTCTTTCTCCAGCCCCCTCCTCCTCTCCTCTTGCTTCCTCCTCCCCCTCTCCCTCCTGAGATCTCAGTGTGCACACACAGGCTCCACCCTGTGGCGGTACAGAGAGGAGAGGAGAGGAGAGAGAAGAGAGGAGAGAGGAGAGAGAGGAGAGAGCAGTGGCAGGAGAAAGAGAAAGAGAGAGAGAGAGAGAGAATGCTGAGGTGAAGTTACCATTCTATGTACAGGATGAGAAGAAAAGGTCTATGGAGGAGGAGTTTATGTACAAACAGAATATCAAATATCAGAGTATAAATGTGTGTGTGTGTGTGTGTGTGTGTGTGTGTGCTGCTGTGTGTCAGCTATACAAGAAAGTAGAGGGGGAAAAATAAACAGAGAGAATGTTTTTAGTGGTGTAGTTTCTGAATGATGACTGGACTTCATAAAGATGAGGAATATGAGTTAGTCTAAATTGTGTGTGTGTGTGTGTGTGTGTGTGTGTGTGTGTGTGTGAGAGAGAGAGAGACAGAGAGAGAGAACTTCAAAATAAGGGTGTGTCTGAGCGAATGCATTTGTGGTTGAGTCTGGTAACACTCAAGCCTACAGCTCCACTTTTGCTAAAGAGCCGCGCCCCTAGTAACAGGACGCTTCTGCAATTCAACTTTTCATCACCTGAAAACTAACAGCATCCAAAAGAAAACCACTACACCCATCTTCCACACACACACACAGAGGTCATGCACACACACACACACACACACACCCCAAAGGAATGGAGAGGAACTCACTTATTCAGTACGCCTACACACTGGGTCACTGTATGCACAAATGCACTCCTGAGAATACCTCGATTGTTCTATAACCGCTCATGTGTATCTTCACTATTAAGTCACATCTCATTACCTCCAGGCCTGTTTGCACTGCTTATGAACCAACACAGGCACCAACACAGTCAGGACCCACACCAATCAGAACTCATGTCATTTCAGACCAGACCAATCGCTTTGAACATAACATGATTTAGGGCTGAGGAGCAAAAAAGGGGCACTAAGCCCCCGCTGACCTGGATCTGCCGGGTAAGAGGTTGTAAGGAAGAAAGAGGATTTGGGAGGGGGAATCCCAACACAGAAACTCTTGGGTCTTTATGTACTTGCTACACATACACACACACATGTACACACACATGTACACACACATGTACACACACACACACACACATCTTTCACCTCCAGCAGCTTATCTTGATCAAAACTGACACACACACGCACACACACAGACAGAAAAAAACACATGCATACATGCAAACACATATATGTGATTGAGGCTACATGATGCTTAGCGAGGAACTAATTTCCCATTTTAATTAGCCTCTTAGCAACCCTATGCTTGCCATGCAAATATCCCATTACACACAGCGGTAGCACCAGTGGTCACATGTGGAGACACAGCATAATTAGGGGCATTAAATGACCACTCGTGTGCTCTTAAGCAAGCATTACTTAATTACCTTCATCAATTACCAATAGAAGCCCTCCTTAACGGATCACAGAGTGAGACGGAGAGTGATTTAGCGCGCTGGAAAACGCATTAAGACGCTGACAACACTAATGTGTACAGATAATGATCTGCATCCAATGGTGAATACCTCTGTGTGCCTGTGTACAGAGAGGCTGTTTGTGATAATCCATCTGATATCTGCCACTTAAGGCCCCTGGATGCCAGAGCAGGAGACAGTGCATCCAATCAGCTCACTATAATGACTTCATCCTAACCTGACAGTGAGACACAGGGCTGAGTGGGCTCTAAGACCTTTTTAGTGTACTTCCCTTATTTTTTTTAGTATAGTTAATCTACATACTGCAACTTCTACCCAAACCAGGTGTCCATCACGTGCACAGGCCAAATGTGAACGGTCCATTGACTCCTCTATGGATCTGTCGAGGGGTTTGTGACGAAGACAAAAGCAAGATGGGAATCTACCTTCTAACAGAACTCAGATTAAGTCCTAAACACCCCTTGCAGGACAAAGCCCCTCACTGACGCCCTGAAGCCCCTGCTGGTCTTCAGCTGCGATTACAGCAGGGTGTGTTCCACCACCAGAGGGCTCCAGTGAGCCACACAGAGCTTTGCACATCTCAGAGAATACAAAGGCAAGGCCAGGAAAAGGGCTCGACCATTAAACGTTCTGAGCCATGATCATATAAAAAAGCCCATATAAAAAAGCAGCCCAAGAGTTGAACACAGTGTGAATCGGTACTGACGAGTCCAGTGAACTGGCTGCTGAATGATGCAAGCAGCTGGGCACTAAGTATAGCGGGACAGAGCGGAGTCACCTGTTACTCTACTGGTCTGCTCCTGGCCTGGCTCAATGGCCCATCTGTTAACAACCGCAAAGCCTCACATCCTGTATCCTGTTTCACTGAGGGTGTGTGTGACCCTGGGTGTGGGAGTATGATATAGACAGAGACAAAAAAAACAACACAACTAGAAAGACAGGTACACTAAGAGGGAAACAAAGAGTGTGTGTGTGTGTGTGTTTTGTCTGTGTGTGTGTCTGTGTGTGCGTCTCTGTGTTTCTGTGTGTTTCTGTGTGTGTGTGTGTGTGTGTGTGTCTGTTTCTGTGTATGTGTCTCTGTGTTTGTCTGTGTTTTTCTGTGTGTGTGTGTGTGTGGGGGGGTGCGTGTGTCTGTTTTTGTGCCTGAGAGCCTATGTGCCAAGCAGAGAGCAAGCAGAAGAAAAACAGAACATAAAAACAAGGGAGCGAATGAACAAAGGGGAGAAGGCCAGAGCTTCATTTTTTTTTTTTTTTTTTTTTTAAGAGTGGAAACTCTCCCGCCTCACCACCAGGAAAGACAACACCCGACCCCCCCTTCTTCTTCTTCTCCTCCTCCTCCACCCTCATCCCTCTCTCCCTCTCCCGCTCTCTGTCTGGCTTGCCTCCTAAGCCTTCACACGCAGACAATGAGCTGCAGAAACAACTCTCATTATGGCCAGCGGAAAGAGCCTCCATTTTAGCCCAGTCAGCTCTGCAGCTCCAGAACTGTTTTGAAAAGTTGAGGCCTGTTCTCCCAGAGTCTCACCCTCTCCCACCACAGAGCCATTCAACCCCAGACAGGTTACGCTTTCAATAGGGGAGAGAGAAGATCATCCCTTTCTGTCTTCTCAAGATCAAACTACCATTTATTTTTATGACACCAAACTGCATGCTTATGAGACCATAATGAAAGTCATAATGATATTCTAAAGACTGAACAACACATCATAGGCTAGTATGCGGTAAAACCGTCAAACAGTCAAATGTCAGTATGCTGAACGTAACGAAAAAAACCTCTCCTTCCTGTAGATGTGGTTTATCTACTTTCTTGTAAGTAGCATACACCGGATGCACATAGAAATGTGTTACATAAATGACCGTGTCAATATCTCCGTTGATCTTTGTGACTTCAAAAAGATCTCATGACTTCTCTGCCTCCTTTCACTCCGTGTCAGGTGAGGTGAGAGGCACACAGTACCTCTACCCACGACCACGTTTAACCCGAATCATTCTGAAAAGCATGCTGGTTTGGGTTTGATGTGAGTAGGCCTCCTCAGATCCAGATCATACCCAAACACAATCACAATCACAATCCTGAGCAGGAACAGCTGATTGAACTGTTCAGTATGTCTAATGGCCTGAGGAGCACGGCAGCAAAGGCATCATGTGTGTGTGATTTAGACAAACAGGTGTCTAAACCACACACACACACACACACACACACACACACACACCTCTTTTTCATGCCAAGGACTCAATAGGTTCAAGCAAGCAAACTGTAAGTGTGCCAAACACACACACTACGGCACATGCAACCTAGCCAGCCAGAGGATTCGTCAAAGAGGCGTTTATACTGTAGCTAACAAGGACCTGATATCATCCACCCTCACACAGACACTCATACACACTCTTATGGACTACTGCTGGACAATAATGAACTCCAGCCAGCCACTGAAAGATTTATTATCGTGTTTAATGAAGAGATGGATCATTTGAGAGATTTCGTGTGAATGACAAACTGAACGTGTAATTTACAAAGCTGAGGCGGGCAATATGTGGGAAACTTTTCAGAGCCGTTTTACAAGAATGGTAAACATTACCAGTGAAAGTCTAACAGGTGTTTGAGGTCGCTGCCTCTACGCACAAAATGGTCTGACACAGTTTAGCAGTTTTGTCCCAGCAATAGTTATATTCACTGTGAAGTACACTTGTGAAGTTTGAGCATTTAGTACAATAATATGTACACTGCTTATTCAAAACTAAAATATGTAATACAAAAGATGTAATTCTGTGTAGATCTGTTGCAAAGGTGTTATTGCTAATAAAGCAAATGTTATGTTATTATTATATGTCATTATTGCATTTAGCTTTAAACAAAAATGTATACCTTTTATTTAGGCTACTTAAGGAGCACTGCCACAGCCAAAGAAATACACTATAGCTAGTTGTCACTGCTGTGTACAGAGGTTTATCTGAAGACATCATGGCAACCTAGGCTATAGCGGCAATATTTCATTAGCTTACTTACAGGTAGCCTACTTAAAACCAATGGCATTTTTAAAAATACATATGGACACTCTTAATGTTTAATAGGCCTATAAGCAGTTATAGATGTGTTTAATCCGCGTTATTAGTACAGGCATCACATAACAGTTGCCTTGAGCGTCTGGCATATTCTACAGTGAATGGACGGGTTGAATATGCAGTGGGCTACACGTAATGTTGTATCTGAATAGACGACGACGACGACCTGTTGCTGCAAACCAGTGTTTTGTGTCACAGAATGTGCGCTGACATTTGAACTAATGGCACTTTTTCAAAGGCATGACCACGGGCTATATCATATAACATGTAAACAATCCTCGTTAAAATACTCACCGACTCCATCTTCTGCTTTGAGAACCATTCTAGAATCAGCTGGCCGGCTAATTAGTTAGCTTACTAGATGTTTACGTAGTGCGCAGAGGCGAACAGCGAAGTGGTCACAGTGTGGATGGTTAAATTTGTATTGTCTATTGTATAAACTGGAGAGTAGTATTCTCTAAATAACCACTATTCAGATTGCAGAAATTAAACTTGCTAACTTCAGAGTTACAGGTCTCAACGACAGTGCATCGCAACAAAACGCCACCGGATGAGATCAAAGGAGGACTCACGCTTCGCAGGCTGGGCGTGGCTTCCAATGCTGCGCTCCCACAGTAACCAATAAGAATGTGCTTTCAAAGCCGCTATATGCGCGGCGAGCACACACAGACGCACGCACACACAAATCCACAGTTGTTGGCAGGAGAGAATTGAGTGACAAAGGCAGGAACTGAATTCCACAAGAAAAAAAACAGCTGTCACTGGTGTCACAGACTTCTTTTCACTTTCTCTCAAATGCACAAACACTGTAGACTAAGTTCCTTTTTACAATATCGCTGTAATTGTCTTTGGATAAATTTACAAGCCACTTCTCATTGCCATAGTTTATGTTTGCATTTGTGGCAGTTGAATGTACAAGTTTTCTCCAAACCCAAATGCATAATCATACAGAATCATACAGAGGGATGATATGTGTGACTGTTTGCTTGCTGTTGCATGGATACCTAGTCTAAATCAAGCAAACTACCTCAAAGGCACAACCACACAAAAGCAATTTGACATTTCCAGTGGGATTCTCACAGACCATATCCCATAACCACAGATCAGTGCCCTATGAGCTCACACTACCCGTGAGTCTGAAAAAAGTCACAAGTGCGCATAAAGTATCTTCACATTTATGGTTGAACAGTGTCAAATTGGAGAAAGCACGCCATGAGAATGCATTTCAACAATAAAGACTTTATCCTGTCATGCCTGCCAGCCTCATCCTGAAGTAGTGTGACTCCACCACAAACTGCATGAGAACAGTCAATAACACTCTCTCCCCCCTCCCCCTCCCCCGCCCTCCCCCCTCCCCCTCGTAGCCTTCTTCTTTCCCACCATCCTGGTTGCAAATATGAAAAACAACAATCTCATATTCATTTCTCACCAATGCTCTCACGAGTAATCCATCGGAGGCTAAATGTTTAAATGCCTGTTTTTTCTTAGAGACAACAGCGCTAATTGGCACCAGCTTGTTGATTAGAAGTGAAGGCATTTAGTGGAGGGTTTTGTCACACAGCGATGGGAATCACATACGTTGTAAAAGCAAAAGGGCACAAAGCGAGCACAGAATGCCATAGAGAGATTAAAGACAGATGTTTCATTCATGCAGTCAAATGAGTGAGACCCACATAATCACACCGTTCATTCATGAAAGCATGAATCAGAGCATGTCAGTGAACACAGCGAGAATTACAATCCTAATGCAGCCTGACAAAGAGTATGACAATTGAAAGCAAATGGTTTTGCAACATGCCAACACAGAAATGAAATAACTTATACAAGCGTATGAGCGTATAAAGTGTGTGGTCCTCACAGTATGCATTTGAATGAAACTGACAAGATCAATACTGTGTTTTCCACCATTCATTTCTACGAATACATCTGATAGAAACCCAAGAAGGCCTGGAGTGTACAGCTCATTAAAATGCTAGGACAGAATTAGACTGGTCTCACATGAAGGTCACACTGGGCTGCCCATGATTTATCCGTCTCCGATGTCCACACAATTACAGTCAAGTGATTTGTATGCTATCTACATAACGTCTTATGGCAGAACCCAGACTTATGGTGTTCATTAGAGTGCTGAAAAGATTTGTGCACTTTCCATGGCAACAGATCGGGAACAGTTTCTTTCTCTTCATATCCAAGTCAGTTTCATTGTGTGGGTTTGATTGGATTTGGAGTGCCTGTTTGATGAGGCATTATTTATTTAATGTTCTTTTTTCCAAACAAACACTCAGAGTGTCTGCTGAGGAGGGGTGCGGTGATAGGGGTCAGGAGAGGTGGAGATGGGTGGAGGGTGCAAATCACACACATAGGAATGCCTTCATATGTGCTTTCATCTCTTTAAATCAGATATTTACAGCCAGCACTAAGGTGGTGCTACTTCTCTCCATCCTTTCTCTCCCTCACACCCTCTCTCTCGCCCCCTCTTTCTCTCTCTCTCTCTTTTTTCTGGGCTGCCTTCTTCAACTGGATTTCATGGTCCAGGAGAGCACCTGTCTGGAGGTAACTGATTGACTGGCACATTTGTAAACAGGTTTGTAAACAGACAACTAGTGAGGGATTACTGAGATGCCCCCTTCTGGTCAAACATAGTACCTACAGGTCACTTTACTATAATGACCACAGCATCAGCGGTACTGGTATTTTCACTGTTCACTATAATCCAGGCAAAACTGAAGTAAAAAAAAGCTTATTAAAATGAAACCTAAAGAAATCTCTGTATCTGTGTGTGTATTTGTGTGTGTTACATGTATTGTTTGTGTGTTTGCATCTTTGATGTGTGTGCGTGTGTGTGTTCACACCTGGTGTCTGTGTGTGTGTGTGTGGAGGTGTCTCCGCCAGAAACAGAGGTCTTTTAACCAAGGCGACAGACTCCTCAGCGTCCCACGGCTCCGCGCAGTAGCAGCTGAGAGGAGAAATCGTCAACAATAAAGAAAGAAAAGTGCCTGCCTGGTGTTATGCAACCGTCTCCCTCCAATGTGTTTCATTATTAATGCAGCTCCCTCAGGGGTCCCCTCAATGCCTCTCTGTGCAGGCTGCGTCCGCTGGTCTGGATGCACACGCAACACCACCCCGACGTAATCAACAAACAACAAACAAGCCCTATGAATACAAGTGAGTTTGTATGTCTCTCTCTCTCTCTCTCTCTCTCTCTCTTTCTCTCTCTCTCTCTGTGTGTAAAAGTTCAACCAGATGATCTACTTTCACAAAGGAACAGATTTCTCTGCGCCTTGCACTGGGTCCCAGGCTGTTCAGTCCCACTGTTGGAGCCTATCCCAAATGCGTTTGTTTGTGTTTGTTTGTAAGTATGGATGTGTGGAGGAACATGTGCGCCATCATCATGACTGCCTTCTTCAACACACCTGAGGTCTGTGACGGCGCCGCCCTGCTGTTCCATAGCTCCATGGCCAAGTCTCACCAGCTGCAGGAGCATTGCTTGGTTACCATACATTCTGTTTCCATGGTATCTCTCTGTTTCTCTCTCCCTCTCTCTGTCTTTCTTTTCTCTCTCTCCTTCTTCGTGTCATAAGTCAGAGACAGAGAGAAGCGGAGAGAGTGCTGTTGACCATGAGATATGTGGCTCATGTCATAACTGGCCAAGAGAGCAGGGGGATTTGGGACAAGCCTCTGTTTATGTCAAATGTTTGTGTCAACACCCCAAGCAAGAATGTTCAATGGAACGCAATTCATTTCAATGTGGTTTTAATGTGTGTTAAGGGGTGTCTGTTTTATAAGTTTGTGTGTGTGAGAAAGAGAGAGAGTGTGTGTGTGTGTGTGTGTGTGTGTGTGTGTGTGTGTGTGTGTGTGTGTGTGTGTGTGTGAAAGAGAGAGAGAGTGAGTGTGTGTGTATGTATGTTTGTGTGAGATAGAGAGAGAGTGCGAGTGTGTGTGAGTGTGTGTGTGTGTGTGTGTGTGTGTGTGTGTGTGTGTGTCCAGTCCACACTAACAAGATAGGACCAGCAGGACAATATTCGCTGCCCCATAAAATCTTCCACATACTCATTGTGACGCACACTGAAACACACTCACACACATACAGTATAGCATGGCGTACAGCAACCCACAACAAAGAAAGTCCAAGAGCAGCAAGGCAACCTATGATTATACTTTCATCAAACGCCCTTGATCTCTCTCTCTCTCTCTCTCTCTCTCTCTCTCTCTGCTCAGTTCTCTTCACATGTGTTTCTCTCTCTCTGGAGCACTCCTGGTGTACATACACAAACTCATATACAGTACATGTACACACACACATATGGTGCATCATTTATGTGTGACTTTAATCATACAAGCAAACAGAGAAAGAGAGGGGAGGACAGTGAGAAAGAGAGAGAGAGAGAGAGAGAGAGAGAGAGAGAGGTGGCTGAGAGCAGAGCCTAATCTGGATGGCGTTATCACGACTCAGAGCTCAACCTCCTACAGTCCTTCTGCTCGCCGGAGGCTACTCACTCACTCACTCACTCACACACACGCGTGCGCACGCGGGCAGACACACACATCATATGTCCCGGGGAGGGGCGCTAACCACTCCACACATGGGCGCCGCTCTCAGCGGGCACCAGATGACGTGTGAGATGATGGCGTCCAGGGCTCGGCCTTCCCGCCCGCCCGCCCGCCCGCCTGCCCGCCCGCCCGCCCGCCTGCCTGCCTTGCGTGAGCCCAGGGCTTAGTAGGGGAGTTTTCATATGTGACTCACCTCGCAAACTCACAGAAACTGCTGCCTCCTCAGAAACAGAAGAGGCCATCTCCAGAGAGCTTGTGTGTCAAAGCAGGAAGCCATTTTCACGATTATCTTTACTCAGGACTGAATGTAATTTCCCTCGAGTGTGTTTATGTGTGTGTGTGTGTGTGTGTGTGTGTGTGTGTGTGTGTGTGTGTGTGTGTGTGTGTGTGTTTGTGTGTGTGTTTGTGTGTGTGTGTTTGTGAGTGTATGTATGAGCTGCTTTAATTAGGACTCCTTAACCTCCATAAACCAGGGGCCAAGAGAGACATAGACCAGGTGTATTATGATTATTACATGCAAGAAGCTCTCTCTCTCTCTCTCTCTCTCTCTCTCTCTCACAGAGAGAGCTTTGAGTGTAGGTGTTGTCTGTGATGAGTAAGGAGTTTCAAAATGGCTGATTCTCAGTGATGAAAGGGCATTGGAGAGATGTGTGTGTGTGTGTGTGTGTGTGTGTGTGTGTGTGTGTGTGTGTGTGTGTGTGTGTGTGTGTGACAGAGAAGGATGGCACCTAACGGACATCCTCACCCAGAATAGAAACACTAATGCACTGAAATGCATCTTCACTTTAATATTACAACATTTCCCCACAGATATGAGTGTTGATTTTGTATGCATGTGTGTGTGTGTGTGTGGGGGGCTGTGCGTGTGAGTGTGTGTGTGTGCGTGCGTGTGTGCGTGTTTGTGTGTGGGGCTGTGCTCCCTACAAGGCAGGAAGGGAAAATAAGTTTTTATCCAGAACAAAATGAGGCCACTGACAGAGAACAGGACATAAAAATAACCAGGGGCCCATTTCTCTGTGGGGATGTGTGTGTGTGAACAGACACTATGTTTATCAGACCAGGGGCCCATTTCTCTGTGGGGATATGTGTGTGTCTGAACAGACACTATGTTTGTCAGACCTGAACCGACCCGAAACAGGATCACGACCCGAGGGCTAGACTTCAGACTGGGGGAGGGATACAGCACCTCCATGTACTGCACATGCCCACTGAAGGGGGAAGGATCTAAGTGTTTTGGTCACATCCCCCAAAAAGTAGCTCCTCAGGGATGCATGTTGGGCACAGAAGGGCCTGAGCTTTCCTGTTGGCATACAAGGTACACATGTGTAGTGTGTGTGTGTGTGTGTGTGTGTGTGTTAGTGATGGGAAGTTCGGATCATTTTACCGACTCGGTTCTTTGAATCTCGTTCAGTAAAATGAACAAATCTTTTTTCGAGTCATTCGTTCATTTCGGGGGGGGGGGTGGTGGTAAGAGAAATTCCTGCATTAAAATATTGTGACACTAACACTAACACTAACAACATAACACTGTATCATGACAGTCTGGATGATTTGAAGTGGTCATTTATTATCACACTAGCATTCAATTATCACGGCAAACTATTACGCTGAACCCTAAATAAAGTACACAAAAGTTAAAATAACGAAACCTGTAATTATTACTTGTGAAGGAATATCATTCACGTCTTACTAAACCTAGCCACGCGAAAGTGAACCGAGAGAAATTCCTGCATTAAAATATTGTATCATGACAGTCTGGATGATTTGAAGTGGTCATTTATTATCGCACTAGCATTCAATTATCACGGCAAACTATTACGCTGAACCCTAAGTAAAGTACAAAAAAGTTAAAATAACGAAACCTGTAATTATTACTTGTGAAGGAATATCATTCACGTCTTACTAAACCTAACCACGCGAAAGTGAACGAGGTAAACAAATCCTTTCTGTTTCCTCTTCTGAGTCTATGCAGGTCACGTGAAAAATTATCCTAAGATCCGTATCCGAAGACCCAGTCAAAATGAACGAATCATTTCTGTTTTCTCTAGCTACCAGTGCTGAGCCTATGCAGGTCACGTGGAAAATGAACGAGATCTGATCTGTATCCGGCAGATGAACGAGTCGTTCACCTCCCAACCGTGTCTTCGGGTAAATGAACGATCCGGCAGATGAACGAGTTGTTCACCTCCCGACCGTGTCTTCGGGTCAATGAACGATCCGGCAAATGAACGAGTTGTTCACCTCCCGACCGTGTCTTCGGGTAAATGAACGATCAGGAGGTGAACGATTCGTTCATCTGCCGGATACAGATCTTCGGGTCAATGTTTCGTTCTTCTGCCAACCGAGTCTTCGGATCAATGATTCGTTCATCTGCCGGATACGGATCTTTGGATCATTTTTCACGTGACCTGCATAGGCTCAGTACTGGTAGCTAGAGGAAACAGAAATGATTCGTTCATTTTCCGACTCGGTCTTCGGAAACGGATCTTTGAATCATTTCCCACGTGACCTGCATTCAACGAATCATTTCTGTTTCCTTGGCTGAGCCTATGCAAGTCCCGATGCGTGGCCACGAGAAAATGAACGAATCTTTTTTTTGAGAGGACTCGTTACTCTCGAGTCCTTGTAAGGATTCACTAGTGTGTGTGTGTGTGTGTGTGTGTGTGTGTGTGTGTGTGTGCATGTTTCTGTGCATATTCTGCATATACTGTGCGTGAAGACCAGTGAATATACACATTGGTGCATGTGGGTGGATATTTCGAATTTTACATTACTGTGTGTGTGTGTGTGTGTGTGTGTGCAGGCCACACTGTAATCCCTCATATATGTCTCATTCATAATGAATGTGCTGTAATGAAGGGGCCAGTCAATAATGAATCTCCCTCTGAAAGACACTCAGCCCTGATGGGAAGGACACGGCCACTAAAGAGTCACCTCCTCAGCCACGCAGAGTTGGAGACATCACCTACTCTACCATCCATCATAAGGAACTACTCTTTACACCACAACCCTTTACCATAGCAATTGTGTAATCTGAGACTATCATCTATTCTAACAGTTGGACCTATGGAGGTAATCTATGTATTTAATAATAAGCTCTTAACAACATGGGTGTAACAAGATAACATGCCCTATGAAGGTCATTTGTTGTACAAGGCAGTAAGGAGTTTTTGTCTAAAACTAACCAACTAAGATGGTAATCTAGGGAGGTCTCTAAGGCTGTTTTTACAGGTGTGTGTGTGTGTGTGTGTGTGTGTGTGTGTGTGTATGTGTGAGTGTATGTATGAGCTGCTTGAATTAGGACTCCTTAACCTCCAAGAGAGCCAAGAGAGACATAGACCAGGTGTATTATGATTATTACACTCAAGAAGCTCTCTCTCTCTCTCTCTCTCTCTCTCTCTCTCTTTTACAGGTGATCCGTTTTGCGGGTCCAAGTCGAGTACGATTATTCCCCCTCCCCCCGCTGGTTTCTTTACACATTGTCAGTTAATGTCATTAACACGTAAACAGTGTGCAGATGGTATTTACCAATGTCACTACACAACAACGCAAATTAATGTATGATTAATGGAAAGCTTATTACGTTTTTTCATCGTATTTTTGTTAATTTGGTCCGTTTTGATCTGCCATAAATGATCAGAATCAGAATCAGAATCAGAATCAGAATTCTTTTAATGGCCAAGTATATTTACATATACAGGAAATTATCTTGGTGGTTGGTGCATAGGACATAAAACACATAACATAACAACAAAATAGCAAAAACAAGAATAAAAGACAAATACAGAATATTAGATAATAATAAATAATTGCGAATTGGAATTGGCAAACCCAGAGTCAGTGTGATGCAGGGGGCTTGTTTGTGAGCACCACTGCCGTGGGGAAAAAACTGTTCAGGTGGCACGAGGTTTTGGTCTTTATAGCCCGGAACCTTCTGCCAGATGGGAGTCTTTGGAATAGGTGGTGACCGGGATGGGAAGGATCAGCGATGATCTTGCATGCTCTCTTGCTGGTCCTGGAGTGGAACAGGTCTAGGAGAGACGGCAGGTCGCAGCCGATGACCTTCTCGGCTGACCGAATGATCCGCTGCAGTCTGCCTTTGTCCTTTGCAGTAGAGGCAGCGAACCAGATGGTAATAGATGAGGTGAGGATTGACTCAATGATGGCTGTGTAGAACTCGACCATCACTTTCTGCGGCATGTTGAATTTTTTTAGCTGCCGAAGGAAGAACATCCTTTGCTGGGCCTTCTTGATTGTGGAGGTGATGTTCTCCGCCCACCTTAGGTCCTGTGCCATAATTGTTCCCAGGAATCTGAAAGACTCCACAGTGTTAACTGGGGAGTCACACATGATGAGGGGGATGGTTGCGGCTGGGCTCCTCCTGAAGTCTGCTACCATCTCTACTGTTTTACAGGCGTTCAGCTGTATGCGAGCTGCTCGGATAAGGAGGTTTTTGCTGAGACAGGCGGCAATGCATGAATTTGGATACATGCAGACAGACATCCAAAGCACACATGCATGTCCTCAAGCGTGGATTTCTCTTCTGAATCCCCCCTACAGCTGTGAGATCAGCTGGCTGGCTGACTTGAACACAATGAAATGTCCTCCTCATTCCCAAGCAGACCTCCCCGGCTCCACGGCTGTACTCCGGACAGGCAGAGAGAGAGAGAGAGAGAGCGAGAGAGAGAGAGAGAGAGAAAGAGAGAGAAAGAGAGAGAGAGAGAGAGAGAGAGAGAGCACACAGGGAGGCGGCAACTCCACGGCTGTACCTCGGACAGGCAGAGAGAGAGAGAGAGGGAGAGAGAGAGAGAGAGAGAGAGAGAGAGAGAGCACACAGGGAGGCGGCAACTCCACGGCTGTACCTCGGACAGGCAAAGAGAGAGAGAGAGAGAGAGAGAGAGAGAGAGAGAGCACACAGGGAGGCGTCAGCACTCATGGAGTCAGACAGAGACCAGCTGGCAAAGGGACAGGAAATAATCTGCTTCTATCACAGCAGCAGCTTCAATGCCACAAAACATCCATCATCAAAACTTTTCCACTTTTTTAGAGTTAAGCTTTTTATGTCTTGAGAATGTGGATAGTTTGAATGAGATGTAACAAAGAGAGATTAAAAGATGACAGACAGATAGACATACACACACACACACACACACACACACACACAGACATAGACTCATATACATACTTTCTCATGACTACAAACACACACTTCCCTAAATTCTGGAATTGAGGAATTCTGATAGTGAAGGGCGCTCCAACAAAGAGAAAAATATTCAGACACATTGGCCCTCATTCTCAAACATTTTCTGAAGTTTCTTCTGAAATGTTTCTTACGGGCTTCGGAAAAACAACGTAAGCAAAAGACATCCGCCAAATTCATGCACGCTTGAAAATGTGGTCCTACGCAGCAGAAGTTTTCTGGGCTGTGCTCCCCCGGAAGAGTTTTCTTAAATTGAAAGCGCGTTCTCGTGCTCCTGAATTTGCATACATACACGCCCGGCCAGCTCCTTATAAGGGCACGCAACCGTAGTGACGTGTGCAGTCGGAATCGACTTAAGTGCTTATTTATTTATTCACTTACATTTGCAGTGTTCGTGTACATTACATTTAGTCATTTAGCAGACACTTTTGTCCAAAGCGACGTACAAGGGATAGAACAGTCAAGCTACGAGCAATAGAGACCTAGTGTAACAATAAATACTACTTTACATAAGAAATAGAAAAACAAAATAGTGCTAGGCAGTTCGTTCCATCAACGTGGAACTACTTGAAAATTCTGGATTGCCGTACTTGCACAGACGGCTGTGCCAAACAACGCTCACTAGACGAGCGCAGCATACCGGTGTAGTCCTTTTATTTATTTTATGACATCACGGTTTCTTGTAGAATCATGACTATAGGCCTACATGTGAAACGTAATTGTTAATGATACTTTAATCCGAGGATCTGTAGAGTTGATGTGAACGCAATCACCAACGATTTCTCACAAATTCATTAACACGGAAAACACTGGCCATGTTACGACTGCTATTTCGAGTTCGGAAAGTCTTCTGAAGTTCAGAGCAAATCCCAGATGAGAAAACTTTCATGAATGCCAAATGTTGTCCTAAATCCAATTCCTCTTAAATTCCTCTTAAATTCTTCTTAACTGCGTTCGAGAATGACGCCCATTGTTGCTCAAAAAGTACTGTCTCTCTCACACACACACATACACCCAGACACCCTCTGACTCCGACACACACACACACACACACACACACACACACACACACAGGGGAGAAAGAGAAAGAGACTTTTTCATTAAGCACCTGGCGTGACATAATTACAGAAGAAACTGGAGGGTGGGGTAGGGTACCAAGGAGACAGCCAGATGAAGAGACTCAAACAGCATGCTCGCTTTACAATGTGTGTGTGTGTGTGTGTGTGTGTGTGTGTGTGTGTGTGTGTGTGTGTGTGTGTGTGTATGTGTGTCTGTGTCTGTGTGTGTGTGTTGTACGTTCAATTACAAATAAAGAGGCCTCACACTCAGTCATACTCGTGGTGAATGAACAGAAAGGCAACCCGAACCTTATTGTTCAGGTCAGCTACTGACAGATGTAGCTATCAATCAATCATATATATACATTCCCAAAGACACATCAAGTGCAATAATGGCACTCAAAGTGTGCCCCCTCACTCAACCCCCTCATGGTGGCAACCTTCGAAACAACATCCTCTGCACATCACGTGACCTATGTTATTATAGCCAATCCATATATACACATACACATCACGTGACTTATGTTATTATAGCTGATCCATACATACACATACCAGCAGAACAGCTGAACTGGCTCAGAAAATAAGGGCGGAGTTGGTCTTTCCCGGCACAGATTTTTTTTCTTTTCCACTCTTTTCCATTGAATTCATTTTTTTCTTTTCTGGCACTGTTCATCCATCAGTGGAAAGTTGGAAAGTAAATCACCATCAACACATGATGTCCTCCCAGGCAAACATCCTTCTCCCCCCACTCCCCACACACCACCTCTGGGCCTCCCCCACAATAGCACACATGCCTCCACTTGGCTAATTGGGACTGGATCAATGGCTGGAGACGCACTTTGAGTGGCGCACGAGGAGACAGCAGGAGCTAATAAGTTGCCTCCTTTCTTATTTATTACCAAGAGCTTCTGCTTTCTCCCTCTTGTCTCCCCTGCCTCACAGAGCTGCAGCTGCTTTATGCTCTCAGGGCTTTGCCTGGGGGGGGGACGACACAGAAACTCACATCCTTTTAAAGGAGAGCGGGCAAAGCCCACAGCCAAATCCCCCTTTTCATATCTCCTCTTATAAAATTACAAAATAAAAATAGCCAAATTTGACCCAGGCAGCACTGCAAACACAAGGAAAGGAGCGGCACGGCCATTATGACTTCAAAGATCACAGCAGCACGACTGGGTTCTAATGGTCTCAGGCTCACATGGAAAAGAAGAGGATATGTTTATTATTACAGTGATGGAGATGGTCGGTGCGGTTGTTGGAGATATTAGATTTGTTGATGATTTTTAGATAAAACTAGATGGAGCCTGTGGTGAGGTGAGGTGAGGTGA
Organism: Clupea harengus; assembly: GCF_900700415.2. Classification (NCBI taxonomy): domain Eukaryota; kingdom Metazoa; phylum Chordata; class Actinopteri; order Clupeiformes; family Clupeidae; genus Clupea; species Clupea harengus. Next base: position 3,583,931 of record NC_045174.1, on the reverse strand, counting down.
TGTTACGTGACGTGACACGATGTGAGGCTATTTGTGGGAACGTGATGAAGGTGTCACAGGTGCTCCCGGCAACGGCACTGCTGAGAAAATGAGTAGCTAAAAGAGGGGGAGATAGGGCATGGGTGCAGAGGAAGAGAGCGAGAGAGAGAGAGAGAAAGTTAGACAGAAGGGGTATGGGTGCAGGGGGACATGGCATCGACTCCACATTCTCAGAGGAAGAGAGAGAGAGAGAAAGAGAGAGAGAGAGAGACAGAGAGAGAGATAGAGAGACAGAGAGAGAGAGAGAGAGAGAGAGAGAGAGAGAAAGGTAGAGACAGTTAGACAGAAGGGGGCAGAGGAAGAGGAAGAGAGTGGGAGGGAGAGAGATGAAGGAGAGGGAAGAGATGCGATCCCACTGAGCTATACCTCTACACACACAGATTCTCCACACATGACACTAGCATGTGTTCTGGTGGAGGGAGCTTGCCATGGGCTTATAGAGTGACGTGTGGGAGCCCGGAGCAGTTCACAGGAATAGGATATTACCTCTGGGATGAGCCTCCTCTCCGCCTGGCTTAGTGGTACTGGGGTCAGGTTGAACTTCCACATGTGAAATACCGGAGTGGAAGTGTTGCGTGATATGTGTTTAATTGAGACAGATCCAAATACTGTGAAGCATTAATCTTCATATGCAATATGTGTGAGACTATGTGTGAGACTATGTGTGTGTGTGTGTGTGTGTGTGTGTGTGTGTGTGTGTGTGAGTGTGTGTGTGTGTGTGTGTGTGTGTAAGTGTGTGTGTGTGTGTGTGTGTGTGTGTGTGTGTGAGACAGAGTGAGTGTGGGTGTATGTGTGTGTGTGTGTGTGTGTGAGTGTGTGTGTGAGTGTGTGTGTGTGTGTGTGTGTGTGTGTGTGTGTGTGTGTGTGTGTGTGTGTGTGTGTGTGTGTGTGTGTGCATGAGTATGAGCTTGAGAGGGTGCCTGTGTGAGAGTGCGTATTCATTTTAAAGCAGATGTGAGCAGCAACTAAGCCTGAAGCGGCTCTGTTTATGAGCTCATTACTCACTGCACACTAGTACACACATGAGCAAACACACACACACACACACACACACACACACACATATACACACACACACGCGTGCAAAATAAAGGCACACAAACAGAAAGAGTCCTCTGGTAATATGACAAATGGAGATAGATGAAGAGAGTATTGAGTAAGGGAGGACTGTAAGTCTTGAAAGAAGGCTTGTAGAAGACTGAATCAGAATAATGTATGATACATGATGGACATAGTGAACGGGTTAGAAGACCATCCCTCTGAGGCAGATGTAAGGGAGTGTGTTGTTGTTGCTGTTGGCAGTGATGGTTTGTTTGTTTGTGTGTGTGTGTGTGGTTCAGTTCATCGAATTAAACAATGAGTCCCCTCACATAACACTTCTACTGTCGTCACCTCCTCGCCACTTTCAAAATCAACCTTCTCTTCTCCCTTTTTGTCTGCTATCCAATCTATTATGTGTGTGTTTATGCATTAGTGTTTCTGTGAGAGAGTGTGTTTGTGTGTGTGTGTCTGAGTGTGTGTTTAATGACAGCCCACACAGAAGCACAAATGACTCTTATTACTGGTAATAAAGGAACTTTCTAGACTAACTGCACAAAACAACCTTTCCTTGATCAAGTCATGCTTTTTGTCTAACTTGGCACATCTAAAATGGCACAGAGATCACATCCAACCAACATGCTGAATGTACGTACTATTTCAGAATGTACGGAACGTCAAAACTCAATTATTCCAGCACACACTGGCCATTCCTTTTAGTTCATACACAGAGATCCTTGTTTTGATTATCACATCATGTGTGGGTTGGTGTGACTGTATCCCATTTGTGGCTCCACCGTCTCTCTCTCTCTCTCTCTCTCTCTCTCTCTCTCTCTCTCTCTATCTTTAGCTTTAATGAAAAGCGGACTGAAATGTTCACGGGGACCGAGATGTTGCCTGGCCTTGACTGTGGTCTCCTGTGTCAAGCCTCTCAACAAAACAGCTGACTCTGTCAAGCACAAATTATAGGGAAATCACTGGCCTCTATGCAACCTGTCATTCACTGAGGCCTTCCATACTAAGCGTATAATCCACAAGACATTATTTTCATTTCAGTGAGTGCAGTCAAATACTTTAAAAACAAGGGGGCTGGCTTGTCTTCACAGACCAATCTTGAGAGATCGTACTAACAATCCCTTCTAAACGCACAGAGCTTCGTCCGCTCCTGGCTTTGGCACTTCCAGCTTGGATGAGCCCAGACTTCTGGTTTGCTCTTCTTGTGGAAAGGAGCTGGAGTTAAACATTCAACTTTTTTAGTCGTCCCATGGCACTTCTAGCTGTTTACTGCAGCTGGATGTTGGAACCTGCCCGTCTCCAGCATCTGTCAGTTTAGCTGGGAGCACAAACACGAAGGCGCGGGCGTGAGATGGGGTAGAACACAGACGGAAACCAAATGTGTAAGCAGAGGGACCAGGTAGGGACCCAGGGGCATCTAGTTGAGCATGTAATTACCTTGTCATAATGGGCAAAGAAATTACTATACGCCCGTGCCTGTCTCTGAGCTGATGCCTAGAAAACACACACCAGCCTCTCAAAAATAATTTCTGTGGAATCGTTCAATTCACAAAATGCTGCGTCAAGCACTTGCTCACACTCACACAAAAAAATCAAATCAAAACAATATTATTGCAGTCTAAATATGGATTCCTCCAGAGATATACTGTAGGTCCATATCATATCACAGAGGTTTCATAACGCAGACGCCTTTGTTCGCTGTATTACAGATGTAATCCATTGAGAAAATGAACCCGCCGAATTGTGTTGCAAGCGTCTTTAAGAATCACCTAAGTGATAATAGTCATTTCTAAAGCACATTTTAACAAGGTGTCCTTTGGAGTGAATACATATTCTGTAACTTCGTCCCTGCACAAAGTAAGCCAGGAGGATGAGGCTCGACATAAACACCTACTGGCACTTCTATCCTCCCGGCTCTCTCTCTTCGCTGCAGAGTTGCGGCAGTGATCACCCAGGCAGGGTGGGACAACAC
>NC_045174.1:3553367-3575867 GCF_900700415.2 Clupea harengus | reverse complement strand
AATTTCTCTAATTAATCATTCAGCTCTAATTAATCACACGGGGATATTGAAAAGTTCAATGACGTTTGAATAATGGATGCCTTTTTACTGTGGCCAAACCCTTTCTGTGTTGTTGTCAATTTCAGTAATGATTGAATATGATGTTGAATGAGTGTGTCCTCCTGTGGTGGTGTGTGTGGAGTGTGTGGAGTGTGTGGAGTGTGTCTGGTGGAGTGTGTGGAGTGTGTCTGGTGGAGTGTTCAGTGCTTGAGTGTGTGCTCCTGTGGTGGTGTGTGTGGAGTGTGTGGTGGAGTGTGTCCTCCTGTGGTGTGGAGTGTGGAGTGGGACTGGTGGAGTGTGTTCTCCTGTGGTGGTGAGTGTGGAGTGTGTGTGTGTGGAGTGTGTCTGGTGGAGTGTGTCTGGTGGAGTGTGTGGAGTGTGTCTGGTGGAGTGTGGTGGAGTGTTCAGTGCTGGATGAGCGGGGGGGCAGAGGTGGTTCTGACAGGAAATGAAAAGGTTCTCTCCAAGGGTCCCGGAGGAAGAACCACCCTGGTTTCCAGGCCCCTCCTGGCTCTTCCCTACTTTATCAGTTCCTGCTTCACTCCCTCTCTCCCGAGCGCTCTCGTTCTCTCTCTCTCTCCCCCCATGTCTACTGGTGCACACCCTTCCTGCCCACGCCGGGTCTCATAGGACACAAAGTGCTGTCTCTCTGTAACACACACACACACACACACACACACACACACACACACACAAACACACACTTGCGCTCACTCCCTCTCACACACACACACTAACGGTGGAAACCCATGACACCGTTACGAGCGACGCGATATTCTAATCCCATGCATTTCAACGGGAGCCAATCCATTGTGACGTAGACCACCTTTTTGGGCGACGCGACCGATAAAAGTTGAAAAATGTTGAATCCTATGCAAATGAGGAGCGATTTTTCCCGCAGCGGCCAATCAGAATGTTTGGTGTCGTCTCTGACAGTTTGAAAATGCTATTTCCACACGTTACAACACGCCCACTCAAAGTAATGGAAGCGTATCGTGTCGCTGTCATGGGTTTGCACCGATACACTCACGCTCACTCTCTCTCTCTCTCCCTCTCTCTCACACACACACACATACACTCACGCTCACTCTCTCTCTCTCTCTCTCTCTCTCTCGCACACACACACACACACACACATACACACACACACACACACACACACACACACACACACACACTCTCTCTCTCTCTCTCTCTCTCTCTCTCTCTCTCTCACACACAAACACACACACAAACACACACACCTAATCACAAATCTTCCATATACAAACAAACCTTGCTTGCCTTGTCTGAGATCAAAACAAACTCAGTGTATACATATCCTCCTTCCACTTTTCTCTACCCATCATCTAGCTGACATCTAAACCTCTCTTTCTCTCTCTCTCTCTCACTCTCTCACACTCTTTCCCTCTCTCTCCATCCCTGCCTTCGACCTATAGAGCCTTTTGCACTCTGTACGGTGAGGGTGACACTAATTATGACACGTGTTCCTGTGGACCTCATTGGCTCTCCTTGACTGTCCTTGGCCCTTTCTACCTCCCTGTGCTGAGTGACATCATCCATGTGCCTCCATCCCTGACAGCCCTGTCTCACCTCCTCCCTGCTGCAGCTTCTCCTCTACACACGCACGCACGCACGCACGCACACACACACGCACACACGCACACACACGCGCGCACACACACACACACACACACATACACACACACACACACACACAACACACTGATCTCACCTCCTCTCTGCTGCAGCTTCTCCACTACACACACACAACACACTGATCTCGGCTCTGCTGCAGCTTCTCCACTACACACACAACACACTGATCTCAGATCTGCTTCAGCTTCTCCTACACACACACACACACACACACACACACACACACACACACACACACACACACACACACACACACAACACACTGATCTGGGCTCTGCTGCAGCTTCTCCACTACACACACAACACACTGATCTCGGCTCACCCAGGCGATACAGGCCAACCCATGATGCATAAAACTAGAACTACGTTATGTTACACACTTGACCAAGGTTTCAGCATTCCATTTGACACTTTTGGCCAAATAAACATGCAACATGCAACTTTTGGCCAAATAAACATGCAACCTAGAGACCAGGATTCTCCATCAGATGAGGAAATAAGCATAAAAGGGTTTTCAGTAACCCAAGGAAGCTTTTCCCCCGAGAGTTTGCACACATCTTCATCTACCATGTATTCCCTTTGACTACAGACTATCAGGATTATTCTAGATCCCCCACTTACTGTTGCCTGTAAACTACACCAAAATCTACTGCTGACTAGTCTATCACTGCCTCATAACAAAACTCTTCATTAATGCACACATGAGTTCAGTAGAGCAATGATCCACCTTAAGTATATTGCAAATATATCATATCTGTGGACCATGTTGGCATGACACATAATCACTATATTTAATGGACAATATTTCATAAGTCACTCTATTGCGTTTTGGACCAAAATCCTTACATATCCTAACAGTTTAGGATTCAAATTCCATTAAAGCAGTAACAAGGAGTATTCATTTAAAAACAAAACTACACAGTTAATTGCCTGGGCAGTGAGTTGGAATGACAATGTGTTTTATCGGTCCATTACATGACTATATGCTAACTAAATTAATTTCAGAATGGCAATGGTCGCTAACTACCATAACTCCATTTAAACCCAAGCCAGTTTTAATTTTATTAACATTACACCTGTTCCTTTTTACAAGGAGATTGTTTAGTGAAACAGAGGGTATAACAACTATTTATACTTTAATGCATCATGGTTTAGAACTAATTATGGGGATCTGACAGAAGCAATATGATGAATACTATGACAGAGAAAAACAACAATGTAGCTTCCTTATTTCTTCTTTCTTCTTTCTGTACGCAGAAATTAAACTCCATCCATCGTGTTTAGCATGTAGCTAACAGTTCAATGGCTGGAAGCAACTTTCTACAGAAGTCTCTGTGGTGCGCTCAGTGTTGCTTAGCAACAACATTCTGTAAATTAAATATGAGTTTAAAATACATTTACAGTTGCTGTTTGTACATTATTTACACAGTTTAAGCGGAAATCATTTTTAAAACTCACAACATACACGCCAGTATCCAACTTCACAGCACCACAACAGAACTGTACAAGCTAAAATCTTTCACACCCAAGCACGCGTTACACTCAGTGACACCTACACAAACACACACATTCAAACACACACACACACACACACAGACACACACACACACACACACACAGACACACACACACACACACACACACACACAGCCACACACACACACACACACGTTCCAGCCACACACACACACACACACACGTTCTGACGTTCTGGCCTTCAGAACAATAGAGTTGTGATGAAGCATTCACCTCTCCTGCTTTGTGTCTCTGCTCGACTCATCACACAACAAAAGTGGCAGGAAATAACATTTCACTCAAACCCAACGCAGGACAATAAACGTAATTATTCCTCCACAGGGGTCGTAAACATCTCCACAACAGACCCACCTCCAGTCTCTACTCAATGCCTACCTGCAGACAGAGGCTTTGTTCTTTTCCCTTTTTTATACAAAAAGACAGAAGTGATAAAAAAGATGTCAGAACAGCTGAATGGAAGGCGCAGGGAGAAGTGTGACAGGCCTCTATATGTTGACAGGCCCTGGGTGCATTTGACTCTTGGGGAAGACTGGTATATGACTAAAATCACACATAAATAATTTACTCCAGAACTTAACTTCTCAGAAGTACAATGCACTCCTACCCTTTCCCTTATCCAGCCCACTCTGACTCAGTTAACCTGGATATTGCTTTGACAGTAATTCTTGGAACTGTTTTAATAGCTTAGAAGTCATCACACTCACCAATGAATACACACACACACACACACACATACACACACACACACACACACACACAGAGAGAGAGAGAGAGAGAGAGAGCGAAAGATGGAAAGATCTAGAGAGCTGTCAGGCGCCCTATGTATATGTATGTAACATGTCTGAGGTCTTCTGCCTTTTAAACACAGTGGCTTAAACAAACTAATCTAAATCTTCGCCCTGCCTGCGCTCACCCAGAATGGGCTCAGATGACCCAGTTAGATTAGGCGTCAGCGCGCGGGGCGCTCTCTCCGCGCTTAAGAAGTTAAAAGGCTGAAGAACTGAGAGAGGAAGAGAGAACAAAGGGGAAGGGAGCGACACAAAGACCAAAGTGAGGGAGCCCGGCTGGCAGTATCAGTGTTGTTTGGCTGCCTGGGCCACGGCTGATAGGGAGAGGCAGAGGGGCGCTCGTCTGGGGCGTGTGCTGGTGTTGCTGCCGAGGGCATCCCAGCAGGGGGCTGAACCATCTCTGCTCCTCTGGTGGCCTCCGCCAGAGCAGGAGCCCAGTGCTGAGAGTCTGCCCAGGCACTGATAGGAGAGGAGCATAGAGTGCTGCCCCAGCTCCAGACTAAGGTTGGGGCTTAAACGTTCTCTTCTCCCACATTCTTCTAATAGTGTAAGCTGGAACTTTGTTGGGGATGATAAAGCTGGGTCAACATGGCACTGAAAAAGTGTCCAACATGTTTTTCCTGCGATAGCGTTCCTTACTGAGGTGTAATGACCTCTAGTCAGTATCTCTAGAGCCGTACCTACACTAAGTGTCAATTTCTGGAGAAACAAAGGCTCCTACGAAACAGGAAGGAGAAATGCTAGACTTCCTGTGTCACATTATAACAAGCTGGTTATCATTTTCTGATGGTGCAGTTAACATTAAAAACCATATCGGATTTTGCCCCATCACCAATGCTAACAATGCTAACTAGTGCCTAGAAAGAGAACCAGAGTTTTGGAGTGAGTATAGGACATAGAAATCTAATTAAAGCTACAGTCTGCCACATGTGTGTGTGTGTGTGTGTGTGTGTGTGTGTGTGTGTGTGTGACTGTGCTGCATCAGACTTAGTACTGTAGTCATTTGTCACTGACTGTTGTGCAAGCATGAGCTGAACCAATGACACAGCAATATGCAAACACACACGTGCAAACAAGATACACACACTCACCCTCTCTCACACACAAACACAAACAAACACAAACAAACACACACACACGCACACACACACACAAGCTGCCTATCAGGCCTCAAAGATGAAGAGAAAATGAAACATGTTCAAAGACATTTTAAATGTCAGCTTTGTACCCTTCTGTCAGTCTGGCTTCTTCCAAGCCGACACAAATTGATACCTGTCAGGGAATGGACAGACTCAGGCACAGCATGAAAACACATCTAGCCCACGTCAGCCTCAAGGACAGCACAGACCCTCACACCGTCACACCGCCTACAATTCCAAGCTGCTTGCTTCGGTCGGCCATTGTGATGGAATCATTAGAACATTGATTAGTTACATTCATAGGTTCCTTTGCAGCAGTGGCATTCATTGCTTGTACAGTGGTTTACAGAGGTTTAGCTTCATTTATTAGATGCAGGGTCAGACTGTGGTGGAGAGGACGAAGTGTGAAGACACAAACAGCACAAATACGCCACCACAACCCTGACAGACTGAAACTGTGGGCTGGCTGAAGCCGCAGCTGACACGGCACCCCAGGCACACCATTTCCCCCAAAGAAAGGCAGCACCATGAACACACCTTACCAAACCAGAGAAACTGTAAGACACCTGTGCGGGGAGGAAAGAACACCTGCACCAAAAGAACCTGAAAGCCCCGGCCTTGTGTGCGTAGGCATGTTATGAATAGACTGATGAATGAGTGGAAAGTCCCAGTCCCAACTCAGTAGTACACAGTATTACAAGTACATACAGTATCGACCAACACATGGCCTGGTTAAGAGATTCATTCACACACACACACACACACAGAGAGACACACACACAGAGAGAGACACACACACACACACAGACACACACACACACACACACACACACACACACGCACGCACACACACACACAGACACACACACACACACACACAGAGACACACACACACACACACACACACACAGACACACACACACACACACACACACAGACACACGCACACACACACACACACACACACACACACACACACACACACACACACAGACACACACACAGACACACACACACACAGGCGGCTGCTATCTGGTCCTCATCACAGCAGCGTATCCCTGCACCTCTGAACCCTTTTTCCACTCCTGCAGCTTTGACATAAACCTGTTGCTCCTTCGCCTCTGCAGCCTGGCAGCGTAACCAAGTAGGGCAGTGAACGCGCTCCCTGACACGGCCCCTGCAGATGCCAGCCAGCCTGCCATCAAAGGAGATGAGCGGCGGGATATGGGCACGCTGCCAGGCTTATGTGCCCCGAGTCTGGCCTGGAGCGATGCCCATGAGAGGGCACAGCCTGCACAGGACAACACCTGCAAGTCTGCACTAAAGACGGGGCAGGTGAGAATGTTCACGGAGTGGTGCAGTGTGTGTGTGTGTGTGTGTGTGTGTGTGTGTGTGTGTGTGTGTGTGTGTGTGTGTGTGTGTGTGTGTGGGTGTGTCTGTGTGTGTGTCTGTGTGTGTGTGTGTGTGTGTCTGTGTGTGTGTGCGTGTGTGTGCGAGTGTGTGTGTGTGTGCGTGTGTGTTGCCTGTTTAGAATAGTCTTTACATAAGGCTTATGAAATCTTAAAAGACATTTCAGACTGCTGAATTTCTGCCAGAATAATAATGACATCTAATCCTAATGTAAATTCAGCAGTTTGAAGCTCCTTTTAAGCAATATTTCAGCAGTATATTCAGAGGCATGCATCAGTCTTATAGCCTCTGTAAAAGACTTTCTTCAACTAATATTATGTGGGGCTTTAAGAAGTTTCCCAGAAACAAACAAAACAAAAATGAATTAAAATTCCGACACACATTCTAAAATGACCACATTCTTCATCCCAAAACCAAAGAAACACACACGACCCAAACACACTCTCACATGATGACCAACACAACCTAGGCTGCAGATAAACTCTTGGCTAACTACACTCTGGAGAGACCCTGAGGCATCTCTACATCTGTTTCAGTTTACTGCTCTTCTCAGATACTCACTCACATACTCACTCGGCTCACATACTCACTCACATACTCACTCGGCTCACATACTCACTCACATACTCACTCGGCTCAGATACTCACTCACATACTCACTCGGCTCAGATACTCACTCACATACTCACTCGGCTCAGATACTCACTCACATACTCACTCGGCTCAGATACTCACTCACATACTCACTCGGCTCACATACTCACTCGGCTCAGATACTCAGTCACATACTCACTCGGCTCAGATACTCAGTCACATACTCACTCAGATACTCACTCGGCTCAGATACTCACTCGGCTCAGATACTCACTCACATACTCACTCGGCTCAGATACTCACTCACATACTCACTCGGCTCACATACTCACTCGGCTCAGATACTCAGTCACATACTCGGCTCACATACTCACTCAAGGAGATCCACTGCTTTGGCTGAATGGCTTAATAATGACAGACTTCTTAGTATGTAATGCATATGCAAAACATAGATTTCACCAAGAGCATCCTCTCTCTCTCTCTCTCTCTCTATATATATATATATATATATATATATATATCTTGCTGTGTGTGTGTGTGTGTGTGTGTGTGTGTGTGTCTGATGGTATGTTGTTTGAGAAATGTAACAAAAAATAATTCAGGCAAATAACATGAAGGCATAGCTTTGCAACACAAACTTGCGAATGCAAGACATCTATAGTCCTCCAAGCCAGTGGGAATGCCTTTATTGACAATGACTAATATTTTTCATATCAGTGTGAGAGAATGCTTACAGAGACATACTAAGACATCTTGAAAAAGAAATAAGACATCTTGCACAAAGCTGTTCAAATGAAATAATCTTACAAACACTTTTACCCAGGACACACATAAATCCAGGCTCTCATGCATAATGTTTTGAGGATACTACCACACATGCGTGTAAAAAAATCTATAGACAAAGGGAAACACTCTGGCACTCTTATAATTCAACTAGATTTGTAATTCAGTTCTTCAATAGAGCAACTGTTTCTATGCCAACCAATGACAAGGAGAGAAAATAAGAGCTTAAGAGAGGCTCGACCTCATCAGAGGCACACACACACACACACACACACACACACACATATACACACATACACATGTAAGCACGCACGCACACACACACACACCCACACATATACACACATACACATGTAAGCACGCACGCACACACACACACACCCACACATATACACACATACACATATAAGCACGCCCGCACTCACACACACACACACACACACACACACACACACACACTAACATAATAACATAATACATTAAAAACATCCTTCTGCCACAAGCGTACCTGCACTAGTGGAATTCAAAAGCAAGCCAAGCCGCAAAGATTGAGTCAATCCTTGGACACAAAGGCCCTCTAGTGGCTAACTTTGAGCGGTGGAATTTCAAAGGAAAGGTGAGATTTATTTTCCGTTAGTGTGTGTGTGTGCTAGTGCTGCATATGAGTACACATGCTCAGTTCAGTGAGGTAACTAGTAGCTGCAGGCTGAGAGGAAAAAAAGGGTCATCTGAGGACGAACACACACGCGCGCACAGACACACACACACATTTCCTGAGGTATGGCTGTTTCCTGAACACAACAGCACAGGCGCACATCACAAAATGTTCAGACCTGTCATTGATTTCACACGCACATAAAAACATCTCTTCCTCTGTCTGTTTCACTCTCACTCAGTCTTTCCTCTCTTCCCCTCAAAAACATCAGCATTAAAAGAAATGAAGCACACATGCATGAAAGACCCACACACACACACACACACACACACACACACACACACACACACACACACACACACACACACACACACACACACACACACACACACACACAGGGGAGTCCCAGTGGGAGCAATGGTGTTACTGACTAACCAGAGAGGAGCTCTTCGCGTACATCCAGAGTGCATCCAGCCCCTTCCCCCAACCCTGAGAAAGACGACCAGAGACAGTACGGGCACAGGGCCCTACGATCTGGGGCTGTACCCCTGCACTCACACCTGCAGAATGTGAAACAGCAGCCACAACAGCGTCACTGGAGGTCTTGAGAAATCCTGTGGGTTGGAGTGATGACCATGAAGAGACTAACCTCATATACGTAACGTGTGTGTGTGTGTGTGTGTGTGTGTGTGTGTGTGTGTGTGTGTGTGTGTGTGTGTGTGTGTGTGTGTGTGTATCTGTGAGTATGTGGCCAGGTGTCTATGTGCACGTGCTGTACACTAACAGACAGGCAGCAGAGACAAACATATGCAATGATAGCACTGATGGCGAAAAAGTCTACGACTTATCCTGTAATAGAGGCCTTCTTAATGGCGTCATGTCTGAAGAGGATGATGACTTTAGATCACTAAAGTATGCTCTGATGAACACTGGAATATTCTATAGTGAGGACATGTCGAGGCAGGCCAACAGATTCATGTATGAATGATGAGGAGATCGAATCTGAGATAAGGAATGAGGTTTTATTATAAGGACAGGGCTTAAAGTGGATAGGCAGACTGCATCTCAACAACGACAGCTCTGAAGTCATGATAAATTGATGTTTTGTAAGGTAGGGGTAGTTTCACTGTTGTGTAACTGCAGCAAGGTCCCAGACCTCTGCATAACACACCTACACACAGATCTTACCATATGCTCACACACACACACACACACACACACACACACACACACACACACACACACACACACATACACATGAGAGCAAACACCCACTCATGCATCATCCAACATGCTCACAACTATCACAGTATAATGAAGCTGGATCTGTCAAACTGAGTAGGCGTGCGCACGCACACACACATACACACACACACACATACACACACACACACACACACACACACACACACAGAGAGAGAGACAGACACACACACACACACACACACAGACAGACAGACACACACACATAGACACACACACACACACACACACACACACACACATAGATGTACACACACACACACACACACACACAGACAGACACACACACACATATACAAACATGGACATAACACACACACACTCATGCAGACGCAAACACACACACTAACCTTAAATTAATCATTTACCAACCTAGCCCCAAATGGACCACACTTCAAGCAACAACGGCCTGACCAGAATACTTCATTTTCTTGTAATCACACATGAACACTTGAATTACACCCGCCATACTTCTACAGCCTTCCTCCTTTTGATAAACAGGCAATTACTGCAAAATGAAAACACTTTTTCATGCCTGTCTTTTACACATTTTGACATGCAGTCATGCATATGGCTTTGTGCTTTTTCTGTGGGAAATGATTGTGTTAGTCTATAATGTAATTTAGCTTCCTGTTGATGTAAATGTCTTTCCTGTAAGAGAGAAGGATGAAGAAATGAGATATCCCTAATTCATGCTTAGGAACCATCCCTTTGCCAAACATTGCACCTAAAAGCTTTCCTTTCACTCTCTCTCTCTCTCACACACACACACACAAAGACACACTCCATTGCAGGGAGTTTCACTGATGTTCTAGCTCAGGATATCCTGTACCATTGCTTGCTATTGTCTAGCAGACATTTCAATGTGAGTGTGGGGGAAACCGTCAACGGTAAGCAGAAATGGCACTTATATACACCTAAAAATGGTCTGGGTACAAGGACTGATTAATTCCATAAGAGAGTCATATATGTCACAACCACACTGAAACAGAATTATCTCTCATCCCTCTCCCTCTCTTGTCCTCTCTCCCTTTCACACAAACTCTCTCTCTCTTTCTTTCTATCTCTCTCTCTCTCACACACACACACTCACACACACACACACACACACACACACACTTAAAACATGTGAATTTTCAGTTACAGAGGGCACTCAGCAGATAAAAAGCCGGTGTATATAAATAATTTAGATACACCACCCACGTTTTGGGCTGCAGTAAGCTGGGACGACGTGTGTGCATTCCAGCGGTACTGCTGATTCCCATGCATCTCTAGTTGAAATAACGCGGAACGCAAAACTATAGCCATTTTTGATTATCAGGAGGGTATTTTGTGAACGTCTTCCCCCGTATGAATACGATTCTGTGCCAGTAAGGCTGTCAATTATTCATAGTCTTGGTCTCAACACCGTTCTGTTCCTACCAGCTGATCCGGTAGGCAATGCAGCGATTGCATGTCAGATGCAGAGAGAAAGTTATCTTACAGGTAGTTCACAGGGACCAAATTACCTCTATGATGTGTCACGCTATTAAAAAATCGCAAAAAGCTTGAAATAGTATTTCCTCATTTTCAAGTTATCTGCTTTAGGCACCAGGTCTGAAACAACGTCTACGCCACACGTCAAAACTGCAGCTTTCAAGCTCAGTTTTTAAACCTGACATTACAAGTGATATGTTAGGTCACATTCACTGGACGAAAAATGTATGGGTTTACATGAGAAGAGTTAAAATGTACTCCTACCGTACTTCTCCTCTTCCATCCTGCACCGATGGTTGTGTCTCTCTCTCGATAGCGAGTCCACCTACACCCCGTTTCCTCTGAATTCCACTTCTCTCCTTCTATTTTTGGACTTTCACACCTTTTGTCTCAAGTCAACGCTCTTCAACAAGCAGCATCCGAGAGGACGGCCACACACGAACACATACATACACGCGCACACCACCTCGTTCTCATGCAGGTGATGTTCGCGGATGTGTGGACTGCTAACTGCTAGTGACGGAGATTCCGCTTATAAGAGTGAGGTCATGCTCTGTGTCTGATGTAGATAAGACTCGTTTACTCGCTGAATTTCTTTAAAAGTTAATTACTGTTGGCTTGTTGGGTTTTTGAAGTTAGATAAGCAGTGTGCTATAACCTAGATAATGAAAGGTAGGATACATTACAGAGCTAGAAATGGGGGGGAGGAAATAATGTTAAGATATATAGGATGAAATGTAATGACTCCTTAATAATTCATGAAACGTGTGCCGAGATGGGAATGAAATATAAATGTGTTCTAGGCCTATCACATGAGTGACATTGTTAATTAAATGGGATAACTGAATCCCAGGTGACACCTGAACAAATGACGAACAGCGTTAGGAGTTCAATTTACATGTTCAGAGCCTACTTGACACCCTACGTATTACTTTTAAGGGCATGTCATTCAGATGTCTGATTACATAAACAATGTAGTCCACTGCGGCTGATAGTGTAGTGACCCCACATGTAGCCCACGCTGATTAGCCTAAATAATGAATTCCTTCATCCCTAAAATTAAAAGCATATTTCCCCATTTGATTATTTTACCATTCAAAATAGACCATTACATTTGTGGCGAATAATATGTAGTCTTCCTCCTATAGCTTTTCAAACTGAACAAAGCCGGCAGCTAATGGCGAAGTTTACAGTTGAAGGCCTACTTATTTTGAAAATTCGAATGGGTTGGACTAAATGAAGGGAAAGGCGACTCCAAGGGTTGACAGGCACAGGCCTCTAAATCCAATTTGAAATAGTTATGGTTACAATTGGGATTAACGATAATATTGGATTAATAGGTCAGAACTCATGTACATGTAAAAAAAAAATATATTGATTGGTATTAGCCTTTTTCCAAAAAAAAGACGATTGTAATGTCAATTTTGTCCAGCAGATGTCGGTATGAGCATCTGGTAAATAGAAGGGCTTTGGATACAAGCAGGTAGAAATACAAAGGTACGTAGGTGGCCTCGGAAAACAGCAAGGGTAGCCAAATTCGAACAGTAGTGGTTCGTGTCTGGTCTGGTGGCTTGGTCTTTTAGTTAACACTCTTAAACTGTTCAGAAGTAGTGAGAGCTGGTCTACTGACTGAGGCCTAGTTAACTGACCATAACTGAAGAGACCCCATTCAAACAAGATCAAATAACTCAAACTATTGTGATATGTAAAATGTAAAAACACTGACAGCCTGTTAGAACTGGTTTAGAAAAGTGTGACCTGGTCCGAGCCACTTCAACAACATTACAATTATACATTAAAAGAGGGTACAATGGAAAGTGTCAATATAACCACAAGAGTGATGTCTGATGATTGAAAATCATCAAATAGAAAAGTAATTAGCTCATCAATGTAATATAATATGTGTCTGTTTGCTCTAACAAATATCAGAGGATGAGAGCAGACATAGTGGAGTCAGGAAAGTCAGGAGATATGTTCTCTAGTTTGGGCAATTTCTTCTGGCTCCGTGCTGGACTCGGATGTCTGAAAGGCACACAGTGGTGATTACATCCACAGAAAAATCAAAACTGTAAAGAGACAAAATGCAAGAAAAACTGAAGGAATAAACTGTGAAGTCAAAACACCACTTTCCGTTTCTTCTGACTGTCATCACTCTTTCGATCATAAAAGTGCTCCATCCAAAGCAGTGGGGTTTCAAATGGCAGCCATTACTGTTCCAAAGGGTTAAAGGACTATGAAAATAAGGCCACTGTGCACAAATTGGACAATCATCATTAACTCTAGCAAAGCAGCGTATCCCCAGGGTTTGGATTATTTGTTATTTTTTTAAGGAACACAGAAAATTGCAAAAACATTCCTGCTGGGCAGAGATTTCACATTTTCTGCATAGTTTCCCAGCTGAGTATATCACCACAGCCTCCAAAGGGCTTTTGTCTGGCTCTTTAAAGAGCATCGGACACACACACTCATACACACACACACACACACACACACACACACACACACACACACACACACACACTAATACACTCTCCTTCGACCATTACACACGTTATACACAAAACACAGACATCATGCTCAATTACACCAGCATACATTTCAGAGTAAGTAGCCTGCTCACTCTGTCCTCTACATGTTGCACCGTGCCGGCATCCAAGGCCAGGCTGACGGCAGGAGCATCCAAGGCCTCAACATGCTGATTATTTCCAGCCTTCCACACAAATTGACCCCCAGAGTTACTTGTTATCTCACTCACATTCAAACTGGCCCTGAAAGTCAGTGAAAAATATCATCAAAGTCACACACAATGCAAGGTCAATCTTTATATTGGATAATATTAGTGGAAAACGCACGGACAGTAATGCTGCTATTTCTTATTATGATCACACGGCATACTGAGACAGGACAAGGAGTCATGAACGTAATTCCCTCCTCTCCATGTTTAGCTTGTTCTCCTCGTATTTCCCTCGTACATCAACAGACACAGACTCTGTGGCTAAACTGATAACAATGGTATATAGCAGTTCTTGAAAATGTCTCACCGAGGGAAAAACAGAACAAACATGTCCAAGATTCATAAAGGTGAAAAATTCCAACAGGAAATACTGAGATGTGCAAATATGGTTATGTTGCCCATCAGAGCCAAGCTGGAGGGGAGGTGTTTCGGCCGCATCATGGAAGAACTTCCTTCCACATCAACTAACATTTCCCGATCCATCTGTCCGCTATCGCTATTCCAGTCCCAATGATCCCATTGAGGAGGCTGTGGGGGAGGTCTGTGTGATGTGGTCGAGGAACATCACTAACTTTTCCGCAAACTCACCCTGGCAGCACAAAAAAACCTCAGGGCCAGTCACGAGCAGGTCGGCCCACGACACCCGGCGCCGGACTCCTCACCGCCGCTGCTTTTGTTGAGGGGCCTCAGGGCCCGCAGCCTTCCAGGGAGGAAACCCCAGGAGCTATAAAGAGATGCTCCTCTCCCTGCCTCAGAGTGACAGTGTTTACTTACACGCCTTAGGAGTACATATTTGGGGAAAAAAAAGACTTGTCGTTTTAACCTTTGCCACTGAAGCAGAATCATCAACGGTGTCTGTACATTTGTATCTTATTGAGCTTATTGATCTGTTTGTTTCCAGGACTGTGTACCAACATAGCCCCTGGAAGCACACACACACACACACACACACACACACACACACTGAGCTGACAGCTAGAGGAATGTGAGGAGCAATTAGCTGAATTTGACAAAAACTGTGTTAGGTGAGAATCGAGGACTGAACCTTTAAATGCCGTGAGCATCCGTGACAATGTTTCTGGCAGTTCTTTCTTCATTAAAACTCTGTATAATACCTATACGGCTAAAACATGCACATGGAAATGGTATGAAGCATGCAGTCAGAGTAAACACTCACTACAGCTAGTTGTGTACAGCTAGTTTGCTAACATACTGTATAAGTGGCAATGGTGCCGGCAGTAAAAGAAAGTTAACGCCCTTTTCATATGCTGGTGACCTTGTCTTGGTGGATGTTAGTAACGTATTATTGTCCCAGTGTTCACCGTGTCAGGATCCTAGTCAGTGTCCGAGCGCATGTTCACTCTCTGTGTCCGAGCTCATGTTCACTCTCTGTGTCCGAGCTCATGTTCACTCTCTGTGTCCGAGCTCATGTTCACTCTCTGTGTCCGAGCTCATGTTCACTCTCTATGTCCGAGCTCATGTTCACTCTCTGCTGATTTTCTACAAGACAAATCTTGTGACTGAATTGAGACATATATGTTGCAGATATGATATCTTTGTTTTGCACCAAATGTTCCAGCTGAGCGATCATACTGTTGAACACTTTTAGGTGATAAAAACCTATTTTTTAAGAAGTATTTTTGTTTTGGATGTATGTATTTTAAACTTGTAGACCTGATACAGCATATCAATGAAGCTTTTCAAGGAAATTCACTGACATCAGAAAACAAATCTCAGTGATGTCATTTGTAACTGACTTTGGATTGCAACATTATTCTTGAAGCTCACATGGAAAATATTGATATATATTGTACATTCACCTGTAAAAACACTTCCTTTAAAGATATTTCATGAAAACTCTTGAAATCTTTCAAATCACTGAGACTCATTCACTCACTCAACCAACCTTGTAGTCTGACTACACAAAAATCAGGTCTTTGTAGACTTTATCATTACAATGATTTGATTTTTTTATCCTCAGAGCCCAAGGAGCAGAATCGATGTCCTAACTGCCTCTGTGCTAAAGCTATTGACACGGTGGGTAGAGAATGACCCCTACACAGTTTAAAGTAGGTTATGGCACAGGTAGAGTTATTAAACATTCAATCTGTTCCCAAAATCATACTGTTCTTCAGAATCCAAATGAATCACACAGATCTCCTTGTGCAACCAATCTGAAAGATCTTAATCATAAAAGGGTCCCTCCAAGGATTGTGATCATCAACAATAACATCAAGAGAATAAGAAAAATATGTATTATTATGCTTCTATATGTCAATTATTACCATTTCTATTATTTTTCATTCTGTCATTCTGGCCATTACATGCAGGGTGCTGTTGAGGACCATTTGCCACTGGATGCTCTGGACCCAGGCAGACCAGCGCAGGTATTTCCTGTGGAGCCCTGAGGGTCCTATGTGGGACCGAGCCAAAGGATGATGTAAGGGACGTGGCGGAGTTGGCAGTAGCAGTGGCAAACGCCGCGGGATTTTCCGAGCCTTACTCCTATTTTCTTATTCCTCTCTTGCCTGCCACCTCTTCCTCCTCTCTCACTTTTTCCTGCGTTCAAAGTGACACAGAGAGCAGTTTTTTTTCTTCTTCTGAGCAGCGAGTGGAAACAGTGGAGAGGCTCCAGATAAACAGAGAGCATTTTACTGTCCCCTCGAGAAGAGCAAACTTTACAGTCACCCAAAATAAAGTGTGTCCATGAGCAGAGGCGTCAAATCCACAAAACAGAATTAGTGCATTATATTGATGGCCTGCTTTGCTGATCCCACGCCTCAGCTGACTGTATCTGTATCTATGTAGGCCAGGCACTACACTCTGGCTGTGTTTAAGTTTTTCACTCTGCTTGAAACTTTGGAAAACAGTTTTGAAAAAAAGTGTGGCAGTATTTGACAAGATGCCTGATCTAGCCATAGTTTAAATGGGCCTTCATCTTCAATCCCCCTTAATAAAAGCAAACGCCAAAGCCGTCATGTTTCCATGTCTGATTTCTGACCTTAATTTGATCTTTGTATTCTTCCACGGAACCTCTTCGAATCAATGACCACAACGGTATGACATCAGCTGACTGTCGCATCTGGACAGACAGAAAATGCTCATTCCGGAGGAGAGGGAGGACCTTCACCGCACAGTCGCCCACCGCTGGACGTTTCTGGATGGGTGGGAGGAGTCCGTCCGGGCAGCCTTAAAAAATGAGCCCGACCGCGTCAGACGAAAACAGACCCATACAAGGCAGTCAGAGTAGAGGGCACGGGTACACATGAATGTGAAGTAGCACAGGTTGTCTGCAAACGTTAGCATAACACGCATGATTTTTCTTCCTGCCAGAGACAGTCCACTGCGCACCAGAAAATAATTATTTGCTAAGACTATCGGGACAGTGTTGTTGTTATCATTGTGAGGACAGTGTCAAGATTTTCATTTTCAAGGGGGATCTGTAAATCTGTTTATTAGATCCGTATTTAGAAAGTCCGTAGGCTTTCATACCTTTATCACCTGTAAGATTAACTCGCCAGGCGGGAAATGCCGTACGCAGTGAACAGCTTCTTTTGCACGCTGATTGTGCTTATTCTCTGGCAAGTGGAGGAAATCGCTGAAGCATGCAGCTGTTCTCCTGTGCATCCTCAACAGGCTTTCTGCAACGCCGATGTTGGTGAGTAGATGACAGTAGGAACCCAACATCCGACATTTCACCTATGTTCAATGCTTGGAGACTTATGTCCAATGCAATCACATCAGACAACCTTTTATTTGACAGGGAATACACGTGACCACAGTCATTGAATGTTTTTACTTAGCCCATTCTGTTATTAGTCTATTTTGTTGACTTGCTTTTTATCTGACTGTTGTAGCAACGGTGTCCATGTCATTAATGATTGCCCGTTAAAGATTGTGTGACGCTGGGCGTAACCTTACCTGTCAAGGAAATGTCACAGATTCAAGATTATTTTCATAAACAATAGCAATGGGAAATAAAGGCGAAATTATCTGCTCTGGCTATATTCTGAATCTATTGCGTCTTAATAACTGTTTGTGAGTTAAACATAAACTGTCACGGGGCTTGTTGATTGTCCACGATACAGCCCAACGTGTGTAAACATTTACAGTGTTGCATATCCTGTTTAACGCTGCTGCGCCCTCGTGCCAGTTTTTCGAATGCCTTGTCCTTGGAGGCGAGACAGACTGGAGTTAATTTATATGAGCATGACGTTATCGTTGACGGGACGGTCACACACGAAGGGTTAAATACTTGGCCTGGTTTGTGTTCACTCCTTTTGAGTTGCCTTGTGACGTTTACATAAGGTCAAGCTGAGGATTTGGCTCTTTCCTAAAATGTCATGTGTATATAAAATGACCATTCTTTTAAACACACGTGCAGCCGTGTACACCAGTAGCCTACATGAACACTTGTGCAGCTGTTGTGGCGGTCTTTTCTCCGAACCTTTGTACACGTTCTACTGTGTCATTCATCATCTTAACAGTTTGATGTAGCCTGTGAAACCCATAAAAAGTCATAGTGCTGCTCGTTATGCTTGCCGTTAAGAGGTTTTGTTTTGAAAGGACAGTTTTTCAAACCACAAGTATTTGCAAATTCTGCTTCAATAGCTATTAACTGGGCACTTAATCTCTAATAACTAATGATTCTAGCCAGAAGAGCATTATGGAGGGCAACTTCACAGAAGTTGAGCTCTTGGTGTTTTTTTGGCAGTCTATTGTGGAAGATAAGTTTGTGGTTGGATTGAGTACAGTACATGTGTGTGTGTGTGTGTGTGTGTGTGTGTGTGTGTGTGTGACTCCACAAATGTGAAACCAGTGCTCAGGTCATTAATCTAATCATATTTAAATGAATTCAACATACAACCACCAGGAAGATCAGAGGTAGATGTTGAATCTGAGCCTGACTCCACTAGCCATTACAGACATCTCAGACAAGGCCTTGAAGGCCTAGCCTGAGTGATGTGGGGAAGATCTGAGGGGTGGTTGAGTCTTTTAGTGGTTTACTGGCTTCAAATAAAATGGTGAGTCCTTCCTGGCCCATTGATGGCAGAGTAGTGCCAGGCCAGTCTATGGCTGTTTGGGTAGTGTGTGTGTGTGTGTGTGTGTGTGTCTGTGCACGAGTGTGTGAGGGTGTGTGTATAGCGTACCTGAGATGTGAATGTATTGGCACAGAATAAATGGCCCCTCTCTTCTCTTCTCCCTCCAAGTTTACTCAGCATCCAGACCAGCACAGGCCTGTGTACGTGGCAGTGGCACACAAAGAAAGAGAGAGAAAGAGAAGAAGAGAGAAAGAGAGAGAGGTGAAAAATGAGAGGCATCCCGTGATGGAACGTTCAGAGTCTAGTGTAGCACACACACTCTCTCTCTCTCTCTTTTTCTCTCTGTCACTCTCCCTCTGTGATGGTTCTGTAAGCAGGTCCATGCAGAGCTGATGGGTGGTGCTGCCGGAGTTGCAGGTCTCCAGGAATGGCAGGAATGCTGAGAGTCCCGATGGGGTTTTCCCACCCGGATCAGGTCTAATTCAGCGGGACAGTGCCCTCGCCAGAGGCCCTCCCTAGCAAGCATGGCTTAAGGAGGCGAGGGTGAATCGGGAGCCAGCAGCTCAGGGAGGAAGGGGGGCGTGTCAAGCATGGAGAATGCATCTGGCTCGCTGAGTTCTGGACAGGCCCGAAAGGAAAAAGCAATGAAAGTAGATGACCTTTCAGAAATATGTATGGCATTCGTCTTGAAAAAAAAGGCCCTCACTGTGTCTCTCTGGTTCTGGCAGCTTAGTTTGTCTTACCTCAGCCCACTGGATTGCGAATAATAGTGTCGATTAAAGAAAAAGATGATTTTGGTTCTGCCACATCTGAAGAGCCTGGGCCACATTAGAAGCCCCAACCGGTCTCGCCGTCTGATTCAAATAAAAACAGCATATTTTCGTTCCAGTGGTCACAAGAAGATGGCTGCCTTTGTAACTTAGTTCCAAGTCTGTTGAATAGCTGAATTGAATTACTGAATAACTCTCATGGCTTGTTATCTGAGCTTTAATAGTTAATGGATGGAGAGGAAGAGCATTCTTTAGTTAGTACAGTGTCCTGCCAAACTCAGGACCACCCACCAGTCTGTTGACTTTTCAGACATCCACTTTGATCTGATGAGACAAAACAGTTTAAGAACATTTGAATCGAAATGCACCTCATCACCTCAAACTCAGTGATCCCTAGGACTGGATTTCAGCCGATCGCTCTTTCTCCCAATGATAATGGTCACTTGAAGAAACATTATGGAGTTCTTGTCTAAAACTAGCTAACTAACTAGCTAACAGGCAACAGACTTAGCACAGGAACTAACCGGAAATATCAACAAGAGGATAGTTTGCAGGCACTCATAAAAGCCAACTAATGTATTTTACAGTATATTTAGCATTTATTAGAAATGTGAGGTTTCCAAGACAGAGCACAACATTACAAAATGAATAACCAGTGTGGTGGGAATGACAGGTGTGTTTATTTCACCATGTTACCTCTACATAACCATATACCATGAAGATTATTTTGAGGATTTATTAAAAGGAACAAAGAAGAACTCAATCTAAGCTGAGTCTGCCAGCATTGATAACCTGTATCTCTGACACTAGCTCATTAGCTATTTGCAGAATGCTTGTGATGCACATCTGAGGATAGTATTAGGGCCAAGTATCTAGAGAAATCTTTTCCCATCCCCCATTTTGTCTGATGGATATCCAAAGCAGGAAACAGATGAGCTGTTATGATCACTTGCATGGACAGGAGAAGGCTCCTTTTAATGTTTCATTGGCTTATTCGATCCTCAGTCTTCATGGGAATACCACACTTCCCTGTTTACCACAGGAAACTGGATGAGGAGGTGCTGCTGTATGTGTGTAGAGTAGTCAGAAGTCGTGCACTCTAGACCTGTCTCCGAGTGTTCAGTCTGTTAACACTCTATTTAGCATTGTAATGCCTTCTGCTGTACTTCCTTGGCTGCGCTATGGCAACATCACAATGTGAAGCCTGAAGTGAAAGGGGTTCTGCCCAGGCTGATTGTGAAACATAATGATAAACAGAACAATTAGTTTCCTGGCTGGACACTTTGTTTTGCATTTGTTTGTTTGTTTGTGTGTGTGTGTGTGTGTGTGTGTGTGTGTGTGTGTGTGTGTGTGTGTGTGTGTGTGTGTGTGTATGTGTGTGTGTGTGTGTGTGTGAGTGGGTGTGTAAGAAAGAGAAAGTGTCGTCAGGGACTTGGCTGGTGACATACAGGCGCAGTACGACCAGTGATGTCTTGGAGTGTGAGTAGCTGAGAACTATGTGTGTGTGTATGTGAGTGTGTATGAGAGGAAGAGGGTGTGTGTAGAGGTATGTGAGGTATTCTGGCATCGTCTGGAGTGTGTGTGACCAAGGGGCCGGGGCGGGTGTGGCATGGAGCATTCCGAGGAAGTGGTTGAGGACTCTTCTGGAGGACCGAGGGCAAGAGGGAAAAAAGAGAAGAGCAGTGAGGGAACAGAGAGTGACTGAGGCGGGAAAAAAAATAACTTTCCCCAGCTTGTCTGTTTTTTGGGTGGAGTGGGATCACACTGCTGGAATGCCTGGCAGGAGCTTACCACCCTGGTGCCAGTGTCTCCACATCAAAGCAGCTTGCATTTCTGACATCGGTGTTGATGAGTGATGGTCATTTCAGAAATACAAACAAAGCTTCATCCTGAACCCCAGTCAGGTACTCAGCTCACGATTTGGCACCCTTCCCTCAGCAATGGCCAATAAACAAACATAAAACTCACCATCGGCCTGGGCTGGAAATTCACTCACTGTTCCAGTTAACATTTGTTTAGCTATTTTGTCTGCTGAATGAAGGATATTTCACATTAACGATGCATCACATTCCTGTCCAGACAGCACAGGGGAAACAAGACACAACACATTAGTTTGTCCTTTTATTCTCACGGGAAACTGAACAGTCAAGGATTCTTGACAAACGTCTGCGGTATTTTGTAGACGACATTTGTGTATCAAACTCAAATCTTGAGAGCTTGACTGTATGAGTGTGTGTATATGTGTTGTGACCTGAAGTGGACCCCTATCACCAGTCGCCAATCCACCCACTCCCCCCTCCTCTTAATCTTTTGATCTCTCCATCTCTCTCAGTTTTTGTGGAGGAGGTAAGAAAATAGAGCAACAGGCTCACTCAGTGGAAAATGTTCTAAAAATACTGAAACGGGGCCTAGGGAAGTTTGGGCATGTGTCAGCGACTCCCACAGGACTCGAAATGTGGACACGCATGACAATTTAGCGGTTTTGAAAACACCTACAGATCCCCGTTTTCTTTTGGTCATTCCTCTCGTCCTCTTCTTCCTCATATTTGTATAGTGTTACATAAAGCAATAAAACACTCCGCTTAATAAAGTCCAGGAGGTTTTATTTGTCC
>NC_045174.1:3525867-3545867 GCF_900700415.2 Clupea harengus | reverse complement strand
TTACAAATTAAAACTGAAAAAAAGGACGTTGGTGTCCAAAACGATGAACAGAGAGACACACACACACACACACACACACACACACACACGCACACACACACGTACACACAGGAGGCAGACATCCTCTGGTTTCTCCATCTTACACAGGGATGAGGACAGGACAGCTGAAAGCCTAAATTATAGAGGCCATAGAGAGAGTAGCAATCACCCCCAACCCCATACACCACACATACAGTCATATTCACTCACAGACACAGACACAGACACGGCAACACACACACACACACACACACACACACACACACACACACACACACACACACACACACACACACACACACACACACACACACACACACACACACACACACACACACACACACATACAGTAAGTCATGTTGCATTCATGCTTTGAAATCTATATATATCGCTAAGAGTGTGTGAAGAGCAACATACCACACAGAAACAATAGAGAGGCTTGGAGACAATGACTGCGTGCATGTGTGTGTGTATGCGTGTGTGTGTGTGTGTGTGTGTGTGTGTGTGTGTGTGTGTGTGTGTGTGTGTGTGTATGTAGGCAGTGCTGAAGCTGCTCTTTTAGCACCATGCATTCTATGCACACAAACGAGTGGCGCTAAGGCAAAGAGCCATGCTGGTGGAGGGGCTGGTAATGCTATCGGTGAGGCTAGTTTTTCCGACAGTTAAGGCCGTGTTGAGTCTGTGTCTGCTGGGGAGGGCCTGGGACTCGTCCTATGTCTCTGTGAAAAGTGTTGACTCCTGCTTATTATGAGTGTTGTGACTGCGCAGCCACCCAAGGTCTTGAGAAGAAACACTCGCTGTGAGCCGCCTATAGAGACAGATTGGCTGTGGCGTCTTGAACAGTCTAACGGCTGAGGGAAGGAATATCATATCATGTTTGTTCTGTTGAATTAGTGTTTAAAGTCATGTGTTTAAGGATGAGGTGATAATAACGTGTGTACTAATGTGTGTGTGTGTGTGTGTGGGTGTGTGTCTGTGTGTGTGTTTGTGTGTGTGTGTGTTTGTGTGTGTTTTTGTGTGTGTTTGTGTGTGTGTGTGTGTGTTTCAGGGAAGGCTGAGGCCAAAGGAAAGATGCATGTGACGCTGTGCGACTTCATCATGCCTTGGGAGTCCATGAGCGCCACACAGAAGAAGAGCCTGACCCAGCGCTACCAGATGGGCTGTGAGTGCAAGGTAAACAAACAACGACAACAACAACAACCAGCTATAAACAATAACAGCTGTGGAGCGCCAGCAGCTCAGCTGAATGTTAACTGAGTTGCGAGCAGGCAGCTCGGCACAGAAGGCCCAAGGGAGGCACCGCATTAGTTCAGCAAACCCCCTGGCAGTCTGTTGTTTTAAGTGAGGTTACAGACATCAGTCAGTGAGCCATTTAATCCAGCGTACAGGTTAATAAGCATCACTTCATGTGGTTTTAGGTGTCGATGCTTATGTGTAAGTGGATTGATACGTTTGCATATCATCTGTGTGTGTGTGTGTGTGTCCATATGTGTAGATCACACGCTGTGCTGCCTTCCCGTGTGAAGTCAGTACTCCGGACGAGTGCCTGTGGACGGATTGGCTGACGGAGAAGCTCGTCAGTGGCCGGCAGGCCAATCACTATGCCTGCATCAAGAGAGGGGATGGTTCTTGCGCCTGGTACCG
Organism: Clupea harengus; assembly: GCF_900700415.2. NCBI lineage: Eukaryota > Metazoa > Chordata > Actinopteri > Clupeiformes > Clupeidae > Clupea > Clupea harengus. Next base: position 3,544,184 of record NC_045174.1, on the reverse strand, counting down.
TGGCTCTGCTCCCCCTAAGAAGGAGTTTTTGGACGTCGAGGACCCCTAAGACCCCATGACCCACTCCTGCCCATGGCATCCGCCTGAGTATAATAGTAATAATGATAACAACAATAAGGTTTTCCAAATTCATTAGGGGAGAGGGAGTAAAGCACACAACATGACAAGGTTTTAAACTACAGTATAACGCAAATCAAGTGCTCAGAGGTTAGAGTAGATGGTAGAATTTCTCATTAGTACATAGAGTAGCTGACGACAGAATACAGATTGGTCACGGGATGCCCATGTTGTTTATTTGCCCATGAAGGCTGGTTTTAGGAAACACTCCCCATATGTGAGGGACAATCTGTTTTGGCAAAGCACTTTCACCCTCCCCCCTAAAAAAAAACCAAACAAACAAAGAAAAAAACAAAGCACTTAATTCTGATACTTTACTCCAAAGAACGAATGGGTGTCTTATTGCAGATGACTAGAGACGAAAAAACACTCCCAAGAGACTCACTCTAAAATGTTGGTCTCAAGTTTCAGGCAGCCTGGAAAAGATATCACGGACTGTCATTAGTGTTGTTTCCTTGAACCATGCCTTGATTGTTATGGTGGAGTTGGACTCGGATTGTTCACAGATGTATAAAGACACACCATGCACAACTGCACAGCAGATGGAGATTAGACACCAAAGTTTATGCCACTTCACATGCATCTGTAGAGGTCAATCCCGTGTCTGTTTTTCCAAAAAAAATATTAAATAATGGTGATGACAATAATAATAATCTGAATGTGTAGCTCTAAATTAAAGCGTGAGACAAGGAGGAAGTGTGAGATGGGGTTCTACAGGGTCGAGGCTCTATGGGCTTTTAATTTGACAAACTTGGGGCAGGGCTGTGGTGTCTCCTTCCTGGATGAAAAGTCAGTCCACTAACTTAAACACTGCCAGAAGGGGAGTCAGATTCAATGAAAGGGACCAGAGGAAGGTCTTCAGTCATGATCTTCACGTATTAACACTGCCATAAAATATAGGAATATAACTTGTTAGCATAGCATGTAGCTTATGAAAGAAGAGTAGTTATACTAACTGATTTTACTCAATCTTATATCTTGTGTCACAGTCACAGATATTCAGAGAACCATGGCTACCTTTGACTTTGGCCTCTTAGTGCATTACTATAGTAGAACCCCCTTCCATCCACCCACCCATCTCATAGAGCTCCAACCCCTCCTCGTGCCTACAGCTCACTCCTACCCCTGTACAGAACCATCAGTATCCATATACCATGTGTTATATGTTTGTTTAATTATGATTCTGTGTTCATTAATAATCCTGGTTAGAGCTAGAGATGCACTTTTTTGCTGCCATCATAGAGCATATAACTGTGAGGATTGACTCCTCATTGAAAGTTTTAAATTCTTCTTTTTTTTATCTTCCTTCATTCCTCTCTTCCTTGGGTTCTCATTCCATTCTATCTCTTGTGCCTCTGTTTTCAATCTTGCTTAATGAATTCCTGTTGTATTTGTCCAGATGTCAAACTGTTTCCAGGAAGTGTGTGATGGTATAAAGCTTGGAGTCAGAGGGTGGCTGAGCGCTACAGTGACGGCCCTGTTGGCATTGACATGTTTGGGCCACCGATTGTAATGGCAGGCAGATCCCCCTCAGGAGTGACCTCATTTGGAGGTATTGGATGTGATTGGCCTAGCTAACGAGAATTATTGTTTTATTTCACTCTTCGAGGTATGTTACACATTTTATGAGGCATCTCATAAGGTCATTAACTCTTGGACTTGATTGGCAGCAGCTTAGAGAGAATGTTGCAGGTGCACCCTGATTGGCTATCTCTTAAGTCACATGACCAGGAGCAGGCAAAGGAAGCAAGGGCTGTGGTTGCTAGGCATTAAGTCTGGATGTGCTTTTTAACATTCACGGGTGTCACAAGATGCAGCCCAGTGCAGTGTAAATGAGGATGAGCCGAGAGAGAGAGAGAAAGAGAAAGGAGGAGGAGGAGGAGGGCTTGGAAGACTTGTAGTGAGCGTGGAATGTGCAGTGCTTCCCATATCAGCAGGCTGTGGGCTATTTGCAGATGTTCAGTTCCTTGGCCAAAGCATTCTTGACATGTTACCAGCAACACACACAAAAAAAAAAATACTGCCATCATCATCATCATCTTGTCTGCTCACCTCTGTGAATGCGTGCACGGCTATTGTGTGTCCCCTGTGTTTGTGCGTCTGTGTGTGTGTTTGTGTGTGTGTGTGTGTGTGTGCGTGTGTGTGTGTGTGTGTTTCTTTGCATATACAGGTTCGTGTTTCAGCAGTGTGTGTGTGAGACATTTTTGAATAAGTGTATGAGAGAGTGGTTTGACTCAAGCCTTGTCATTAGGGCCACATTTGTGCTTATTAAAGATCATGATCCACTGAGTTGTGAAAACAGAACCAATCAGGTTGTAGAAGGTCATAATGTATAAAAGGCAATGCATCTTAAACCCCAGGCATTCTGGCTGTTTCCACTCTCTCTCTCTCTCTCTCTCTCTCGCTCTCTCTCTCTCTCTCTCTCTTTCTCTCGCTCTCACTCACTCTCTGTCTACCTTTCTGACATTTACTGTAAACGAGCTCTTGAGACATAGTATCTACAAAATAACCAAGAGCAACAGTTAAATCAAGTCTCATAAATCTCATGCTATACAAACTATATTGGAATATACATAAAGGGCATAATTTAAGTGTTTGTTGTTGCCAAGTTTTTTTTTTTGCTTTTCTTTTTTACTTTTTGTTTTGTAAACTGTCTTTACCTGTTACATGATTTTACTGTCATTTTGTACTGCCATTCTCTCTTGTCTTGCTCTTTGAAAATGAATCTTTAGTGAGAGACGTCTGATGCTTGGACCATATGAGAGAGCAGACGTGCGATGAGAACCAGACTATGCATGTCTTTGATGCTTTCGTGTATTTCCGATGTGGACGTCCACTTGATGGACAAAACATACAGTATTAATGAAAATAAAAATGTAATAAAGGACAACACCCTTCCTCCGTCCCTCTGTCTGACTGTCTTCCTGAACAGGACAACACCCTTATTTTGCCTCTCTGTCTCACTTTGTCTGGTCAAGTCTGGACCATGCCAGTCTCTTTCCCTCTGTATTTGCTATTAGTGTACTGTTCATCTGCTGGGCATGTTTGTGTGTGTGTGTGTGTCTGTGTGTGAGTGTGTGTGTGTGTCTGTGTATGAGTTTGTGTGTGTGTGTGTGTGTGTGTGTGTGGAAAGTGACTGTTTTTCTGTGGGACGAGCTGAGAGGGTGTGGCAGGCCAGAGGTGAGTCTGGAAGCATCTCTGAATGGCAGCCAGCCAGTGTAACCCAGCGCTCATCTCAAGTCTCTCACCAGCCTGAAACTATTAAAGGTAGTAAACATCCCTAGGCAGGACATAAGGTCTGCAGCTTCAGCTCAGCAGATGTGAGTCAGAGTGTGCATGTGTGTGTCTTCAGGAATATGGAGCTTAAGCAACAGATCTTGCTTAAGGAATCCGACCGAGTGATTCAGTGTCACACTGCCCCCCTGTGGCTGTAGAAACTATAGCAGTATATTTGTTTCTGATGGGCTTCCAGTCTAGTACACTTGAGTCGTCAAACCAGTGTCCAAGATGGATTCCTTCTGTGTTTTTCTGAGGCGAAACGTTAATTCAGACTACGGAGTAGCCCACTGAATACTGATTTACAGGGTGTCTGTTTACTCTCTGACGCATCAGGTTGGGTTTTCAGAGGAGGGAAGAAATTCTTCACTGATGAGTCTGTGCTGTCCCGTGACATTTACCAAGGAAAAGTGCATGTGACTTACCTGGCAGTGGAGAGGTGCTCACTCTGTCAGTGTTGCTTCCTTCCAGTCAGAACCCTGACAATTTAAATGAAGAAAATGTCTATGAGATGACTGTGGTGACACGTCTACAATGAAGATGAATTATTCAGTCAGAATACTTAACACTCACAGCATAGATCTAGAGAGGAAAGGTTTAGCATCACACACACACACAGCAGTTTCCAACACTGGTTTGCCTTCACTCCTTAAATTTCATGCTTATTTTGTAACTTCCAAGAAGTACATTTTTATACACACAATATAAATATCTTTCCTGTTTCATTTTGGCAGTTGGAGAGTTTATGTGACGTCCTGCCACTTATTAATCTGTCAGGGTCTACTCCAGGGGAACGGTTTGGTGGAATCATAAATGATTCAGGTCCAGGATGTGAAAACCCATTTAAAAAACAAACATTAAGTCAACCAATAAGCACAGGATATATATTCAGAAAAAGAACAAACGCAAAAGGTGAATTATTTATTTGTCAGGAAGAACGTTGCATTTCCTATGATGTTTACTTTCCTCCGCTCCACTCTCAAGTAACTTCATAACACACACACACACACACACACACACACACACAAGGAGAGAGAGTTTTCCGGACTTGGAATCTCCTGTCCAAATAAAAAATTTCTGGATGAAGGGATTTTATTTTCTGCCAAAAACCTCTCTCTGAGGTGAAGTGTTTGATGGAGCAGCTCTGCACACACACACGCACACGCACACACACACGCACACGCACAGTGCACCCATAGAATCTGCCTCCATCCTGCAGCCCCTCAGTGCCACCCTCACAGGTTTGTTTAATCGACACACCCTTCTGCTTTTTCTGCCCATATGAGAATTCCTCACCAATATCTGCCAGAAGTGTGTGTGTGTGTGTGTATGGGGGGGGGGGGGGGAGGGACCATTTTATCTCTATAGGTTTTGCGCTCACAAACGCAACATACACGTTAAATAAAATAAAATAAATTAAAATAAAAAATGCCCTGCGCTCTGATAGTCCTGGTGCCGTTAATGAGAAAACACATCACCCAAATCATTAAGTACACCATAATGTTTCTCTTTATTCCATAAAGTCCACAAACACATGTTTTTGCTTGCAATAATCTGTTCATGTACCACATGACAATATCCATTTTGCACCATCTGCAATCCCGAGTGCCCAGCTGACTAATGTTTGCACTTAAATTCACAGTAAAAAATAGCTTGACATCCCGTCAGAATGACCAAATGTCAAACCATTTGGTCAAGCTGTAAATTGTAATAAGGACTTTAAATGCATAATACTTCACGAGTAAAAACAAATGCACATGTATGTAGGGTAACCAAATCAAATTCCACAGCACGTTTTGAGAATGGCTTCCTTTCGCTTTCAAATTTCCTCTTAGCCTTCGAAAAACAGTCACTGCCTCAGGGGAGTCCAATGACTTCCTGAGTCAGGACCCAGGGGTACTTCGAGTATGTGGTTTAGTGACAAAACTGGGTAAATTAACTCAAGAGTGAGTGCTAATTTAGCCAGGTTTATCACTAAACCACATAGTGGTATCATTCCTAAGTTTGTCACTAGACCACGTACTTGGAATACCCTCCAGGTATGTATTCTGACTCAGTTTGCTATATATCTTAAGGCCTTGGGACATTTTGTAACAAGGGCACATCATAGCACTTGACACAGATTAAACTCAACAAGATTTCAAAGGCAAAACATGCATGGCCACACATAGGGGGGTTAACTCAAATACCTAACTAACGGTTCTGGTCAGGTCTGCCCACAGCCATTCAGTAACAGTCCCCAGTACCCTGACTGTAAAGCTATGGCATTGGTACCTGAGAGATTGTAAAGGCAATGTTTGGCTTCCATGTCTATGTAGACTTTACCATAATTTGTGATGCCTGCAGGGACCTCTCACCACCACTAGAGGGGGTGCTAAGAGGCCAAACATGGGATCCATTTTATGAGGTTTGCCTAATATAAGACTCCACATTGCTATTGACCTCTTTAGACCTTAAGACAGAGACACATACAAAACAAACAACTAAAACTAAGATACTGAGATAAGGACTTTTTCTGAGCAGACATTAAGACATAACTTGACAACCTTGTCCCACAAAACCACGGTCATATCACAGATTTAAAAAATAAAAGCAGTGTGTGTGTGTGTGTGTGTGTGTGTGTGCGTATGCACCACCACATTTTCTCCACCTTCCATTAACAGAACTCTTATCTGGAAGGCTTGTGATTGGCCTATGGCTACACAGCTTCCTCAGAGTCCCAGAATGCCTCAGTGGGCGTGGGCTCAGCTCGGCCTCTGGGCCTGCTGAGCCTGGGAGTGGGTGGCAGCTCAGAGGCCCTTGTTGAAGTACACACACTGGATCTTGTCTCCGTACTTTGAGGCGATGGACTCCCTCAGCTCTGGCTCCAGCTTAGACACGGCTATGGAACTGTACACAAAAAACACACACACACACACACACACACACACACACACACACACACACACACACACACACACACACACACACACACACACACACACACACACACACACAGTTACAGTTGTGAACAATGAGCTTTCATTAAGCACACGATAATGCAGATGAGTGTAACAAACAAATAAACAGAAACACATATTAGCGAGCAGCTACCAAAAGGGTAGGTGTATAACATTCCCTGTAACTGATTATTACATGGTAGCTACAGTCTGATATGTAACGACTGATATCTACTGGCCTGTGAATAATGAACATGACTGGACAATCCCAGACATGGACTATAACAGATAGGACTCAAAAAAGAGGATGTTTAGGAAAGCTGCTTGGTGACATTTACCATTGCTGAGGGAACAGGGAGCAGGCGGCGGGAACCATAAATACAAGGCTGTGGAGAAGAGGGTGCAGTCAGGTTAACATTATTCTTAAAAAAGGGGGCATAGCTTTTGCTTTCATGAGGCTGTTTAGGCCAGATGCTGCAGACACAAGCTTGATCTACACACAGAATCACTTTTCCATCAGTAAGTTAAGATGACTGCACTTACAACATTCCAACCATCATGACTTGCAGTGGGCAATGGAGGAAGGTGATTTTCTGTTGGTAGACAGAGAGAGAGAGACTAATGAAGCAGACATTTGTACCCATAAACCTAATAATGATGACTCACCCCACATTCAGTCTCAATATTGTACATCTCTCTCATGCATCATCATTCTTCAGATACATCCCAAGCAGACAGGTTACAAACTAAAGCAGTGCAACACAAACGGTCTACGAGGGGAAAAAAAAAAAAAAAAAAAAGACAGAAGGCATTTGCTGACTCCAAATTCCCAGCCCAGCCCAGCCCAGCCCAGCCCAGCACAGCCCAGCACAGCCCAGCCCAGCACAGCACAGCAGACCCAGACACTAAAAGCTGATTATGGGCCCTGGGGGTGTGCTGTGGCTGCTGTCAGTGCCAGAGACGACCTTCAAATGAGAGGCCTCACACTCCCAAACCCACCTGCATGAACCTGTACTTCTCCAGCCTCTGCATGATTATGGGCAGGATGACTGGAGAGAGAGGAAGGGAAGGGAGGGAGAGAGAGAGAAAGGAAGGAGAGGGAGAGAGAGAGAGGAAGGGAGGGAGAGAGAGGAAGGGAAGGGAGGGAGAGAGAGAGAGAGAGAAAGAGGAAGGGGAGAGGGAGAGAGAGAATATGATGGTTAAAAGACACAATCGGACTTCAGATGGCTAAGGAATGTGTAAATGCTAAAGTCATTTCCATAAGGATGCCATGCATTATTCAGCAGTAATTTCATTCTAAACAACAGACACCAATTTCATGCATTAAGCACCATCCGATTTCAGTGGGAGAGCACAACACAGGCAACCCCATTAATCCGTACAGGGGAGAAAGCATACGGAATAAGGACTGGAAGAGGTTGGTTTGTGTCCCAGCTGCTGCACTGAAGGTTAGAGGAAGGGCCTCTGTCATCGCCTGGGCTGACTGTGGGAACACTTACTCATGCCTGGTGCTGCCATGGTGACACGAGAGATCACCACTTGTGTGATTCCCTTCGCTGCCGCTTTCTGAAAGAAAGAAATAGAGAGAGAGAGAGAGACAGAGGGAGGGAGAGAAATGGAGAGAGAGACAGAGAGAAATATTTTCCATAAAAAAAGCTTTGCATGGCAGCAGACCCAGAGATCCAATGCTATGTCTGGCATAATCAGATGCTATGTGACTGGATTAGCGTAGCAACACTGACCCTTGAATGTCCCAGCTTGTTCCCATTCTCATCAGTGACAGCAATGCCATTGAGGATCTCCCTGTGAGACGAGGACAGAGGAATGACAGCATGACTCCCAGGGGGGAATAAGATGGAGAAAAAAAACAGAAAGAGAGAGAGAGAGAGATGCATGATGGAAAAAGCGAGAGGAGGGGGGGGTATAGTCTTACTGTTGTCTCATCATGGGGATGTTCACACAGTTAGCTGAAGCCACAGCAGCGAAGGGCACCCATCGCGCCACCAGGGGGGGTGCTTTCTACAAAACACATTCAGGAGCGAGAGCCAGGGGCAATCACTTAAAAACCATACGTCACACACAACTGCTGCTTATTCATAGTCTTTGATAGCCTTGGTATATGGTGGAATCATTTGCATTAGCTTAGCATTCAATAAACACTCGTGTTCACAGTCACTCAACAAACACCAATTCATTCAGGAAAGGAATTAGCCTTAGGGTTTTTAGATAGATATCCTGAGGTGTTCTCTAGACAGCTGATTAGATTTGTGTTACATTAGGGAACACTTGACACACACCAGGAGAGCAGTGGAATGTGCTGTACCTTAGTGTAAAGGTTGAGGCCCACTGCAGTGATCAGAGCTGTGCTGGTGGCTGTGAAATATGCAACTCCAATCTGTCTGTAATGGATGGAAAGACAAGAGAGATTGGGATACATACACAAAGGAATAGATACACTATTAACAGAAATAAAAACAAACCCATAAAGAGGTCATGCACCTCAAGGGAACAAAGTACAAAGTGACAATAAACTGGATTTGAGAGACATGCTCGTCACAGGAGCTTACTTTGATGTGATTGGAGAGGCGCCGTTGCGGTTGGTGTAGTTGGCCAAGGCGTTGAAGGACTGGTTCACCCACTGCCAGAACACCACCGCTGGGACTGACCTGGAAGGGGGGTGGGGGTGAGAGGAGAGAAGTAGTCACGTTCATCTGAAGTTGTTCAGATTTATTTTGGACTGCTGTATTTTCCCTAATGCCCTACCCTGGAGTTAAGCACAGGGCCTGCCACTATTATTAGACAGAAAGCATTAATTGTGTACTGCTCCACCCGCATTCATGGCTCGGAAATCTAATGTTAGGCTTAAACACTCAATTTAGACTCCTTTATTTAGAAGTAGGGGTGGGGCGTGAGAGAGGTACAGGTGGCGACGTCACGTGTCACAGTGGAACAGCCACAGAGGTGTGGGACTGAGAGGAGTGGAAGCAGGCTGGGGAGATGTGTGCTGCAGTTCACTTCTTTCACGATGGCTAGATGTGTGCTGCAGTTCACTTCGTTCACGATGGGGAGATGTGTGCTGCAGTTCACTTCGTTCACGGTGGGGAGATGTGTGCTGCAGTTCACTTCGTTCACGATGGGGAGATGTGTGCTGCAGTTCACTTCTTTCACGATGGGTAGATGTGTGCTGCAGTTCATTTCGTTCACGATGGGGAGATGTGTGCTGCAGTTCACTTCTTTCACAATGGGGAGATGTGTGCTGCAGATCATTTCGTTCACGATGGGGAGATGTGTGCTGCAGTTCACTTCTTTCACGATGGGTAGATGTGTGCTGCAGTTCATTTCGTTCACGATGGGGAGATGTGTGCTGCAGTTCACTTCGTTCACGCTGGGGAGGACCAGAGACCCAGCTGAGCACCAACACTGCTGCAGGGTGACCATGTGACGCACCTGCTCCTTGTCCAGGCGGTCCAGCTGTGCCTCTGGGTTGAGCCTGCTAAATCCTGTCTGTCCTGACCTCATTCCTGACCAGATATATTTGGTCAAAACCCACCGTCATTCCACCTCTAACCTTGTCAACTGTTTGGGCACAACAGGTTCACAGCTGCAACCCATCTACCTCTGACGCAGTGGAGTGACACCACTTGCAATATTAAGTTAGAGTGACGGGGGGAGAGTTGACGGACAAGGACATAGGTAGTACACCGAGGAGAGGGGTGGAGAGTTAAGGGTGTTGTTGAAGAGTGTGTTTGGTTGGTTGGTTGAGTGTTTACCTGTAGAACTGCAACATGGCTCCTGTAATAGCCATGCCTCCAGGCACCTGGAAAGACATCCGACCAATCAGGTTCATTCTATCACCCGTGTCTGGATGGAAGGCAGAGTCGTAAAGCTTCTTGGCATAAAACAGCTGTTCTTCTGTCGTACCGGGGGGAATGGACCCAGCTCTGGTGCCAAAACACACACACACACACACACACACACACACACGTATGTCAATCCTATCCAAATTCATCACTTCTCCAATATTCTTACCCCAGCAGGTCTGAAAATACAATACTGACCTTAAGCTTATTGACTGCTAGAGAGAGAAATGACTCATAAATGCAGTCACCAATGTCAATAGTGATCGATCACTCTGAAAGTGCTTATTTCTTTCTTTCAAATGAAAAAAGACATTGCTCATGTCTTACTTCTCCATCCAAAACTGTTCATTATAATACAAATGTGAATTCAAGTATATGCAAGTGTCTAGAAGTGTATAGAAGTAGGTGGTATTATACATGGGTATGCATTAATGCATTTGTTTTAATATATACTGTATGCTTAGTAGTGAACTACACTTTTTCATCTGGGTTTATAAACAGTCTGTGTACATATGCGTGTTGGTCACCTGTGTGTGTCAGTTTACATACTGTATGTGTGTTGGTGGCCTGTGTGTGTTAGTTTACATATGTGTGTTGGTGGCCTGTGTGTGTTAGTTTACATATGTGTGTTGGTGGCCTGTGTGTGTTAGTTTACATATGTGTGTGTTGGTGGCCTGTGTGTGTTAGTTTACATATGTGTTCATCTGGCACACATCTGGTTGTTGTTGGACATAGGAGTGTACCTGCAGCTCTCCACGAGCACCTTGGCCTCATCCAGCCTGGAGTCGGGCAGCAGTGCTGTCCTGCTGTCAGTGATATTGAAGAAATGCTTGATTCGCCCCATGAAGGTGGACTGATCCCATCGCGGGGCGTCTATGTCAAAGCCGCTCAGGGCCATGTTGTCCTTTTCTTGTTAGGCCTACAGCACAGCACCTACATTACAGTTAAATGAAGTGAAAAGAAATAATTTGAAAATCAGGACCTTGGATTTCCTCATCTGTCTTTCATAGACCAATCAGCTGTATGGAGCTATATATTTGGATGCAATCTGCTGCTCCAGATAGTGAGCCAGCTCCTGATTCATTAATGATCAGCTAGCCACAAGGACATGTACTATCAACATTTAAAGCATTTAAACTACTTCCATCTTTAACCCTCAAGTACGTGGGACAATTCCAGTCAAATTCAGTCAAAGGCCAACATTCGGTAATCTTGCAATTCAATTTAAACAGCTCAGATAGCCAGCAGTCAGCATGACTCTTCGTACAACTACACACACACACTTTACGATCTTCAGGTTTGTCCAGGCATCATAATTTGGCAACATATTTTTTGATACGATGCCACCTGTGACCGTCTAATGTCCAGTCATGTATCCTCCTCTTCCCTTAAAACCGACACTGAGGGGCACAGATAACGAATGAGCAACACAGCTGGAGCAGACCAGTCCAGACCAGCAGACCAGTCTGAATTGGTCAAGGCTGCCTGGTGAATGAACACAAGAATGTTCTTCAACCTGTATTTGGGGTGTTCTGAGGTTAAGCAATGCAGTCCATCAAAGACAACTATAAAATTACCCATTTCTCTGTCTAGTTTAAAATAATTGTAAATGAATTCACGTTAAGAGACGCATTTAGATTCGGCTCTTTGCATTGGGAACAGGCAAACTTTCCAGTTCATACAAGGTTATAGCCTAAGTTAGCCGACATCAAATGTTGCATATTCATAACGTACTGTGGTTAAATTGCATTGCATATACGCAGCCACGACATAACTGAGATCTAGTCTAATAAGAAATCCTCACATTTCGATTTTTGTTTACTTTAATTTCGACGAAGTAGGCTATTGCTTAAAATTGGTCAACATGCTGCTACGAATCTGTTTTAATTTAGCCTCTAGCCTACACAGATGCAAATGCAAATACGCAATGCAATCTTCAAGAAAAGCCACTTACCGTATCTTTTAAAAAGGGAGGTCAGTGAAGTGTGCAAGTACAAGTATAGACGTTAAAAACAAATTACGAGGTTTAAGTTGGGAGTCAAGATTTGGTCAAAGTGCATTTAGTGCACGTGGCACCTGTGTCCTCCAATCATTTTTGGGGGGCAGCTCCCTCCTCGAGAAATTGATACATTTGTAGCTCTAACGTTACAATGTATCAGTCACAATCCTGATATAAACTTTGTTATTTTATTGTTAAAAATAATGCAAGTTACACCATTTGAAGGCGCTAAGCTAATTTGCTTGTCCATGTAAAGCATTTCCGCATGCGAAAGAGGCCCTCCCTCTTTGACTAGCCAACAGCTAACTAGCGTGTATCTTGTAAGCACTATTCCCTCTACAAGAAAGTGTGTTTAATAATCATGTTCATATCAGTATCCGTGGTATAGATGGCAATTATATTTATAAAAAACTCAGTATGTTGCATGCCATTTTCAATGTCGCTGCATTTACCTCTCACGGATAACGCCCCCAGTGAGGTGGACGTTTTGTGTACTACGTCATCATCCTTAGTAACCCTCGGTAGCGTCTTGGAGAGCTAAGGAAACAAGATGGTAAGTCAAACCTGGTATTGTATTTTTTTGTTGCACAATAAATTGCGTTTCCTTAACTTCGAAAGTAATGCGTCTTACTCGCTGTTATAGCATAGTATTTGGACCGAGTGTTTTGGACGATAGTTCTTCCTTACAAGAAAACCCACCAGCTGGCCTGATAGCGGGTTTGTTGTTGGGTGCAGGGATGGAGCTCATTCCCTGGATGAGATTAGCTAGCTACTGTTAGCGTTATCTGCTAATGCTTACCAAGCTACTTAGCAAGGTAGGCCAGACATTGTTAGAGAAAACCAGTGCTGTTTCAAATATGTTTTGGCAATGTAAAACTGAAAAGCTTTTAAAAGAGGCAACGTTAAGCATTTAACCCTATCTGTTCTGTAAATCGTGCTAGTGTTATGCTAGGTTATCACATCTTCCAAGATGTGTGGCCTGTAACGCGTGATAGATGAGGAACTCTCACCGTGGCTCTGAAAGTCTCTGAGCTCATCGACATGTGAAGATTTTAATTGAAATGGTCATCTTTAGGGATTGCTGTCAATTTTGCGCAAACTGAAGAGCACACCTGACCAGGAGGTGCGAATACTCCTTCTGGGACTGGACAACGGCGGCAAGACTACGCTGTTGAAGCAACTGGCATCTGAAGATATCAGTCATATTACTCCAACACAGGTATCTAATGTGTATCCCTCTTTGTCTTTACTCGTTCAACAAGCTTCTGACTTTTCATTTGCTTGTGATGGGGATTTTAAAATTGTATTTCTGTGTTGGCCTTTAACTCACCTAGATTGCAAACTGGAAATGTTTTGGTTCTTGCATTGTCATTTATTTTACAGTTAAAATGTGACGTAGAGTGTAGGTGTAACAGTGCTTGTCCATCCTAAAGGGGTTCAACATAAAGAGTGTGCAGTCCCAAGGCTTCAAGTTGAACGTGTGGGACATTGGTGGTCAGAGGAAGATCAGACCATACTGGAGGAACTACTTTGAAAATACTGATACACTGGTCAGTGCCTATCATACTGCACACACTCTTACTAACCCACTCTACCCTGTAACCCACTCACAATAGACACGCTGATGTGAAATCTACATCTTTCTTGCAGATTTATGTTATTGACAGTGCTGACAGGAAACGTTTTGAAGAAACTGGACAGGTAATTGAATCTCCCTGACTTTTAGGCTTTAGCCATGTATTTACTACTACTATTTATTTTAGCATTTAATAGAATGTGCTCTTAGCTCTCTGCATGCATCATTTGGATTGTACTGTATCACATTGTTTATTTTGCCATAGGAATTCCTGCCTTGAACTTGAATCTTGTCTGTCATTTTTAGTCAAATTAATCGTTTGCAGTTATATGATGAAAATGTTAATCATCAAAGGTGGTTGTAGTTGCTGGCATGTGGATGGGTGCTTATTGTATGCATGACTGTGCGTGTGTCTTATTTCAGGAGCTGGCAGAACTGCTGGATGAGGAGAAGCTGAGTGGGGTGCCCGTTCTCATCTTCGCCAACAAACAAGATCTGCTGACGGCTGCTCCCGCCTCGGAGATTGCCGAGGGCCTCAACCTGCACACCATCCGGGACCGCGTGTGGCAGATCCAGTCATGCTCTGCCCTCACTGGAGAGGGAGTACAGGTGTGTGTGTGTGTGTGTGTGTGTGTGTGTGCCTGTGTCGTTATACGGCATACTCTCCATTCCTTTTTTACCAACAAAGCACACATACTTGCATGCTTGACTCCAAATTACCATCAGATCAGAATAATCATACTCTATGACTCTGAAATCATTTGAGACAATATTGGAAGAAGCATTGGTAGTTTCCAAGATGAGTCTTACGAACCACATCTTTGAAATTAACTGTGTGATCCGCTTCTAATAGGTCAAGCTCAAGATTTTTCTCATTACATTAGTATTTTTCTATAGTTCGATCCATGACTAAGAATATTTGACAATTAAAAAAAAAACTATAATCCTTTTACAACACAGTCCTTTAAATGCAATTGGCTGCCATGAAGAAATATGTCTTTTGTGAGGGCTTTTGCATGGCCTTTGTAAACGGCAGTACAGCACATACATCCATGTGGTTGAATGAGAGAAGTTTGTAATTGACAGAACCTTATCTTATCGGTTCTTGCAGTACAGTCATCATTGTGTTCTTATCTTAATGGCTGGTTCTCATGACGACATTGAGGAAATGTAAACAATAAGCTACTGGACTAAACATTGTGGATCAGATTTGATCAGACTGTGAGAATTTCAGCTGGTTGCCTTATTTCTCCAGACAGCCACATAGTTATGGCTCATTTCTCCCCCTCTCTCTGTTCCAGGATGGCATGAACTGGGTGTGCAAAAGCGTCAACGCTAAGAAAAAGTAACGCAGATTCCTCCTCTTCATGTCTTCACCGTGCCGGACAGTGTGTATGGCCGAATGTACAAACTAAAAAACACTAAGAACTCAAGGAATCTTTAACCACTGTGGCCCAATGCTAGTGAAGACTGATCCTCACTACACCCATCTCACTGGAACCGCTCCTCAGCTCTTCCCATCAGGGCCCGCAATGGTTGGTGTCGTTTACAATAGTGAAACCCTTCGATTTGAAACCACTGTGTACAGCTCCGTGCCCACATACGCCTGACAACATAGCTACATCATGTTAGCTGTGTCTGCTAGCATGTTCCCATAGCATTCCCAAGTCAGATTCATGCAGTGTCTTAAGATGGAGGGTTGGGCTAGAATCATTCCCCCGTTCCTCCTTTAAGCTCTTCTTGAATGAGCGTATAAGAGACTGACATGATGGCAGTAGACAGTGATCCTAGGGCCCTACACATTGGGAGTCGGAAGAGGCTGAACTGAATGTAGTCCATGGTTCCTACACACACATGCGACTGTACTGGAAACATCCGGCCATTCCAAATAATCTGAAACTTTGTCAATTATGATAGAAATTTTGTAAACGTATTGAATTTTTGTGTTCCACAGAATTACCAAATTGCTGTTCTTCTCGTACTATTTTAATGTCACCACGGAAACATCTAGCTTCACATTAGTTCACACAAAGCCTTGTTTGCAGTATAATCACTCTCTGTTGGGCAGAAGCCTTGGTTGGGAAGGTGTTTTTTTTTTTTACCATTCGTTGGGCTTTCTGTAAGGCCCCAAGCCAAGCTCCATGGCAATGCTCGATACACGCCGGCCCAAACCTCTCTCCTGTCACCTCCAGATGAGCTGGCCCAGTGCTACAGAGTTCAGAGAGTGATTCTCCTCCTTTTCCTCCTCATGTCTCGTTCTCTGAAAAGCCGATGGCAGAAGTCTTTTTATTATTGTGAGATCGTGTCTGACTTTGTGCTCTCTGCAAGTATATTTTTGTATCTTTTATTTATGGTGATGTAGAGGTTAGGGCGCTTGAACGTGACTGAGATATTTTTAGATTGGTTTGGAGAAATACAATTTACTGTGCTTAAACACTTGTGAAAAGATAATAAATATTAATTTCTAAAAATGAAAGGAACAGTGGCTCTTTTTCTTGTGAAGGCTGGGAGTGATATAACAGTGCAATGAATGGTAAGGCCTGGTGAACAGCACTAGACTGATTTAAAAATGTGTCTCTCTTTCAACACAGGATCTCCAGTAACACTTTCATAGAAATGTGTAAAAAATACAGAGTTACTGAGTTAGCCTGCTAACTGGCATCTTGTGGTAGCAGATGCTGATGAAATATCTGTGTGAACATTTATACTTTGAACAAAGAAGGACATTTATATTATACCTTTTATGTTATATTCCACTATACTGTTTAGTCGGTGATGTGCGTTGAGTAACCAAGCTAAACCTCACAGTTATACTTTTAATTATGTAATGCTAGTATTAAGAGTAGGGTTCGGGTTAGGCAGGGATATGTTGTAAAGTGCTGTTATACTGACTATAGTGTGTATCCCTATGTATTTAAGAGGTCAGCATAACCACAGTGATCATGTATGGTGTATGGTGAATCAAGGATATGCTCTGGCACCAGCAGTCCCTATGGTATAGGTTGTGCATCATATATAGGCCTATAGCGTGCATGCAAATGCCATCTACAGAGGGGTAAAAACCTACAGAACATAAATAAACTAAACATAATTTGACATGAGTAAACTAAGTAAGCAAGAACATGCAAATAAGAAAAGTAACTACATAATAAGGTACCATTTTAAACTATTCTACATAGTAATACATATGGGGGTCATAAGTAGACATGTTTGTATTCAGAGCCATTAATATTAAATGTGCGTGCATGTTGCTGACAGACATTTGTGTCACCACAATAAAGTCATTCCATGCAGTGGTGTTCGTTCATCTGCACTTTGTTTGCACTTTGACTTCCCATTTAAATGACCCTGACATTCCAAGTTTCAATTAGGTGTGATGAACTTAGCAAAAATAGTTCTTGCTGTTTCCTTTGTGTCTGAAAATCTTTTCCTTTTGGTGTCTGTGTTTGAAGTGCCTACATTGCACAGACTCAACAATAGCGTGCAATGTGTTTCGGTAATCAGCGAATCCAGTGCAGCCTTTGTAGTTGTACCAGGGCTCTGTTAATGCTGTCTGCTTTCGCCACCTCTAAGAGGGACTTGGCCATACAAGCATACATACACAGAAGGCAATGACAGCTGCTTTTGTCTGGATCAGGCTATCAGAGTTCTCTCCTCTTTTCCTCATATAACCGAACTGGCTCCAAAAACGTCTGATCTGGGACCTGTTGTGCCTTCCAGTTCACAGCACGTAAGATAGGGACACATTCCAAAGGAGACTTCTGCAGTCAGCTTTCCGATTCTGAATAGGCCACTTTTGTCCATGAACGCACGCTAAGATATAAGCATGGTATGGTGGAGAGCGGTATGACAGCCATGCTATCTGCTGCGCATAGTTTTCTTCAGGTCTGTGCCCCTCTGAGCCGCGGTGCCTGATTAAGAGACCTGATATGGATCTTCTGTCGGCTAAAGCTGCTCTGCTATTCAGGACGAGACGCTCCTCAAGAAGAGAGAGGGAGGCAGTCAAGAGCCTGGTGCCGAGATGAGGATGATAAGCAGCTGTGTGTGTTTGTGTGTTTCACTCGTACACCATAGGAAAAAGACTCAGAAAAGCTAGTTAAAAATAGACACATTCACCATAAAGAAGCCCATTTTTTGCTCACAAATCTTTGTAGACTATAGATTTAGCACTATCTGACGCTTACATTTAATTTCATGTCTGTCCATTTTTATATGAATGCATTTTTTGACGTTGACAGCAGCTAATTACAGAGTGTTCCTGTGTACTATTTCTTTAATGCCCGGAGGAACACAAGGAGGCTTCCGAAGAGGCTTGGTTTACTCCCTCTTGTTCCCGTCATTAAAACATAAGGGAACACATGATGCCACGCAGGGGAATTTGTTTCAGTCCGTCATTCTGAGAGGAGTTGACTAATAAGGAACTGAACAGCATCTGACTCATGTCCTTGTCTGCAGTGGAGCTAATGATCGTCCTCTGTGATTGTGATTGTGTGTGTGTGTGTGTGTGTGTCTGTGTCTGTGTGTGCAACACATGCAATCCCCTTGATTCC
>NC_045174.1:3458367-3518367 GCF_900700415.2 Clupea harengus | reverse complement strand
TTCACCTTCCGGAACAAAGAGCTGGCTCCGGAAACGGACAATGAGAAATCCGTGAGGTAAGCCTACATTTGAATGCTGTTTCTCAACAAAGCGTTCCTCCTCGGAGCTCGCGGTCCTTTGTTGCCGAGAGAGAGCGTCTGAGTGACAGATCAATGGAGAGACGGTGTGATCTCATGTCCAATGCAGCCCCATTTACTGAACAGTGGATCTCATCTCTCCTGCTCATCTCCCTCTTTTTTTCTCTCTTTCCCTCCCTCCCTCCCTCCCTCCCTCTCTCTAGCCCCTCCCTCCCTGTCCACCTGCTCGCGCTGACTGAGAGACTCGTGTCTTGTGATGTTTGCAGAAAATGTTCAGCTGCTATGTGAGCCCGTCGTCTCTCTCAAACAGAAACCCAAGACTGAGAACAGGAGCCAAGCTTGCCAGAGTTTCTCACGCATCATGTGAAGCAGTCTTTCTTTCTTTCTCTCTCTCTCTCTCCCTCGCTTAAACACGCACAGAAACACACAAGCACACACTGAAATTGAATATTATCTACAGACAAAATGAATGTTAAACATGAGACAGCAAGTCTATGGTTTCTCAGTCTTCAGACTGCCTCAGTTCCTTCAGTCACAGCAGCCGTCTGGACACACACACACTCTGAACACACACACACACACACACTCTCTGGACACACACACACACACACTCTCTGGACACACACACACACACACACACACTCTCTGGACACACACACACACACACTCTCTGGACACACACACACACACACTCTGGACACACACACACACACTCTGCCTCTGTTCGCTCAGTGCGGACATTTCCAGAGTGAATGGATCCCAATGAAAAAGCACTCAAAGACTGAGACTGGGGGAGAACAGCCCTTGAGCTAAATTCTGTGTCTAGGAATTGATAGACTGAGACAGATCATTTGACTTTTTAAATGTTGATAGACTGAGACAGATCATTTGACTTTTTAAATGTTGATAGACTGAGACAGATTATTTGACTTTTTAAATGTTGATAGACTGAGACAGATTATTTGACTTTCTAAATGTTGATAGACTGAGACAGATCATTTGACTTTTTAAATGTTGGTAGACTGAGACAGATCATTTGACTTTTTAAATGTTGCCATGGTTTTTTTTTCTTCTCCGTCCCTCATGCTGACCCTTCTTCAGCAAATCCTGTGAATTTCCGGCGCCACAACCCCACGACTGGTACTAATTCTGTCCAGAGGTCTGCACAAACACCCAGAGACTTATCCAAACACAGCTTTTCACTTTGGGCTCAGTTTAGTATTATATTGTTTATTTGAGTTGTTCATGGTCCAGTGACAAATAAATACAAGGCCCAGCGTTTTGAGAAAGGTGATTTGAAATCACAATTTATTTGGAACTTTCTTTTCTCCCCCACCCTTTCCAAATGACATTTCTTTATTTTCTGTCTCACAAAATATTTACAAAAAGGTCATTCCATTAGTTTCTTTTTTTTCCTGTCAGTGTTTTCCCCGTACAATTCAAAGACTGCTGCCCAGTGCTTTTTCTTCAGATATAAAAGTCCATGAAAATGTCCGCTGATTCATCTGGCCCCTCAGAGAGGTGGGTTATTTTCCTTGGTGAAGCTCACTTGTGAAACTGCCACAAAGACTTCCCCTCTTCCAACAGGAAGTCTGCAACAGGAAGTCACGACAACATCCTCAGCCCTGCACAGGCGCCGGGCATCAGCTGTGGGGACCATGTTGGTTTCCTGAACGAAGATCATCTAGACTCAACTCAGACTCAGATCTGGCCAGATCTCTGGAGTTTGGAGTTGGTGTGAGTGTCCATGGGGTATGTGAGGTATCCATGGGGTATGTGGGGTATCCATGGGGTATGTGGGGTATTCATGGGGTATGTGGGGTATCCATCTGGAGCCTCTTGTCCAGTCTGCGGCGGGTGGAATGCTCGGAAAGGAAGCACTTCTCCCTATGGTCTAGTGGAGCTAAAGAGAGAGATGAGGTTACTTGTCTGGCATCAGATGGTTTTCCCTCTCTCTTGCTTTTTTTATTCTGCTGGGTGGGGCTTTGTGGGGAGCCAGTAAAGGCCAGGAATTTGCAAACCCTGCAGCCTCCAGCCAAGAATGGAGGAGAAGACCTCCTCAGGCAGCACAAGAAAATGTGAAGATCTTCATCAAAATATAAATTAATAAAGTTAATAAAATACCGGAGGGAAAGAAGGATTTCATAATGTAGAAATCAAAGAAATGGCGTCTCCACCATGTTTCTGTGTGAAAGTGCTGACGCCGCGGGGCTCCTTTAGCCATGGTCCTGCATAGGAAGAGATGGGCGCGCGTGAGCCTCTGCAGGCTGCCAGTGACTTCTCTAAAACAGCTGAGGAGATAGAAAATGACTGAACTCTCATGAAGTCTCTCCATGAACTGCAGAGCAATGGGTGGGAGTTCCATGTTGGGTGAATTCACCTGCGCAGGAAGCGCTCCTAACCTGACAAAAGCAGCTGTGGCATTTACCTTGAGTCACGGGAGTATACTTAACTGGAACAAATGTAACAGAAGTTGTATAAAAGAATCGTTTTTAAAAGCACACTATTAAATCAGGCTCATGCATGGACTTGCTCTATCAGCGGTCATACACGAAACAAAACCTGTATTTTAGTTATTGCATGTCTTCCAGCTTCTGCAGTAATAAATATAACACCTGAAATGAAAACCTTCTTGGAACATAGATACAAGACGCATCGTCGATTACAGTGCTTCCACATGCACTATAGGTGTGAAATACACATCTCAGATTTCAACATGATGCTCATTAAAAGAGGAACGAAACGAAGCAAAACCCCGCAGTTCCCGTAAGCCACAGTATCAAGCAGACCTGGACGCAGACAGTGTGCAGTTAGTATTTATTTCAGTTCAAATAGCATGAGTGTTTTAGTGAGATTGATTTTAGCTTGAAAAAATAGGTGACGCTGAAGATGTTCAGGAGCTGAAGTTGGGGCTGGGTTGACCACAGAGGCGTATCTAAGAGGATCCGTGGCCAAGGTGTGTTAGCGTGGGTTAGCGTGGGTTAGCTGGTGACATAGTGCTTGGTGGAGGCCTGTCCGTAGAGGCTGTAGAAGTCAGGGTGGCGGTGCGTCTGGGAAGCTTCAATCCAATCGCGCACGGGCATCGAGGGGGTGGGGGGCAGGGCCGGGGGGTAGTCACGCGGGCTCACGGCCCAGGGGAAGCTTCCAGAGCGCGGGTAAGGCGGGTGGGAGCGGTGGCCGGACACGGAGGGAACGCCTGAGCAGTAGCAGTTGTCCACTGTGCACATGAGGATCTTACGGCCGCCGTACTGGGGCAGCACGGCCTGCTGGGAGCTGGCGCCCCCACCGCTGCCACCGCTGGGGTAGTGCGAGGAAGGGAAGACCGAGCCGGGGTGGTGGAGGGGCTGCGAGCCTCCGCCGCCGCCGGCACCCCCGACCGAGCCCCTGCCGCCCTGCTGCTGGGCAGACCCACAGGCCCCAGCCCCGGGCTGAGAGGAGTGGGGCTCTGGAAGAGGGGGCCCCATGAAGGACTGTTTGGCAGCAGAGCTGGAAGATGAGGACGAGGAGGAGGAAGATGGGTCCCGGCCACTCCCACTGCCCTCTGGGAAGGCGGAGGAGTGCCTGCGCTTCTCAACTCCAGAGCTGCTCACGCCACAGACATACGCTGGCACCGACTGCAGGAAACCAGCAGGAGCAGAGAAGGGGACTGAGGGAGGGAGAGAGAGAAAGAGGGGAGAGAGAGAGAGAAGAAAGTGAGAGACAAAACAAGAGAGTGAAAGAGAGAGACAATAAAAGAGAAGGGAGAAAATGAATTTATGAAAAAAGATAATAAAAAAAAGAAAGGATACAGAGGAAGCGGGAAGACATGGTTATGAAAACAGAATGAGAAGAGAATTTACATACTAAAGAGGGCAAAATATGAATATATCTGCATGTCTTTGCATTGGAGAGTTTGATGTTTAGACTACTCTGATTAAATGTTTAATCTTGAATCAAAGGCAGGACATTGGCAATGTCACTGTGCAAAAGACACATCATAAATATAATACACATATTTGTATAGCGGTAAATATTTAGACTTTCTATCCACACATAAAAGATCCCCCGCTTAGATTTTCTGCCTGGAATTACAAGAGATGTAATTTGATGGGGGAGGGAGACTCTGAAGGCAAAGAGGATGTGCAGGTTCTGACCAGATGTCAAGGTCACACTGATCAATTGTTCCAGAAGGCCCCCAAGCAAAGCTCCAAGTGCTTCCCATGGTTGCACTCAACATCTAAACAGCTGGTGCCTCTCCCTCTTCCGCACAGAAAATGTTTGAGCTTGTTTTTTTGGCATACCTTCTAGCATTTTCCGAAGGTTCTTCTCCTTCTTGGAGATCTCGGTCAGAAAGAGCTTGGAGCTGAGGCTGCCCACTTTGTGGGGAGGTAGGGCGGTGCCCACGCATGACTGCGACCTGGCACACAAAAACAGCAACAGGGTCACCAAAGACGGAGAGCTATCTCAACCAAATACCCCTGATAGTTTGAAACATACATGCATTGTGAAGAGAATCACCACTTCAAACTATTATCCTAATATTAAATTATACTATAGTTATATATACAATTTAACAGCCATACCATAATGAAGCCACATATCATCTTACCTGTCCATTAGAATCTTCACTGATTTTGTAGTCTGAAAAACATGAAAAACAAGGAAAGTTATGCCATTAAGCAAAGATTTTGGTTTTTCTATTCCAGTGCAGGATCTGTCCTCAGATCAGTAAGACAGCATGTGCTGTGATTCCCCTTTAGCAAAAAGCATATTTTGGGAACCTTTCAGTGTCCTGCTCTGGCATAAATGAGATGCTTGTGTTGCCAGCAAAACACGATCAACAAACACGAGACACAAGACGCTTCAAACAGCAAGTGACACGGGGATAAACAAACGTGTCCTCAGACAACACGCCACTGATCCCTCTTCAATGACAATAGCGATGCCTGAGCTGGCTGGCTGGCTGGCACACATTTGATGTATTGCCTTGTTTAAACTGTAGCCGACATGAGCATAATTACCCAGCAGCCCAGCTGTCGGGCCGGTGCAGAGCATGAATAATCTCTATCTCCATGAGCCGGGGACGCGAGATGTCTGAGAACAAAGGGGGCCCCGCCTCCTCATTAGCTCTGTTTTCACCTGACGCAGAGTGCTGGCATCTGGGGAGCTCTGATTTACCTCCGCCGGCCTTGCCCAAGACCTCCTCCTGGAGGACCTCCAGACAGGGCTGCTATTCCCTTGGCAAAGCATCCTCTCTTCTCTGCTTCCCTGCTCCCGTGCGAACCGTGTTGCCTCTACTGACTTTTGACTCCACGCCTTTTGACTAATCCTGAGCTGCCGCCAGGTTGGCTTTGGGTGAAAATGTTCTAGTTCATTCTAAGGTAAGGACCGGAGAGGGCTCTACCATTGTACCCCTGTCTTTAAACCAACAGTGTTCTTCAATCCTCTTACCAATTAGGCATCATTACCAAACTCAGTTAAAGTAGGCCACGTTGTAAAAAGCACCAAAAGGGACTACATTTACCACTAAATGTACTATAAAACTAAATTATTACTCAAATGTAGACAAATCATTTTTCCCATGAGCACCTCAAACTGAAATCCCATCATGCAATTCACCATGGGTCTAATGTGAACATGATGAGGAGCTACTACTCTGTCAGAAGGAGAATAAGGACATGATTGTTCTTTGAAGACTGGGAAAGAGATTCTAAATGCGTGTGTCTCTGTGCGTGTGTGTGTGTATGTGTGTGTGTGTGTGATTGTGATTGTGTGCGTGCATGCTTCTGTGCAGGCGGACTAGTTCAGAGGTCAGGGAGAGTTGAGAAGGCGGTCAAATGGGAGTTAACATATCCGCATCAGGGGAACATTAAGCAGATGACCAGAACACTGCCTCGTGTTGACGGTCCAACAAAGCAAATTCCGACATGCAAAAAGAGAAAAACAGGAAGTGAAGCATTTCCAGTGGAGTTCTTCATTTCTACACAATTTATAACCGGATTAAGTTGTAACCATAATTTAAGTGACTGATGTGATCTTTCACAAACAGTACACCCCAACCATCCTTTATGTTGGAAATGTGAGACAGCTGTATTTTGGGTAACAGTGAGCTTGTGTTTTAGTTCTGTTACATCACAGAGAGTACACCAAATGGATTTTTCCTAGCAAGGTGACAGCCATCAGCTTTTCTGCCAAATACTGCAGACAAACGTATCAAGCATTCAGTTCATTAACGTGGTCAATGCTAACAGAGACTTTGAGAGTAGTCAAATGTACACGGGTCTCACCTTCATGAAGTTGATGTCTTCGGCTTTGTCGAAGAGGGCCTGGGCGGTCTGGAGCAGCTTGTGGGCGTCCTGCTGCCGCTGGCGCAGCTGCAGGCACTGGGCAGAGTTCTCCTGGCAGAAGCGGGCGTGGGCCTTGTCCAACGCCGCCACCGTCTTCGCCAGGTCGTCCTCCAGGAGCTGCTGCATCTTCTGGTACTGCAGCTGCACCTCCTGCTTTAGACGCTCCACCTTGCTCTGCTCAGGGGAGGGAACAGAGGTCAGGGCACCGGTCAGCTAAATCCACATCTCTACTTCCTGTACTTAGACTTTTAATCACTGAAGAATAGTTCCATGTAGATCCATTTTGGAACCTACTTGTCAATAAACTTTGACAAGTAGGCTTTCAGCTCTGACAAACACGTTCTTTTCTGAACTCTTCACACTAACAAAGGCTTCTTTATACAAAAAATATTATACTTAAACACCATATTTGGACAGCGCTTGTGTGGGACACTAAGACTATTGCTGAAACTCCATTTTAGACAGTCATACCATGTCAAAGCATGTTTTCAGAGATCTAACTAACTAACTGATTATAAATGAAGGTTTTTGTACTATTACTAGTATTACTATTCCTGTCCCTTGTTATGACAGAGAATTAATGGAATGGAGATTCAGCGATTCCACAGACATTTTCCTGAACCTCAAAAATCCTTACTATCCCTTTAAGGTTGCTAGGCAATAAACTCTCCCAACATCTCAAGCAATGGCCTTCTGCCATTCAAAGTCCTTCAATCATTCATTGAGATAACTGCACACAACCCCTTTTAAGTAATAAGAGTTCATTTTGGCTCCTCAAAATGATCACGTCAAAGCAGTGTTATTTCTTACCTCCACCAGACACTTGTCTGTTTCCAGTTTGTAGAGCTGTTCTTCGATGTCCTGCGAACGATCATCCAAACGCTCCTGCTGTTTCATCAACATTTGCTAGAGAAGAGAAAGAGAGAAAAACACAGAAGAAACCGAGAAAAAAACTAAATTGTTATGGCAAATCCAACACACCATCACCAACACAAGCACTGCAAACATGCCCTGGGCAATTACGTGCTATTTTATTGAGCAACTAGAAGTGTTTTTTTGTCCATTTTGTCCTGTGTCCTGTCTTGGAAATTGGCTAAAAGCTCTGGCTCTATTCATAACTCATGATGTACTGCTATGGCTTTTCAGATGCTGTCTGCCGCTCTAAAGAGACTTGGGAGAAAATACCCACACATTGTGTTTAGTTACTCCACACTGAAATGGGAAGGGGGTAGGCAATTTTGTGTGTTCCCTCCCCCTTCTGCGCCCCACAGCTCTCTCTCTCTCGCTCACACACACACACACACACGTACACACACACACACACACACACACACACACACACACACACACACACACGCACACACACACGCACACGCACACTGCTGTGAGCCCAGCCAAAGCCTGGTGACTGAGAGGATTTTCCCTGTGCCTCTCAGACAGAACAAAGACCAAACTCAGTCTGCAAACAGCTCAGCAGGCCTGACAGAAGCTTGACAAGGAAAGCACAAAACCAAATGAAAATGACTTTTAATTTCAGAAAATGTTTCACGTCACAATAGGCAAGGGGGTTAGTGGCTGGTGGGGGTGGGGGTGGGGGTTATAGAAAGGGAGGGGGGAGGCTGCCATGGTAACAAAGCTCTTTTTTGCATTTGTGCATTTTTGCAGCAGAGGCAATGAGAGGGGACTGAGAAAGATGGATGGCCTGAAAAAAAAAAGAGTAGGAGAAAAAGGGGGGAAGCACAGTGGTGCGAGAGAGGAAGGGGGGCAGGGAACACAGGTACCAGAGAGCTGGAATGTGTGTGCATGTTTGTGTGCATCTATGCGTGTGTGTGTGTGTGTGTGTCTGGGATGGGTTCTGTGGTGTGGCTAAGGTGCAGTCCTACCCCTAATCAGAAGTGAGCTGACAATGAGCTGATGCACATCAACACCACCAGGCACTCTCGGCTAAACTGGTTTAACTGCATTTCCAGAGCCACGCAGGTCCTTTTCAGTCGAGCATAAACTCAGCTAATTACTATGTTCATGTCCAAGACACTTTGGGTATATACACACACAAATACAAACACACACACACACACACACACACACACACACACACACACACACACACACACACACACACACACACACACACACACACACACACACACACACACACACACACAAAGAGGGAGAGTGAAAGAGATGCTGTTGACAAGACTCCTAAATGGGTTTCATCCATTGCTGCGATCGGGGAGTAGGATGCTGGCTTGTTCTTTCAGGAGAGATGCTCTGCAAATCGATTGGACTGCCGAGAGCTGGACTTGATGAACATGCCCATTAGAGGAGAGGCCTGGTCAGCTGAGCAGTGGGAGCACGAGTCTGCCTGTCTGTCTGCCTGTCTGTCTGTCTGTCCGCCTGTCTGTCTATCTCCCACTCCATAGCTCATGGGCTGGCTCGGGGCCATTAGCTCAGAGACCCAGCTGGATGTGATGTGTTCACCTCATGATGTTTGTATTCCCATGCTCTGCCCCAGAAACAGGCTGTTAGGGAACATGTATGAGTATCAAACAACCCGGTTTGGTTTGGGTAAATGTGTATGAGCCATGGGTGGAAGGGAAAGGGAGCAGGGAAAAAGAGGGAGAGAGGGGGAGAGAGAGAGAGAGAGAGAGAGAGAGAGAGAGAGAGAGGGAAAGAGAGACAGAACGAGGAGGGAGAGAGAGAGAGAGAGAGAGAGAGAGAGAGAGAGAGAGAGATGGCATGAAAGGGAAAGTACAGTACTTCTACATGACAGGTGAACAAACATGGAACTCTCCTAGGACCAAATATTTCAAAAGACACACTGCACATCCACACACAAGCCAACAATCCTGCTCCAAAAGTCGACGGTCAAACGCCCGAGAGCATTAGAGCATTAGGTTGCATAAGCGAATCCCCACTTCCTGTCCAATCTCTGCCTGGCATGGACCACAGGACCAGCTGAGTGCGGTCAGCCAGTGTAGGTGAAGCTGAACTAGTGGCATATAATCTATCCACTGCATCCCTCATTATTACATTACATGCTGAGCCAATCACACAACTCCAGCTCTCAGGGTATTACATCAGTATTAATATTGTGCTATTTCAAATGTTTAAGCAGTACACAGTACAACCGAGTAGTCCCTCAGTATGACAACACAATTAATGCAAGCAGCCTTGACTTGTTTTATCATTTTAAACAAGAACCTAAAGAACCTTCAGCTTCTATAAACCCTTCTGGCAGAGAAACAGAGACAGTTCAATTTTGACTTTGACAGTTTGTTCCACACCTACTACTAGACACTGCATAACTTAATGAAATGGCAATGACCCAAACATACATTTGACAGCCAAGGTGCCATGGCCAACACCAACCCAAGGGAGGAAATAGACTATTGGTATTGGGCAACTGCACATCATATCATGTATGGCAAATCAAAGCCAGTGATTACTGTGTGTAGCAATGGCCCATATTATCCCCAAAACACGCAATGAATGTTCAAGTTTCCTCTTCTGTACAGTTGATGGTACAATGTGGCTCTTTGATCTTATGCTTGATTATTAATGGCGTCGGCATACTCTTTTCACTTACAGTAAGTAGCATTGACTGTAGACATTACATGAGTGTCCCCAGTTAATTATTGATTATGTGGCTGTCTCTGTAAAACCCTCTGGAGAAAACATTTAAGGATACGTGAATTCCCAGTATCTGTTGTTCTCTACTGACATAGGCAGTCCATAAGGCAATATCTGTCTCTGTAATAACTGCATCTTTATCTGTGCAGAGAAAACAAGTGTGGCCCATAGAATTGGAACATAACCCAAGTTTTAGGCAAACATTTTTGTCCTTAATAGTTAGGGGGAAGGAATATATATATTGATTCAGTTGAGTGTGTGTCGTGATCCCTTGGCAAGTATCATATCAAATCATATCATGTCAAAAATCAATAGAAACCTTTTAATTTTTTTAGCATTAACATTGTAAATGTGCGCTGAACATAGCTTGGACTGAACAAAGGACTCCCTCACATATTCACTTGAATCAGGTGGCCGGAATGCTTAGTAATGCCAAAGATAAATTCCTATTCCCGGGAACAGCATGAGCATTGCACTCCACTGACTACACAATTACTCAGAGGTGAGGAAACACAGTGATGTCAGAACGCAGACGCACGCACACGCATGCACAAACCTCCCCTCTTCCTAAGAGCCTCGTGAATCTGGATTCACCCAAATTAGTCAGCGTGTAGGAGAAAGACAGGGGGATTGAGGGATGCAGAGAAATGAGGCAGAAATAGCAAGAAAGAGAGAGAGAGAGAAACAGACTGAAAGAAAGAGAGAAAGAAAGAGAGAAAGAGAGAGGGACAGAGACAGAAACAGAAAGGAAGGGAGGGGGTGTCTTTGAAGCACCAGGATCTAAGGCTATGACCTAATTGTACTGACTGATGCACTCCGGCTGCTGGCAGAGGCCTGCAGGCAGGAATCTAATACCTCTTGGCAGGGGCGGGGGCTCTCTGTGCCTGGCCCTTGCTCCTCACCCCGGGCCTGGGCTTGGGCATGGGCATGGGGGTTGGGGGTGCCTGAATGGTCACAATCACTGTCATCCTCAACTATCATCTTCCACCACGGCAGTGCTAGCCCAGGGTGCTGGGGGTCGCCCGTGGCCTGCTGTGGGCCAGCCCTCAGACTCCCCCAGCATGCCCAGGAGCAGATGCACTTAGCCCACTACGCCATCCATCACCCACCTCTCACATTCATTACAGCCTTACAACAACAGTGGCAGTGCTATTATGGACACAGCCATGAGGACTCACCATTTTAAACTCGCGTGTATAAAGTCAGCTTTCATAATAGTCATGAAGTAGCATCTATGTACACACAATATACAGGCCTAATTCATGCCATTTGCCTCCAAAGAATGGTGTATAAAAAAGGTGTACCTTGAAACATAAAAGGTGAAAAGTAAAACCAAACTGAACAGTGTGCTAGTGTTTGGGAATATATTCACAGTCAACACAAAAAACACACACGCACACCTCCCTTCCTCTTTGGAGCCTTGTGAATCTGGAATCACTCGATTTAGTGAGGTTGAAAGAGAGAGCAGGAGAAAGAGAGGGGGGTTGAGGGCTTCAGAGAAATGAGGCAGAAATAGGATCACAGAGGCAGAGAGTATATCTCTGAACATGTTGACTAAATGCAGACTTCACCCAAGCCAAGGGAAATACAAAGATGCCTATGGTCCCATGAGGCAGCACGGTTCCTCTCCCCTCCATCTGTGCCACAAAGAGAATGAGCCACCTCACTTCATTTCCCGGCAAAACCCCAGCCCCCTCCCTCGCCAAACTACCATGCTAGGATGCACCTGTGTAGGACAGATAAGGCTATGTGGAGGACTCTGGTATGTTCACAAGTCCATTTGTTTATCACTTCAATGCAAGTTCACAGTAAGGGAGGGGGTTGCTGGCATGGTTGATAAGAGAAAATATATCCAACTCACAGAAAGAAAGAAAGAAAGAAAGAAAGGAAGGACAGACAGACAGACAGACAAAGTGAAAGAAAGAAAACAAACAGAAATCAAGGCACACGGACAAGGAATATCAGTATGAATCTGATTTGAAGCTAAATCAAACACTGCACTAGCCTTTGGCATCTAGAATTTTGAGATCACATGGAGGGTTAAGATCATCTCCTTCCTAAAGGCATTCACCATCCTCACACCCAATACGTCTGCTCGTCAGGGTGGGGGTATGAAGCTAACTGACATTGAAAAATGACATTCTTTCCCCAAAGGCATAAATGTGGCTTTTAATAAGTACCATGATGTTCGTTTTAACCTAGATTCTTCCATCCAGCTACATCTAGCATGTCCAGCTACAAAAGTGGTCTATAGAACTTCTTAGCAACCTCTTTCATAAACATGTATGCCATGGGACATGGGGCATATAGAAATAATTAACAAATACATCTTTTAAAATCTGATTGTATGTGTACATACGGTGTTGCTAACTTACCCTGATGTCATGTCGTCTCACGTCAATATCACACATGGCGTGTCCATGATTGGCAGCACACCTGGAGAAACAGCAGTACTGGCAGACTGCCACCTGCTCCGTTTCGCAGTGATACAGTCTGTATTCGTCGTGTTGGGGGCAAGTCCAAGCCTTCACATCCTCTACCTCGACCAGTAGATGACCGGGATTGGACGACGGCTGCTGCAGATGTGTCTGTACATGCGACTGGCAGCAAGGTGCGTTACACCGGAGGCAAACTTTTTGCGCCGGCATTGGAGGTCCTCGTCGACAAAGGATGCAGTGGAGTACAGTGGGTGCTTTCTCCACGTTTATAGCATTGAATTTTTCAACAATATTTGACAGTTTGTGGTTCTTCTCCAAACTCGGCTTCTGGCTGTAGGCATGGTTGCACTCCGGACATCGCACCACGCTTGTATCTTTGGACCAAGCTTCATTGATGCATCCTCTACAAAAGTTGTGTTTGCATTGTAGTTGGATTGGCTCTGAGAATACGTGCAAACATATAGGGCAGATGAGCTCCTCCTCAAAAGAGTTTTTCCAGTTTTCCGCCATAGTCATCATTTGGCTTCGTTCCCCTTTTAATCTCAAATTACTCAATAAATCTCTGGGGTTTTAGTATGGCATTGCACTCCTTACAGACTCCAGAAACGCTCCCAAAAGCCAGACCAATTGTGGATGGATGGACTGAAGGATGACGGTTGTCAGTCATGTCCGTACATTAAACCATCGTATTTGATGTAACGTTAGCAGTTGTAGTAGTGAATTCCAGTGACTGTGACTTTTTTATGACACCTTTGTCGTCTTGGTTTGGTAGACCAAAATGGTTTTACCAAAACAACAGCACCAACTAGTCAAAAAGTTACAATTCCAAGTCAAAACCAGAGCTGGATAAGGGCCGGGTTTAGGTAACCCAGACACAGCCTACTCTGTTTTGACCAATGCTAATTAAAAGGCTGAAAGGCAAAAGAAATGACGCAAAGCAAATATCGCCAACGGCTATTGGTAAAAGTCGATTAGTAGGCTGACGCTTCAATACCAAGGCACAACGTAAAAATCTCGATAACGCTTTGGTGTAGTGATTCCAATGTTAAAAATAATGACAGGGATACGGATCAACGCGTCTTCCTATCTCATCTCCTGTTCGCCTCTCTTGTAATGATAGTAGGCAAGTAAGAGGACAAGGTGTGAACCTTCTCCACTAAACCATGGTCTAAGTTACCAACCAAACACCGCATTTAACCTAACGAACACTAGCTTTCTCAACGTTTTACTGTATAGGCCTATGCTTAAACATGGCACATCAAAAATACATCAACAGTTCTACGTGCGCACGCTTACCAAGATCACTTTGACAAGCATGCCATGTGTGCGTAAGTAAGCGAATCTGGATAGACTTGTGACGAGAACGTCATAAATACATGGTGACGGAAATGTCATAAAATGTTTTTCACATTCGACAAACAGGCTACTCATCGGAAAGGAAGCAGGGTTTCATTCTATAAAGCCAAGGCTATAGGTGATATTACATGCAGCCAAGACTACCTTTCGCTCTACAGTTGTCGAATACTATCAAAACAACACCACACGATAAAAAACAAAACGGTTAAACTGGTTTAAATGTCAAGTCTAGAAACACAATAGTCGAACAAGGCCATATGCTACATAATAGATTAAAATAACTATTGGTCACCAGTCTATTGTTACATGTGCTATAAAACACAAAATAGCCATTGGTCTAAAGTCTATTGTTAAATAATAATAACACGCCCCCCATTATGCTTATTAACAATAAATAAAGGAAAGTAGCCTACTTCGTAAGCGCACAAGTTATGCATAGCTATGTAGGCTGTATGCCATCATTGAATTTTTGGTCACTCTGCCATTAACCTTACAGCCTGCCAATGTAGCATATGCTGCTAATTCAGATTAGCCATGAAACACTCGCAGAGCAGAACATTATCCTTCGTTTATGTTCAGATAATACTATCGTATGTTCAGTTCAACGTGGGCAACATACAAAAAAAACTAGTCCCAACCTATTCATCTATCCTTCGCGCACTAAACTACTCTGTATTACAGCATAATGTCACCATGACTACTAAAGGCTAACTTTAACCTGTCCGACTATGACATTAAACTTACAAAAATGTGAGCTTCATAAACCTTTTTAGTCTTAAAGGGGACGGCGCCGTTTGGTCCTCGTTATCGGTTTCTGTCATCAGCCATCTTGTGTTCCTTTTTAAAAGAAAAAAGGACGTTCGTTCGTAGTCTCTTTCCTTATCTGTTTACGCGAAATCAAAAAGCAAAATCAGTCACGTCTCGTCGGATCCGCGGACCTTAGCCAACATTAGGGATAATGGTATTCCAGAGCTTCTGCTTCGCCTCTTGGCCTAGTATGCGCGAATCGACATTCGTATCCGTTCAGTCCGTCTGCCTGTTATTATTTATGATTTCCCCCTTTCTTTCAGCCTTTGATGAACGGAGGAATCATAGGGAGGAATGCAAGCACTGGACTGCGAGTCCAGAATACAGCTGGCGTTACTCCCTCCCTAAAGCGAAGCACCATGGCGGTCACGTGATATGCCAAAGAATTGATACATTTTAACTGGAGGACTCAAGGAAGGAAAGGGCGGAGATTAAAGAAAATTCAAAGGGCAGTAGCATATGCGCTCAAATTTGGAAAACGGGCTACCGTAATAGCCAACAATTTGATATAAGTACAGCCTGTAAAAGAAACGACGTAGCTTTGTTACACTTTCAGATTAAACCATATTGCAAGCTGCTATTTGCTTTAACCAACTAGCTTACTCACATAGGCTGCGATGAAACTGCTAAATCGTCTAGGACTAGGTAGTATCCTTACTTACATGAAAACAGAGTACTGGCCTGATTGATTAAAACCGATTTGGATACATATTTGCAAATATTGTAGCAAGAGGGGTCCTGAAAGATTCAGGGAACTGAGTGCTGGAAGGGGGAGCTAGCTGGAACATGCCGAATGGTATAGGTATGTGAGATTTAGACTACGCATGCTGATATTTTCAGGGGCCTATACCATTTAAAATACCGTACTGTGCATAGTGGGCTTACTTTGGTGATTTGAAGTTCGGTTTGGGTATGGGTACATTAGCTTGCTAGCTAGCTCACTGTTTTGTTCATAGAAACAGTAGTGTTTTCTTCTTCCTATGAACTAGCATAGTCCATACTGTCATATATCTGGTTTTGTGTATGGACTTGTAAGATGTCTCTCTAATTTTCTCTACTTGATGAAGGTGAGAATCTACCATTTTTAGTAAAGTCTTGCCCCTGGTGAAGTAGCATGGTAATACATCAGGGGAACCTACCAGCTAGATAGCTAGATACACTACATTTACGTGACAATTATTAGTGACCAGTGTGTATTAGATTCAATTATAAGAAGCCAGCTATTATTACGGTCTTAGAAAGTTTTAGGGTGCTCGTTAAAATCAGCAATCCAGTGACTTTGGATTAAGCCCAGTCTACACTAGTTCTGTGTCTCACCTAATGGACATGGAGTATGTTTAAAACTTTGAATTTTCCAAACTCATCTTTCACAGCCTCTGATGTCCAAAATCCAATCAGGGCAGCATTTTCCAGTGCTTTCATTTGGAAGCTACAATCACTACCCAACTACCCTACAATTCAACTTCTCAATTTTTGAAGGCCTTAAAGTCATTTCTGTTATCATCTCATCCTTCCTAAGGATATTAGTGCGGAATTTTCCTCATCCTACCACTACATACTAAGCCACTCTTAAAAGGGAAACTTTTTCAATCTGGACCCTATGTTTAGATCTTTTTGACCATGTTGTCAGAACCTTATAATAACAATAATAATAGTAAAACACAAGATCACCAAAACACACTTGCTGGATGTATACTATTCAAAATTTAAATCTGAAATAAAATAGTTGTCTATGTATTTGAGGAGTATTAACGCCCTCTAGTGTTTATGAAAGGAGAAAACTGTATTTTCAGTATTAACAGTAAAGGGCTCAAAAGGTGTTGTATTTGAAATGTTTCTGTGATTGGAAGCAATACACATTAAAGTTATTTGTGGGAAATTGATGATGAAATGTGTATGTATCTAAAACAACATACTGTCAACCCTAACCTGTCTGATCGTCTCAAACTAGGCCCACACCTTAGCCTGTGCACTCCATTCCTCCATAATTGATCTCTGTTCTGATTCTCCTGTCTGATTTAAGAACCATATTGGTCTGACTCTGGATCTAGCCACATATCCTAAATCATAATGAGGTTATGCAGAAACTATATTACTTAAAATAACCAAAATCATCTGCCAACAGAACAGGAAAATTTGACTTACCAAGAAAAAATATATCTTAAAACTAGTACATTTCTCTTGATTCTGACTTTGACTAAGCAGTTTTGTACTTGTCACTGGTGATCAAACAGCCTTATAATTATGGCAATTCTAGTGTCAAGCATTAACTTGCTCAGAACCAGTAATAAAATCTCAGTAACAAGTTATAATACCTTATTAGGATAATTAAGGACTGTAAAGGACTTTTGCAGTGTACTAGGGGATAAAATCTTTTTCCACTAGAGACTAAAATCTACGTTCTAATCTGTTGTTACAGGCAGAACAAATGTAGCTCAGCCAAATGAATTTAAAGATCTAAGAGGTGTTGGCTATACTTGACAGTTTACTCACTTCATTCTGGAGTCTCAGTGCACTTGTTTCGGAGGGTAGCCTACAGATACTCCACAAACATCGATAGATAGACCCACCTATTCAGACATGGATTCCGACGTTTGGCGAAATGAAACTGTTGTTTTAATTGCAGTTAGAGGTGACACACTGAAGCCTAAATTTTTTTGTGGAGTTCACGCAAATGGAACATTAAAGTAATGTTTTCCTATGTCGGCAGTTCATTCTTTGTCGTTAAGGATACCTGTTTAGGCCTACATGGAATAAAATGAGTTCTTGACTGAAAAACACAATCAATTTTAATGCATGTTTAGACCACTGAATGGATTTTTATTTATTGTTCACAAAACAAAATATGATTTCACATGCAAACTGAGCTATAGACTACTTGGTACACCAATATTACACACCAGCAGATATTCAGAGCTGAAACATTTATTAAGCATAAAGAAAACTAAAAACAGCATTCATGTACATAAATGTAAATATCTTAATGTTTGTTTATGTCATTTACTAATAGCAGAGTATATAAAAGATTAAGCCTACACCAGCAAATAATATTCCGTAAAATTCAGCCATTTGTAAAAATGGTAAAAAATAAATAAATAAATAAATATGCAGACATAAAACATTAGGTTTCAGATAGCTTTGAAAAACATGCATGCATGTATTTTCATTTTATAAAGTCATCTTTGTTTGGAAGCTGTCAGCAAGCCCATTGACATTTGCTGCTGCTGCTGGAGCTGGCTGCCTGTCCTGCTTGTCTACTGCAGACAGAAATGCCAAGATGTCGTCACCGTCCCGGGCTCTATCCGCTATCTGTCGAAGTTTCTTCCGAGCCTGACTCCGGTCTCTGCAGTCGATCCTGATCTTGTACGCCTTCTTGAACTGCTCTATGGCCTTGGTGTTGTTCTTCCTCTGGTACATCAGAAACTCCCCATACTTGGTGTGACAGTGCTGTTGCTCTGCATCGGTCAGGGACTCGTCTGTAAGCAGCCTGATGAAAATGGGCTCGGCCTTCTCCAGCTGTCGGCTTTCTCCATAGGCTCCCGCCAGGTGCACCCAGGCGAATGTGTTTGATGGCTTCAGCTCCACGGCCTTCCGGAAGAGACGGATGCTTTCGGTGGTGGCGGACTTGACCTGTGGGGTTCCGGCCCTCAACCCGGACTGCTTCATATTGACCATCTTTTGCCAGTAGCAGAGACCCATCTGGTGGTAGAGGAAGGAGGAGTTGGGAGCTCTCTTGGCGGCCTCCTCGAGAATTTCTATGGATTCCTCAGTGGTACCATCTCTCCTAAAGTATGTGGCAGCGT
Organism: Clupea harengus; assembly: GCF_900700415.2. Lineage (NCBI taxonomy): Eukaryota > Metazoa > Chordata > Actinopteri > Clupeiformes > Clupeidae > Clupea > Clupea harengus. The sequence goes on along the minus strand of NC_045174.1, from coordinate 3,499,927 downwards.
ACCTGGTTATCTGGGGCCTGTCTGGACACTTTGTGAGGGCCTTGTTGATCAGTTCTCTGCATTTCAAAGGATTAAAGCCTTGGAGTTTCAGGGCTAAGAGGACCATCACCTCAGCGTCGGTGGGGTCGAGGTCCAAGGCTTTCTGTAACTGTTTGGCTGCAAGGCTGTCTTTGGGCTTGACCTTAACATCCGTCACAACGAGCCCCTCCAATCGGTAAAGGACCACAGCATAGCCCACGTTGTAGGACACACTGTCAGGCTTGGCTTCCAGAGCCTTCTGGAAGCCCTCCTTGGCCCTTGGATAGAACTTAGCCCCCAACCTTAAGAAGCTCCACCCTTTCTCTGCTTCCACAGCGATCTCTCTGCCCTCACCTGTGCTCTTCACCTTGCCTAGGTAAGTCTCCATGTCATCCGTGTTGCCCAGGTGATGGTGCAGCCAGGCGAAGCTGGAGTAGGTGACCAGGAAGTCCGCCTCATCTCGATTGTCCTCCTTCAGCAATGCTTCAGACTTGCCCAGGTATGCAAGGGCGGTGTCGGGCTCCTCCTGCAGGTGACTCACAAAGGCCAGGATGTTGAAGTAAGTGGCGTGGTACTTGCGAGGACAGAACTTGATGCGGTCAAGGAGCTTCTCTGGGACACCCTTCAAGTCGTTGATGTCATCTTTGTCCACGTCCCATGTGAAGAGACACTCCAAATTCTTTAGTTTGCCATCTCTTGTCACTTTGTCAGCACTAGGGAAAAATAAACACACGCATAATTACAGCTAGTAAATACACAAAGAGATTGAGCTGTACGTACAGAAGCATACACACAGTACATATACAGCTTTGGCTTCACCCATACACACTCTTACATTTACAGGTACCTAACATAGCAGAACATCCACTGAGTTACTTCAAATCCTAACTATAACAGAATGTCCGTACATTACCATAGAATTTACATTTGTGTGTGTGTGTGAAAGAGAGCAAAGTTGTTATTGTTATATTTAAAATGTACCTCATTTCGTCTTGGGCTCGGTGCTTAGCTTGCTCGATATTCTTGAGTGATACACTGAGCTCACACCGTGTGGAACTCGCCTTTATACAGCATCAGTGCCAGTCTACTCGGGAAATCAAAACTGAAACTTAATTAACTTTCGCTCATTATTAAAGCGTGCATTATGAGTAGAACCAATTGGAGGAAAAGCAGGGAAACGAAAGTGATGTTGCAAGTTCCTATTTTGGTCTGACAAAGAATAAAGGGCTATATGAGGGGCATGTTGTCAGTGTATTGGGGTATATGAGGGGTGTATACTACATTTTCATCTCCAACACCGTACATTATGACTGGAATCAATTGGAGGAAAAACGGTGAAACGAAAGTGATGTTTCCAGTTTCATATTTTGGTCCAACAAAGAACAAAGGGCTATATGAGGGGCATGTTGTCAGTGTATTGGGGTATATGAGAGACATGTTGTCAGTGTATTGGGGTATATGAGGGGCATGTTGTCAGTGTATTGGGGTATATGAGGGGTGTATACTACATTTTCAACTCCAACACCGTACATTATGACTGGAACCAATTGGAGGAAAAACGGTGAAACGAAAGTAATGTTGCAAGTTCATATTTTCTCTAACAAAGAATAATGCAAAAGAGATCCTACAAATCATAACAAATAATAATGAGATAGAGGTGCAAACAGCTGATTTAAGGCAAAACGAACTGCGATTTACCTAACTTACATTTCCGCTAACCTCTGATGCTATCAAAGCAATCAGTGAAGGGTAAACAGAACTTTCCCAAGTTTTGTGTTTGCGTGTCATGCAAGCACTTGTCTTGCCTAAACTGTTACACAATTAGGCCTTATGGTAGCCTTATCTTTGCGTAGCTTGTCAAGGATCTAATGAATGCACAAACGTAACGTAACGCACAGGTAATAATGTTAAGTGAAGAAAGAAAGAAGGCAAGGAATATAAATGATAGATAGATAGATTGCATTTCTTTGAAAGTGAAAGGTTATTATCTTTACCTCGTAGTTTTTGGTCAGATTTAATATTGTTTAAACCAGCGATCGCACAATAACTTCTTTGTTCTAGCTGAACTTCTCTTCTTTTTTGCTTTTGTGCTCTCTTTTAAGCAAAGTGTCACTTTCCCTCTTATAGTATTCAGTAGTTGACACGCTGTCATTTCACTCCAGACATTTTTTACTCTGATTCTGGATTCACTGGCATTAAAAGAGATATTAATATACACATATTACAGAAGAGATCAGGCCATACTTCCGGTCATGTGATTTTGTATCAATGACCTCAGATCAACAAATGAATATCATGAATATTCCATGATGTGATGAAATTCTGCTTATACAATGTTTTGTGGTGGTTTTAAGGTTGGAGAACAGTTTCTCTTCATTCCTCTTCCTCTTATTCACCACATGGTGGTGCACTTTACCTCAACACGTTTAGAAAGCAACCAGTTTGTCTACTGAAAGCATCCCAAATCTATGATCCCAGAGTGTTGATATTGTGTTACTCTTTAACTCTTGCTCGACTCTTCTGGGATGGTTCACATTTTGGACTCAAAACCCTTATTTACCCTTATTTCCTTTGATCTCTGTGATGATCAAATCATGTTACAGTAATATCTAAGGAGACCCTTAGTTGTATATTCTTCCACCACAGACATCCCCCAAACCCATCAAATGACCATAGCTGTCATTCAGTTCTCTATGTGATTTCTTGGAAAAAATTAAGCAGTTTTATCAGCTGCTTTCCTAATTCTTCTGTATATTACTGCGTTCATTCTTTTATTCATGCATTGACTCTTGTAATTGTTCCACTGTGTATTTACAGCGGGTGAATGTTGTCTGGTCGGGCAATCTGTATTTTACAGTCACAAAGTAAGTTATTGTCAGTCAGTTATCAGAGAGCCTGTTAATTTGTCCGATGTTGGTCACTTGGGCAATCTCTGTGTACGGTAGACACTTCCGTGTTTAAAGGTCTCAAAGTTGGAGTTATTACAGAACTCTCTAATTTCCTTCAGACCAATGTGGATAATCTTCTAGGAGCAGACAGTATGATCTTCTGCTTTTCTTTTGTAGCAAATGCTTGTAATCCTCCCATTGGTTGTGTTCTCTAAACACAGTAGATGACTCGTTCCTTTTGATGGCAAATGCTTCCTTGGGTCTATGGATCACATGGTTAGAGATGGCACAGAGGAACTCTCTGATCACCTTCAGATCAATTAAGGGGATGTTTTTGAGGAGATGACAGTGTTTAGGCTATATGAGGGGCATGTTGTCAGTGTATTGGGCTATATGGGGGGCATGTTGTCAGTGTATTGAGGTATATGAGGGGCATGTTGTCAGTGTATTGGGGGTATATGAGGAGCATACTGTGGCATCCTGTTATATTTTTGAGTTAAATGCACAGTAATATATCTGAATGTGTAAAACCTCTTTCTCTTCTCGCTCTGTCTCGCTCAGCTTGGCCTCTGTCTCAGCATCTCTTACACCCATCTCTCCCCACTATCCTCCTCTCTCATTTTGGTTTCGTTTTCCTTTCTTATCAGCTTGGGTTTCATATTGGATTCAATTTGAACTCCTTGCAAGTTGTCTGTCATTCATATCAATCCTTGTTTTTTGTTGGCTTTTTCATAGTTACGATCTAAACATCTATCCTGTGCTAAAAGTGTCTCTCTAATCTCTCTTTTTGTTCTCTATCTCTCTGTCATATCCACCAGCTTACATACACACTCACGCCCACACACGCCCACACACGACACACGCCCACACACACACGTGTCCACGCGCGCACACACACACACACACACACACACACACACACACACAAACTCAATACCTTAAAAATGTCCCAGGAAACCCCCAGTCACAGGAAAGCAATTTAAGGATATAAGGGGGCCGGCCCTGCCACAGCACTACTCTGGCTCCACAAGAGTTAGCAGCATAATCGTCTCGCACACAGACCTGAAGAGACATGTTTGCACTGCTACTCCAGAGCGTCTGGGACTGGCTCCTGACGCACGATGCCTTGCTCAGCTCCCCCTTCTTCCCCGTGCTCTTCTCCCTGGGCACCTACCTGCTCTTCTGCCTGCCCTACGTGGCCCTGGACCTCCTGTCACCGCACGTGGAGCTTATCCGCCGCTACAAGATCCAGCAGAGGAGCCATGTGCCGTGGGAGGTGATGTGGAGCTGCCTGGTCCACTCGCTCTATAACCATGTGATGTTCATCTTCCCTCTAACGGTGCTTAACTGGTACTGGAGGAAAGTGAGCTTGCCGGCCGAGGCACCGCACCCGTTGAAGGTTGCACATGACCTGCTGGCTTGTCTGCTGCTGTTTGATTTCCAGTACTTCGTGTGGCACATGCTGCACCACAAGGTACCCTGGCTGTACCGGACATTCCACAAGGTGCATCACAAGTACACCTCCACCTTCGTGCTGAGCACGGAGTACTCGGGCGTCTGGGAGACGCTCTCACTCGGCTTCTTCGCCGCCATCAACCCTCTGCTCCTGGGCTGCCACCCGCTCACTGAGCTGCTGTTCTTCGTGCTCAACATCGGGCTGTCTGTGGAGGACCACTGCGGATACGACTTCTCCTGGGCCATGCACAGACTGGTGCCGTTTGGACTTTTTGGAGGGGCAACCCATCATGACCTCCATCACCTCAAGTTTAAGTCCAACTACGCCCCGTATTTCACACACTGGGACAGACTGTTTGGGACTCTGCATGAGGATTAAGAAGGGCACTCGTGGGCATGAATGGCCCCAGTGACTTTTATTCTTTTATATTAAAAGGAAGTACAAAGTGCTGGCACAATTATGAACTCTATGAGCAGAAACCACCAATTCTAACCAAATCTTCTATTTATTCAAAATGATCTATGTTAGAGTGATTTGTTGCAATTATGAAATGGTATATTTTTATATGTTTTTAAATGGCTTATTTATTATAATTTATGCCAAATGTCCTGAAGATGAGCACAACATTGTTAATGGTCACTGACCATCGATGGGCACTGAAGTGATAAATGTTAATATTGCTTCCATTCATATGTTTCCATTCATCTGCATATGAATGAAGTAAACCTGCCTTGAATGTAATAAATTACTGTGCAATACTTACATTCTGAGCCTCCACTTGTTTTGTTTTCCAACTGCACATGGTGAAACTGGAGGAATTTGACGTGGTTAAGGAATGATAGGGATGTGGCCATGACAACGTCCTAGTGCATGTCAGTGAGGTCTACTTCCTTATTGCAGAGACAGCTCCTCTAACCTAGTTCACCTGACAGTTTAGTTTATAGTGGCATTATATTCTCAGTGTTTAATCAGCGTCCTGGGAGGCACAAGTGTAACAATTCCATTTGTGTCCAAGTGGATACACTATAAAACAAAATAAGACTGAGGCACTTGCTACCTACAACCTATTCTGTCAATCATGATAACCCACATTGCAACTGCTAAGTGATAAACAAATCATTATGCCTGAGTACAAAATACCTCCATATAGGCCCCAACCAATCATGGTAATAGTTGTGGTTAGCAATTAAGGTTTACATTTAGACTGGTTTAATCGTAAATTAGCCCCTGAGGGCAATCTAATGTGTATCTGTCCGTGTCACACATCAGAGAGAGAGAGAGAGAGCCCATGATTACAATGAATCCAGTCTCAGGTATAACCAGAAAGACTCCTCTTTCATTTACGTGCAGTTGACAAAAATAAGGTCAGCATCTCCAAAAGTACAGCATCTTCTAATAAAGGCATAAACATCTGTGTGCTGTGAGAGTTTGGCAGGCGTATATTCAAAACACAATGCCCGTGAATGTTTGCAGATAATAATGGCTTCAGTATTCTCTCACATCACAAAAACCCACATCAAGCCGTATGCAAGGGCAAAGCCTTTAGGACACATTCCTGTTCCTGGAATCGCTTTTAAATCAATTGTTTTCTACCTGGCAGCGGAAGTCATTGTTTTGCTGCTAGAAAATCATAATAAGGGGATGGTGTCACAGACAGACAGGCAGGCAATGGAAAAAGAGAGCTTTATTTCTGTCTTGGAAAGTCCATCTCTCTTGGGATGGAGGGCGAAGAAAGGGAATGGGAAAGGGAAAGGGAAATGCAAAGAGCTTGCAGGGGAGTTTTGGTTAATCAACACACATAAAAGTGCCCTGAAGTTGAGTCTGTAGAGTCCAATTTAAACGGATTTACCAATAGAGAGAATCGGAATCTCAAACACACTGGGAAGCAGATGCTTCCTGAGTCGGCCCCGGCCCGTTTAGGGGAAATCGCTCGTTTCTTGAAATGTAGTGCTGGGAAGTAATATCCATGTAGTCAATCAAAGGCCAGAAATCAATCATCAGAACCAGTAGGTAGAGTCAGAACAAGTCAACAGTGTTTGTGTGCCTAATGCATGAAACTGGAGGCTTGTACAATGGCCTTCTCGGAAAGGATTTATTTATTTACTTACTTACAGTAATTCATCTATTCATGTGCAACCACTCTCATTAATGAACATATTTCCGCAGTGTCATCTTGTGTTATCCATACCATCTGCCAAGAGGGAATGAATGTGCACTCCTGTGTAACTCTGGACGTGTGTGTGAAGGGATTGTGACAGTTCCTAAATAAAAAGACTTGGAAGTGACCACAGACTTATTTTTTTTCTATTATTTAGCTAACTGTCTTTTCTCGCTCCAGGGATTGCGTCTCTATCCTTACTGCCAGAGTAAGGCTGACAAACCACAATAAGGTTCTCACACGGCCTGCCCACTCCGAATGATTTCCAGATGAGAGTCAGAGGTCTTTTACTTGGAGTCTCCTGGAGGAAGTCCAGCCATCTGAAACAACCACGGCACAATGAGCCGTTCCCGTAAGTGCTGTCCTTCCTTCTTTCTCCAGAATGGATCTATGAATATCTGATGACTCAGCGCAGAGCTGTGAGAGGACATCAGTTAATAGTAGACAAGAGTGACCGACAAAGTGACTTTTTATCATCACTGCCATATAATCTCAGCGGTCATGATACTTCGGTTCCCTGGTTAGGTGGTTCCGATTCTGATAACGAAACAAATGACTTGGCAAAAGGCATCTAACTGAACTGATCACACAGACAAAAACATTCTCGTACTGCTGGATTTAAAAAAAAAAAAAATTTTAAGATTTGTTTTTGGGCTTTTTGTCTTTTTTAATCGATAGGACAGTGAAGGTTCGGACAGGAAATGAGATGGAGAGAAGAGGTGGGGAGTGGGATCGGGAAATGACAGCGTGTCCCCGTGGACGTTCAAGCCCGTATATGGTCGGGGATACTGCTTGCGCCACAGTGCCCCCCCCTGCTGGAGTGTTTTGTACAGTCCAAGTACAGTCGAAATGTGAAATCATAAGAAGAAATCATTGCAGAATTTGGTTTTCATAAGAGCATTGGTTTATTTACAATTTCGTCCTATTATATTATATTTACAGACAGGATCATCCCGAGGTCATATACCATGAAGATTGATAGAAGTAGGATTTTGCCAGATTTTGCTTTTTCATTGTGGAGTAATGTGTGTAGAGTGATGTGAAAATTAAATCAATTTGAGTCTGAAACATAACATGTGGAAAACTTCAGTGTCTGAAAACTTTACTGCAACTGTAAATGCAAGGCCGTAATTTAATAAGATTGCATAAGGCATTGCTAAGGCTACGTCGCCACTCTTAAATAATGACGCAAAGACATGAAATCCTCCACTATATAGTGCTGTTAATCAAAAGCTAACCAGTGATCTGCTAAATGACTAAATGTAAATGTAAATATAATGATTGCCACCTTGTTACATTTTGTCTTCCCTTCCTGACATGTTCAGGCACTTTTGACTTCATTTCAAAATGTCAAGCAGGGAATCTCTGTTAATATTTAGTTTGTCTCTAATGCATTGTGAATTCTATTTATCAGAAGCACAATACAAAGATGGAGCATGATCCACTTAGATGAGCCAGAGCTTATGGTACCCTTCAAAAGAAATGCAAACAGAGACTTGACCTTTAAATTGCTGGACTGGACTTTTACTGGAAATTGGTCTTCCAGGGGAAGAAAGACTGCGTCACCAGATAAGGATCTCATGGCTTCAGGGGAACAAAGACAAAACAGGACTTCAGGGCTCACATGAGTCTGTGGCTGCCTTTTTAAGTCGGTATTGACACTACTTTCATCAAAACTTCCTTCTAGCTGTTATCTAGTTAACTGTAATTTTTTTTTAAACATTGCAAAAAATCTTGCTAAATGAAAGTTTCATTCTCATTTACCTTTTCCACCTGGTGGACCTGACACAACCTGTAGTCTGCGTGGGCTAATGACTCATGTGATCTTATCCGAAGGAGAGCTGTTCACCGGTGCTCTCTGTAAAGGGTGGCAGAAAAACCCTTCAGTATCTAAACAAGGATTGTTCAGTGGAATGCAACTGAGGCAGCATGATTTGGAAAGCAAGTATGAAATGATCAGAGCGATCCCTTACTGTCCTAACACACACACGTACAGACACAGACACACACACACAGACACAGACACAGACACACACACACGCACAGACACAGACACACACACACGCACACACACAGACACACACACGCACAGACACAGACACACACACACGCACAGACACAGACACAGACACAGACACACACACACGCACAGACACAGACACACACACACACGCACAGACACAGACAAACACAAAAGCACAGACACAGACACAGACACAGACACGCACAGACACACACACGCACAGACACAGACACACACACAAGCACAGACACAGACACAGACACAGACACAGACACAGACACAGACACACACACAGACACAGACACAGACACACACACACGCACAGACACACACGCACAGACACAGACACACACACAAGCACAGACACAGACACAGACACAGACACAGACACAGACACAGACACAGACACAGACACAGACACAGACACAGACATAGACACAGACAGGCACGCACACACTCACAAACACACGCGCACGCACACTACACACCCACTACCCCCCAACATTCATACACGCAAAATGCACACACACACCACCTCTCTATATCTCTCTCTCTCTCTCACACACACACACACACAGAGCCAACATAGCTTCTCTCTCACACACACACGCAAAATGCACGCACACACACACACACACACACACACACAATCATTTGATCCCCACCTTGCAGTCATACAGAGTTGATAGATGTACAAGCAGAGTTTGATTATCCAGTACATGCAAACACACAAACGCTCACACACACACATATACGTACACACACACACACAGTTATTTCATCCCCTTTTCACATTCATAGTTGACAGTCGCACATGTACAAGCAGAGTTAGATTACTCAGGCGCCTGCCGTTCTGGACCAAATGAAGGGTAACAAAGACATGATTCGCCCCTGGGCCGCCTCAGAGTGATTCTCTTGGCATTGGCAAATGTCTCATCTAGTGGGTTGAGTCAACTATTTGAATTATTTCGCAATCCTCGCCAATGACCTGTAATGAGGACTCATTGTAGTATAAACAATAACAGTGTGTTCACACAAATAATTATGGCATATGCAGTAACCGAATGAAAATATGTTTTATACATACAGTATAACCAACTTTGCATACACACATACATAAACACACACACATCCACTCCCCCCTACACCTATACACACACATACACACACACACACACACACACACATACACACACACACACACACTCTCTCTCTCTCACACACTCACACACACACACACACTCTCTCTCTTTCTCTCTCTCTCACACACATACACACACACACACTCTCTCTCACACACACACACTCTCTCTCTCTCACACACACACACACACACACACACACACTCTCTCTCTCTCTCACACACACACACACACACACACACACACACACACACACACACACACACTCTCTCTCACACACACACACACACTTTCTCTCTCTCACACACACACACACACACACACACACACACTCTCTCTCTCACACAGACACACACACACACTCTCTCTCTCTCACACAGACACAGACACACACACTCTCTCTCACACACACACACAAACACACACACACACACACACACTTTCTCTCTCTCACACACACACACACACACACACTCTCTCTCTCTCACAAAGACACACACACACACACTCTCTCTCTCTCACACAGACACAGACACACACACTCTCTCTCACACACACACACACACACACACATACACACACACTCTTTCTCTCTCTCACACACACACACACACACACACACACACACACACACACACACACACACACACACACACACACACTCTCTCTCTCTCTCTCTCTCTCTCAAACACACACACACACACACACACAGATTTATTCTCCATTTCTTAGTCACACATATTGGCAGTTGCACATGTACAAGCAGAGTTAGATGACGCAGGCGCCTGCCTTTCTGGACCAAATGAAGGGTAACAAAGACATGATGCTACATGAACCCTCAGTGGGTTGAAGGAATGATTTGACCAGTTTCTCAAACCTTGCCAATTTACTGTAATGAGTACACCCACATGGAAAAAGTCTGTAAAATTCATATATGTTAGTTTTTATATAGTATATATGATAACAGGGTGTTAAAACCCATAATTATGGCACCTTTCATATACAGTTACATAGAATACATATGTATGTGTTATATATATATATGCCCTACCTTGCATGTTGAAAGGTACAAGTGTGACTGTGTGATTCCTATATGACATATGGGCTGGCTGGACAAGAGATCCTGATTTCTTAACAGTGTGTTCTGAAAGTCATTAGGTTCCACGACCTAATCCTAGGACTCATCTACAGGGAAGTATAGCTTTGAAGCTATACAACTATTTCTCTTTGGCAACACCCCAGCCCATCCAATCCCTGTGGGTTCGGAATTCGGCTGAACTCTTGTGTCGAGTGTCGAGTGTCGAGTTCACCTTATCATAACATGTGGTTTGCTTGTACATGACTAGCCTTTTTGGACTGGGATGTAGTTACAGTAAGAACATAAATACCAACAGAATGAATGTGCTGGTTACTTTGCAGTTCGATCTTTCTTAGCTTAGACTGCAGTACTAATGCACTTGTGGAGCCAAGATACTGTAAGAGACAGGGATTGGAATCAGTGCAGATGATTTAATGCAAAGAAAGTAGAATTATTGTCCATCCAAACGCCAGGCAATAATGCAAAGTTGAAGTTCCAGTAGGCTCTATCTCTGATGTCTGTTGTAGACCAGCAATTCTGTAGTTGGTTGCAATTCGCCTAAATGTAATTTAAGCATTACTAGTTCTACTTACAGTAAACTGAACAAAGAACATATTAACAGCCTACCATGGACTACTTTATGTAAATACTTTGTGTGGTAGGAGTGTGCAAGAGTATCATTTTTAGTGTTATCATAGGGAAATATGCTCTGCAGCCCGTAAGCCAGTATGAACATCCACATTTTGGACTGTGAAAAGGAATCCAGTGAATCACTGTTCAGACTTTGCTTTGACCTTTTCCGATATCACACCCAGTTATTACTCTGCGATGGCATCATCGGACATCGGACTTCTACAGAAGGCCACACCACGAAACTCACATGTTTATCTGCAGCTGCAGGGTTCGGCAATGAATAAAGAGTGGGAATGTTACTACAGTCGCCTAGTTTCACATAGTCTGATAGCTGCTCGTCTGCCGTGAGATCTATAATCACGGTATATAAATAAATAACTGGTGTGAATCGTGTGGAAACTTCTTAATCGCCATTGGGTATGAGACCACACTGAGTCATTAAACTAGTTGCCAAGCTCATTAAAGTGCTGTCCCACACATTTGAGATTAAGAGACCTGTTCAGACACCTACTTCTCCTCAGACATTGCCTGTGTGTGTTGGGGGGAAGACACATTCGTATTCAGTAATCCAGAACATTGTACTACATAGCAAATTCAAACCTTATGTAAGCCCTCATTTTGGGTGGGAAGATTTTAATCTATCTGTCTGTCTTTTTAGTGTGTCCCAATGTAACAGGCCAACACGTATGTTTCATGTTATGTTACGGAACATTTTTCAGATAATGGTGACGTTTTTACTGCCAATGGTAGAATGTTCAAGAGCTTCAGGGACTATCAGAAGGATAAGTGTTCCAAGCTTAGATACATGAGTTTACTTGAATCTATACTGAGAGGCCGCAGTTACATAAACTATTTGTGTTTTGTGGTGGTTTTAAGGTTGGAGAACAGTTTCTCTTCATTCCTCTTATTCACCACATGGTGGTGCACTTTACCTCAACACGTTTAGAAAGCAACCAGTTTGTCTACTGAAAGCATCCCAAATCTAAGCTCCTAGAGTGTTGATATTGTGTTACTCTTTAATTCTTGCTGGACTCTTCTGGGATGGTTCACAGTTCCGACTCATAACCCTTATTTACCCTTATTTCCTTTGATCTCTGTGATGATCAAATCATGTAACAGTAATATCTAAGTAGACTCTTTGTTGTATATTCTTCCACCACAGACATCCCCTAAACCCATCAAATTACCATAGCTGTCATTTATGCGATTTCTTGGAAAATATTAAGCAGTTTTATCAGCTGCTTTCCTCGTTCTTTGGTAGATTACTGCGTTCATTCTTTTATTTACACTGTCATTTTTTTCATTCATGCTTTGACTCTTGTAATTGTTCCACTGTGTATTTACAGCGGTGTGACTGTTAACCTGTTTTTACAGAACTCTCTCATTTCCTTTAGACCAATGTGGATTTCTTTTCTGGGAGCAGACAGTATGATCTTCTGCTTTTCTTTTGTAGCAAATGCTTGTAATCCTCCCATTGGTTGTGTTCTCTAAACACACTAGACGACTCGTTCGCCTTAAAGCGACTACAGTTTGCCAAATGTAAGTCAGAATTTCAATGGGACCGAGTTATATGGTCAGATGAGACCAAAATAAAGCTTTTTGGCAACAAACATCAAAGGTGGGTTTGGCGTAGACAGAAAGATAGCCATACAGAAAAGCACCTCATACCCACTGTGAAGTATGGTGGCGGATCTTTGATGTTGTGGGGCTGTTTTTCTTCCAAAGGCCCTGGACATCTTGTTAGGATACATGGTATCATGGACTCCATCAAATACCAGCAGATATTAAATGAAAACCTAACAGCCCCCTCCAGTAAGCTTAAAATGGGCCGTGACTGGACCTTCCAGCAGGAGACAGAAGTTCACTCAACAGAGCTTCACCCAAGAATCTTCTAATCAGTGCTGGCACAATTATGAACTCTATGAGTAGAAACCACCAATTCTAACCAAATCTTCTATTTATTCAAAATGATCTATGTCACAGTGATTTGTTGCAATTATGAAATAATATATTCGTGTATGCTTTTAAATTGCTTATTTAATATAATTTATCCCAAATGTCCTGCAGATGACTAAACATTGTTAATGGTCAGTGACCATCAATGGGCACTGAAGTGATAAATCTTAATATTGCTTCCATTCATATGTTTCCATTCATCTGCATATGAATGAAGTAAACCTGCCTTGAATGTAATAAATGACTGTGCAGTACTTACATTCTGAGCCTCCACTTGTGTTGTATTCCAACTGCACATGGTGAAACTGGAGGAATTTTACGTGGTTAAGGAATGATAAGGATGTGGCCATGACAACGTCCTAGTGCATGTCAGTGAGGTCTACTTCCTTATTGCAGAGACAGCTCTTACCTAGTTCACCTGGCAGTGTAATTGTGTGTGCTGCTGTTTCCGCCAGCTGTTTTAACCACTAAACTAGGGCCCAATGTCTTATAGAGTGAGGGGGTTCTATCATGTCTTATATAGTGTCTTAAATATTCCATAAGTCAGCAAGTTACAGAATTTTTAACAAGCAACACCTGTAAATCAAAATGTATGTATGGCTTCGGTCCTTGTGTAACCTGAATTGTGAGAAGCACAGCCACAAACTGGACTCGTAATTACAGGCCCAGGCAAAGAAGGTGACCAGGCTGGTCAGAAGGCTTACAACCCAGGAGTTTTTGCATCAGTTGCTGGCTTATCTCAACAGGCACCAGGTTGTGACATCTACACAGATCTGTAAAAGCTGGACTCATTTAGCTTTAAAGGAAAATATCCTACATCACTACTTATAAATACATTGCAACAATACGGTATTTCAAAATATATCTGTAAAAGATGAAATGCCCTAGCCTGAATATCCTCGATTGGTAGGACTATGGATTTGAGTTATAGGCATCCATTTTGCATCCATATCTATTTGATAAATGCATTTCCAGCTGCCTGAACACACATAGGAAACTTTAGATTTGTTAATAATTTGGACACACCGCGGATGGGATACGGACCCACAACCTAGTTTCTCTGGTTTTACTATTTATTGGTGTGTGTTTGAGAAAATCAAATGAAAAAAAAAGAGTTTTATTCTATAAACTACTAACATTTCTGCCAAATTTCAAATACAAATATTGTCATTTAGAGCATTTATTTGCAGAAAATGACAACTGGTCAAAAGAACGAAAAAGATGCAGTGTTTTCAGATCTCGAATAATGCAGAGAAAACAAAGTTCATATTCATTTTTAAACAACGCAATACTAATGTTTTAACTTATGTTCAGAAATCAATATTTGGTGGAATAACCTTGATTTACAAATCACAGCTTTCATGCGTCTTGGCATGCTCTCCACCAGTCTTTCACATTGTCGTTGGGTGACTTTATGCCACTCCCGGCGCAAAAATTCAAGCAGCTCGGCTTTGTTTGATGGCTTGTGACCATGCATCTTCCTCTTGATCACATTCCAGAGGTTTTACATGGGATTCAGGTCTAGATTGGGCTGGCAATGACAGGGGCCTGATCTGGTGGTCCTTAATCCACACCTTCACTGACCTGGCTGTGTGGCATGGAGCATGGTCCTGCTGGAAAAAAACTCCTCAGAGTTGGGGAACATTGTCAGAGCAGAAGGACGCAAGTTTTCTTCCAGGACAACTTTGTACTTGGCTTGATTCATGCATCCTTCACAAAGACAAATCTGCCTGATTCCAGCCTTGCTGAAGCACCCCTAGATCATCACTGATCCTCCGCCAAATTTCACAGTAAGTGCGAGGCACTGTGGCTTGTAGGCCTCTCCAGGTCTCCGTCTAACCATTAGACGACCAGGTGTTGGGAAAAGCTGAAAATTGGACTCATCAGAGAAGATGACCTTACTCCAGTCCTATATGGTCCAATCCTTATGGTCTTTTGCAAACCTCAGTCTGGTTCTTCTTTGCTTCTCGTTGATGAAGGTCTTTCCTAGCTTTGCACAACTTCAGCTCTGCCCCTAGGAGCCTGTTTCTAACCGCCCTCGCCGTGCACTTCACCCCAGCGGCCAGTTGCCATTCTTTTTGGAGGTCACTTGATGTCATCCTACGGTTGTTGAGTGACATTCGAATGAGTTTGGCGGTCATCCTGGTGAGTAGAGAGTCGTTTTTGTCCTCTGCCGGTCTGTAGCTTTGTTGTCCCTAATGTTCCTTGTTCTTATGAACCGCCATCTTTGAAATTCTAAGGATGGGAGCAACCTGACGCTCACTGTATCCCTCTGCCAGTAAAACCAGAATTGAACCCTTCTTTTCCTCACTCAAAACTTTTCTTTTTAACTCTTTTGGCATGGTCAATAGACACTTTTTTTATTCCGATTACTTTGGAGGTACTACTAGCACTGTTTCTGCCATCCAGCTGGTCCTATTGCAAGAAGACAGTGGTGACAACAGCTGTTTTTTTTATACTTTTCTTCATTAAATTAGATTTGGTTCAGGTGATCACCTAATCAGTACCTCATTAAGTAGAATCAGGTGTGCCTGTACTGGAATTCAACAGACACTGGAATAGAATGGCCGCCATACATGTAGAGATGCTGATGCTGAAAAATTTGGAGTGGTCTCTTCATTTTTTCCAGAGCTGTATATGTGCATACACATATACTCTTTTTCTTTTGTGTAATAATTATTTTATTATTCTCCCACATACCTGATGGAATGTCCACTGCCAAGGGCTCGTCGAATGCATATCTTTCCATTTCTTTTTATCTGTTTCATAGTGTTTTTTTTATTAACTTGTTAATAACGTGCAATGTTACTGTTATCTAATGATGTCATTGGCATCATAACCATTATTATTATTATTATTATTGTTTTAACACATATTGGCATTCAAAACACCCACTTTTACATTTGTACACCAGCTTTGTTTGTTCATAGAGAAAAGAAGCAAATAAATATATTTAATTAAAACAGAAGAATGTAGAACTATTCATTTTACACAAAACCATTTACAGAAAACACAGAGTAATTAATCAAAACTTGAATAAACAATATTTTAGACTATTTACAATACAACTACTGTTTACAATTATTAACTATTTACGATGCTATTTTCAACACGCAGAATCAGAAATGGTGATACAAATGTTTATTTACGACAAGGAGCGTGCAGCTGCCGACTGCAAGGCCAGCTAAAAGTTTCAGCTTCAGTCAATCACGTCCGCAGATTCTAAAACATTTGGAGCCAATCACGGTCGCACAGTCTAAAACACTCGCCTGGCGCAGGATTCTAAGCACAGTACCGCTGTATTAAAAAGAGCTTATGTTATATATCCCCTCAAAATGGCAAACCTGTCTCTGTCATGGTTTTAATCATTTTTAGGGGGAAATCGTCAGTAGCAATCTATAACAAAATGATATGCTTATCGTACATACACTATAGAAACTATTAAAAAACCGATTAAATTAAATGAATCATTTCTTATTTTCTTTGTTATTTTTGTCATATACAGATATGCAATGATGATTGCTGGGTAATATGTATCTTGTTGTCCAATGTCAAGTCTCTATTTGATCATGTGATGAGACGATACATATAGCTAGTTTAGGCGCAGAATCTGAAAGTCAAGACCTACAAGCAGGCACAGTAGGCTACACCTGCCGAACGACGCCTTTCAAACATAAAAGTGGTGATTTATGATTTGATTTTTCAATGGACAGGATAGCCAGCCCATTCAGCCTCTCTTGCCCCATGCTGCCCCTCAGGTAAGTCTTAATCAGTTTCAATTTGGAAAAGAATCACTCGGCTGTTGCCCTGTCATATGTAATGTCAGAAACAATAGCAGGGCAGTGCACACCTCACCGAAGGTGGATGTTACGGAGTAAACTTTGACCTGTTTACTTTCCCAATACAATAGCCAAAGTATCTAATTCGACCGTAAAATCCAACACATTGGTTGTGTTTGTGTGTGCGTGTGCGTGCGTGTTTTGCTTAGCTTATCTTCCGGGTAAACTGCACGTCAGACTGGAATCGGCAGTGGAATATTCTAGAACAGCATTTTTTACAACACTTACTTCTAATGTAACGCATACAAGAAGAAATAACTCGGATTGGTGTGACAAATAGGTAACTATACAACTAATTATGAATGTAATAATTGTCGTGTTGTTGAAAGATGAATGACACAATTCAGGATTCCGTATAATTGGTTTCTTTACTCGGGAACTTGTGAAGACATTACAGGTAACGTGGGTCATGCTCGTCGTCATTCATATTCATTCTGACTATGCGCAGTGCCACAGTCCACAATGTCCACAATGACAGCGCAGGGGTATCCAGCAAAGATCTGCTCCATCGCGCGCTGGAACACCTCACTGGCTGAGTTGATTCCGTATGGCATTCTCAGAAAGCGGAATCTGCCAAATGGAGAGCTGAAAGTCGTTAACATGGATGACTTGTGATCAAGTGAGATCTGCCAGAATGAGCATTTTGCGTCGAGGACAGAGAAGACTGTGGAATTGGGCATTTGTGCAGCTACTTCCTCTACGGTACGCATAGGATGGTGTGGACGTTTCAGGGCTTTATTTAGATCCCTTGGATCAATGCACAGTCTGATGTCATCTGAGTTTTTCTTGTGAGTGGCGACCATAGACGAAACCCATTCAGTGGGGTCTGTGACTGGGGTGATCACACCTAAGTTGACCATCCGGGTCAGTTCTGCTTTGACCTTATCTTGCATTGGCACTGGTATCTTGCGTGCAGGTTTTACCATGGGATGGACCTCGGGGTCTAGCTTCATGGAATAAGTGACCGGAAGCTTGCCAAGTTCGTCTTTAAAGAGGTCGGCATACTCTGTAAACATCTGGCGTGAGAAACTTGTTTCCTCGCTGATGCCTATCTGATGAACTTCTTTATTCAAGGTGATTAAGCTTAAGCGGAGACAGTCTGGTAGGCCGAGCAGAGGTTGTACGTTTCGTTTTACAATGTAGAATTGCAAGGTGTATGTTCTGCCTGCAGAGTGGCACGAAAGTAGGGCTATTCCAGCCGTGTGGATTTCCTCACCTCCATAAGCTACCAGTTTAGTACCCTGTGATGACTGGAGTTTTTCATTTTAGCTTCTGTGGCTGTCTTTTTCTGACTGTGTGTTGTAAACTGTCCACTTTAGCGAGTGTTTGCTTTGGAGCTGCAAGGGCTTTTGTGTGTTGTTCGGTCTGTTCATATATTTGGCACACTTCAATGGCTTTGGTTAAAGTTAGCTCATTGTCACGCAGAAGTTGCTTTCTCATGCTATCATTTATTATGCCACACACCACTCTGTCTCTGATTAACTCGTCTTTGAGTTCACCAAATCTGCAGTTCTTGGCTTTGATTTTCAGGTCACTCACATAAGCCTCAACTGTTTCATCTGGTCGTTGGTTTCTTGTATTAAACTTATGCCTTTCCATTGTTATATTAGTTTGAGGGCTGCACAGTTGGCGGAATTTTCGTTTGAGACATTCAGGATCTTCTCTCGATTCTGCTCTGGTCACTAAACGTCTGTTCTCTCCCTCCCCCGCATGAACAGCGGTTGCATAAACGAAAGCACGTTCTCTTTCAATGGCTTCCGAACCAGCTAAGTTTAAAAGTATGAAAGCTCGAGTTCGAGCATCCTTATCGGAGTGAGCAGCTGCAATGAATATTTCATATTCTTGCTCGAATACACGCCAATTTTCAGCAATGTTTCCATCAAATACCAGCTGTTCTGGTCTACAGAATCCTTCAGCCATGGTCGTTGTCGTTGGAAGTTAGCCTTTGCTACGTTAGACGTGCAGCGCTAGTTGGCTGTTTGCTATGTCCTCAAAGCACTGAGAAAAGTACGTCTTACCACGTCGTAGGCAGTTATTCCATTCACGACCGAACCTCAACTTCTGACACCATGTTGAAAGATGAATGACACAATTCAGGATTCCGTATAATTGGTTTCTTTACTCGGGAACTTGTAAAAGACATTACAGGTAACGTGGGTCATGCTCGTCATTCATATTCATTCTGACTATACGCATGCGCAGTGCCTAGTTATAGGAATTCAAACTGAACATTACTTAAACAAGATGAACATAGACGTATGTTCTACACGTGTCCTTGGATGTCTTCCAAGCACAATCTTGCGAACTGAGAATCTGTCTGATTGTGGCCTGGGGGAAGGAACAACCCAGGCCTACTCATACATGAACTTTGCATGAACTTTACATACATACAGTGGTGTCAAAAGTAAACACATTCGTTACTCAAGTAGAAGTATTGATACTGGAGTTTAAAAATACTCTGGTAAAAGTTGAAGTATCGACTTAACCTATTTACTCAAGTAAAAGTAAAAAAGTACAGGCTCTAAAATTTACTTAAAGTATAAAAGTAAAAAGTAACCTTAATAAAATAAAAAATAAAAACATTTAAAGCCAAACTAGTTGGACTTAATATAATTGACACGACTGTAAGAAATAGAAGCTTAATTTAATAGCTGATGAGTGCTACATGGAGCCCAAGACATGGTAAAAAATGTCATACAAAAATATAATAATGCTGTCAAAGACAACAAACTCGAAGAGCATGTTTTTCCTCAAACTTTATTGGAATTCAAGTAGACCTCCACCCCATTTGCACATTTGTCTCTAATCAAGGGCCTTTGTATTGTAATATTATATTAGCTTACTACTGTGCAGTGGCGTTTCTACATTAGGGGCACGTGGGGCATTGCCCCACCAGATCCCCATGGCGCTGTTTTGCAGAAAGCTCAATCTGTGCTTTGTGGCAAAATATATCTTATTTTATTTCAGAATGAGAATCAGAATCATCTTTATTGGCCAAGTACATTTCCACATACAAGGAATTTTTTCTGGGTTTAATTGCTCTCAATGTACTTCAACTGAAAAATATGCATGCAACAGTTTAGGATAAAATAAATAAATATAATATAATAATAAAATATAATCATTTGTCAACTGTTCATAAGAGGCAAGGGGGAAAAAACTGTTCCTGTGTCTGGTGGTTTTGGTGTGCAGAGATCTGTAGCGCCTGCCAGAGGGGAGGAGCTGGAACAGATTATGTCCAGGGTGTGAGGGGTCTGCAATGATTTTCCCTGCCCGTTTCCTGGCTCTGATGTTATAAAGGTCCTGGATGGTGGGCAGGTCGGCACCAATAATCCTTTCTGCAGACCTGACTGTCCGTTGTAATCTGTTCCTGTCCAGTTTAGTGGCCGAACCGAACCAAACCAGACAGTGATGGATGATGGATGTGGAGAGAACAGACTCAATGACTGCAGTGTAAAACTGGATCAGCAGCTCGTTATTATCAGCAGCTCATTATTTAATATGCATAGTAGCGTGAATGTGTTTGTGAATGTGTGTGTGAGAATAAGCTTGACTCACAAGCATTATAGTCCTGTTTTGGAGTAATTTGATTCATGTGTGTTTCTGTCTGTGTGCTTGCTCTGTGAAATGCTGCTCTCCGCTGTCCTTCTCTGCTCTGTGGGCTACGGCGCAAGACCATTGCCATGGAAACATTAATGAGCGTGAACCACACAGGCCAAAGATAACATTGGGAGATGGGGCACTATCACGAAATCTGCCTAGCAACTCGACTCGAATATTGCGAAAACCGCGAGAACTGTACCATGTGACCAAGAAAAAAAAACCAGTCAGATCATATCAGACAGACCAATGTCAGTAACGTTACTGCTAGTTAGCTATCGCTAGTTTTCGAGTATTTTGGAAGTTTTAATTCAGACTACAATGAGGAATGTAGACTATTTTGTGAGGTGACATGACCTCATACAAAATTTCCCCACCAGAAATGTCAGGCTAAAATCGACACTCCTACTGTGTAGTACATTTTAGATCGTGGTAGTGAATTAGCCTACAGCTTATTTGTCAAACATCAGAGAGCTAACTAGGTTAACCTGTAACTTAGGATCCTTCAGTAGACAACTGCTAGCAAGCAAACCAAGGCATGTTGGCATGTGGGTCAATGACAAATGAAGTTTTAAAAAAATATTTGTTTGTATATGTTTTCAAAATGGATGTAATGAATGTTTAAACAAGTCTCATTTGATAAATAACTTTTCAAAGTGATTAAATTCATTTTTTGACTGTATTTTTAACTTCACCACCCAAAAAATGTCAGGTGGCGCAACCAATATTTTTTTTTAAATAATATATTTACCTTACTATTTTACTCAAAGTGATTTTTTTTAGCAAAGTTAGTTCCTTAGTGTATATACAGTGCTTAACAGATTATTATTTTGTGTTTGTTTTTCGTATTTACAACCATTTAAGATTTGATTGCAGCTTTAGTGCCAGGTATTTTGTAATGTTAAGCATCCAATTTTACATTTAAAGACAGAAAAATACGGTTTTACAAATATACATATTAATGTATTCAATACAATAGCTATGCACATCATAGTTTGAAACCATTGTCACTTTAACCTATTATTATTGGCTTAAAATACAATGTTACCTGGTTGCACCACTGACGATTTCAGTTGTGCCACCTGACAACAGTAGTAATGACAGGAAATATGCAGAATAATTGCATTTTTATTTCAAATACAAAAAATTATATTTTAGTTAACGTCTCTGCTGATGTTAAGGTAAGTACATTGATCACATTTATCAAGGCTATTAAATAAAAGTAGTGAAAAGATCAAAACAGGAATATAGGCCACAGGATCACATTCGGATATAGGATATAGTGCAACAGATTGATTAAATACACTGTAATGAATTGTAAATGAACAACAACAAAGTCACACTCTAAAGTATCATGTTTAGTTAAAACTTTAGTGTAATAGTAAAACATAACACCATTGAAACATCTAAATATATTCAAATTCATTCATAAAAGTATTCCAAGATTTTAAAAACATTCAATTCATAGCAACTGGAATGTAACAATAACTAAACACAAAATAAAAAACTTTGTTATTTAAACAAAAAAGTATGTTTGACAAATATTTCAAAAACAAAAAACAGAAATGTTCACATTACTGTTGGCTACTCTCTGTTTAATTCTTGTAGAGCTGATATACCATTTCAGTTGTGGCAACTAAAGCAGTCCCAGTCTGAATGAGTTAGCCGTGTGTGCCGTGAATTAAGAGGCTCTGGTTCTGATATTACTTTGAGCACATCCTTTATATAGTAAAAAATTATATCAGCTGGATGGGGCCAAGTGAACACATTCTTTCTTCCCAACTGCTGCATGCAGCTCACCTCTATCTCATCACCAATCACCTGAAGAACCTGTCCCACAAATGGCTGACCTTCGTATTTCACTAAGATGAACTTCCCATTCAGATCATCATCTTGGGCACTGGCCTGGGTACTGGCTGTTTGCAAGTTGACCCTTGTGGTATTGTGGCACTGGCAGATACAGACGTGGACAAAATTGTTGGTACCCTTCCGTTAAAGGAAGAAAAAGCCACAATTGTCACTGAAATCACTTGAAACTGACAAAAGTAATAATAAATAAAAAAATACTGAAAATGAACTAATGAAAATCAGACATTGCTTTTGAATTGTGGTTCAACAGAATAATTTAAAAAAAAACAACGAATTAAACTGGCCTGGACAAAAATGATGGTACCCCTAGAAAAGATTTAAAATAATTTAACCATAGAGACATGTTAAACTAAGGTGTGTCCTCTAATTAGCATTACAGGCTTCTTCAAACTTGTAATCAGTCAGTCTGCCTATTTAAAGGGTGAAAAGTAGTCACTGTGGTGTTTGGTATCATGGTGTGTACCACACTGAACATGGACCACAGAAAGCTAAGGACAGAGTTGTCTCAGGAGATTAGAAAGAAAATTATAGACAAGCATGTTAACGGTAAAGGCTATAAGACCATCTCCAAGCAGCTTGATATTCCTGTGACAACAGTTGCACATATTATTCAGAAGTTTAAGGTCCAGGGGACTGTAGCCAACCTCCCTGGACGTGGCTGCAAGAGGAAAATTGATGACAAATTGAAGAGACGGATAATACAAATGGTAACCAAAGTGCCCAGAACAACTTCCAAAGAGATTAGAGGTGAACTCCAAGGTCAAGGTACATCAGTGCCAGATCGCACCATCAGTCGCTGTTTGAGCCAAAGTCGACCGAGGAGGACACCACTGTTGAAAGCAAATCATATAAAAGCGAAACTGGAATTTGCCAAAATGCATATTGACAAGCCACAGGGCTTCTGGGAGAATGTCCTTTGGACAGACGAGACAAAACTGGAGCTTGTCAGTTTCAAGTTATTTCAGTGACAATTGTGGGTTTTTCCTTCTTTAAATAAAGGGTACCAACAATTTTGTCCACGTCTGTATGTGGTCTGTTGCAGAAGCAGGAGATCTCCCTGTGCATTATGTTCCCTGGCTCAGTGGAGATGACCTGGTGTATCGCCATAGTTCCCTTTACAGGTGGCACAGCTTCAGGCACAGCTTCATCAAATTTTCTGATGTTCTCCTCACTCACCCAGAAGAACCTGATGTCAGATTTCCTCTCTGTTACAAGGCTGTAAAAATCTTCTGGGGTCTGGACATCTGCTCCCATTTTGACAGCAGAGTCAGCAGTGCGCTTAACTGCACCACCGACTCCATCGGGGGCGCCTTTGCCGTGGGACTTCTCAGAGAAGTTCCAGGTCACCTGCTTGAAGCCTGAGAGGAAGGGGATGGTGCTGAGCAAATAAAAATTATTTTTATTTCGGTACTGAGTGACAGGACCGTCACTCATTACGTGTAACGTTGTGGGGGATGGGTTGCATTTCCTTATTACATCCTTCAGCACTGGCTCCAAGTGGGCCCACACAGCTCTCTCATCGTGCCGAAGGGACGCAGAGATGGTGGCATAGGACTGTGAGCCAGCTGCTGTATAAGCTACACAGGTGTGGACAGTAGCTTGCTTCCGACTTCCTCCAAAATGGAAAGACTGCACCTCACTATTAAGCTTGCAGGAGAAGTTTTCGGAAAAATCGATATGGAGGACAACCTCATCTTCTCTTAGGCTTTCTTTCAAAGCCCTGCATTCTTTAACTTGGTGTAGCCAATTGTAGTGGTGTTTGGCTAGGCCGTCAAGCTTCTGGTTGAAAAGTTTCAACAGTTCTGTACAGGGTCCAATTTGGGCTTCTTTAACAAAATTCATATATGTCTTAAGCCCCTCTGTCACAGGTTTTCTCTTCCACTGACTCCAGGTCACACTCTCTTCTGTCTGAGGTCTTGAAACTTCCACCTCATTATAGCAACATTGTGGACAGACTCTATACATACATGGCTTGTTTTCTGTACTGCATGCGATTGAGGACAACAGCTGAGAAAGGCTAGCAGTTTTCAGAAGACCTTTCTGCTGCAGTTTGTCAGTAAGGAGTTTGACATTTTCATGGTCCAAACAAGCACATGTGTTCCTGTCTGAAACTTTTGGTTGTGTAACAAAGAAAGGACAATACCGAACAAATTGTCTGTAAGACAGCCAGTGTGACTTCTGCATTTCACAGTTATACTGCGGATGGAGTTCAATTAAAGGTTTGACCAACACACGCCGCTGTTGTTTAATTTTGTCTTTTGTGACCGTGTCCTTTCTCCCTGGCAGTAAGCGACTGTTCTCATCTCGACAAAGGAAGTCAGCCACTTTCTCCTTTCTCTGGAAGGCCAGTTTCTTCCCTGATCGTTTCCTTTCAGTATTCAATTTTTCCTTTTGCTTCTTCGATTCTTTGGCCCTTAATCTTTCTACGCGCTCTCTTAATTTTTCAGACTCTTTTTTTTGGCAACTTCCATCTCACTTTTCATTTTGTGCATTTTACGGCGCAATTTAGCTTTCTCTCTTAGCCATTTCACATTACTGTTGGCTACTCTCTCTGGTGTTGAGGATGCTCTGGGTGGATCTAAAATGACAATATTCCCTCTATCAATGTTAGGAGGGTTAGGTTGAAACTCTGCTGGGACTTCTATGGGAGTAGTATCCATTGACTCTAGTGTAAAATTCAAAATGTCCTCCATAGCCCTGTTCCTTTCCCTGTGCTTTCTCTGGTCTTGCTTCCACTGTTGTCTCGCTTTTTTCTGTTCTGTTGTGGACAGCTGGCTGATGGGGGGTTTCACAATTCCTCTGATAACTACAAAACATGAGAACTGATCAACTGGCATATTCCCATTACAAAATTTGAAAGGTCTGACAACTGTATAAAAGTAACAACTACAAAATCCAGGCTTGCATTACAGTTTATCATACCTTTCTTTTCTTTTAGCAAGGTATGTTTCTCTTGCAGCCGGATCATTTTTAGTGCGCTCCCTGTGTCGTGCAGATTTTTCCTTAGTTGATAATGGCATCTAAAATCATTAAAAAAAATCATAAAAATGTTTGAAACTGTATACCTTCTTTAGTATTAAACTAATACACATTTTAGAAAATGAATAGACAATCTAATTATATATATCTTATATATATATATATATATATATATATATATATATATATATACCTTATATATCATATACTAATTAATAATAATATTATAAGGTATAATGTATAGTTAAATTCCTTGCAGTTGCACCACCTGACTTTCCCCTCTAATTCCAAATTAAACAGGCCTCTAGTTGGACGCCTGTATTAGTTTTTGAGTTCAAGTTCAAGTTCATTCATATAATATTTTGATATAAAAAAAGAGTTTTATGATAAAATAACATTTCCCTAGTTTAACATTGGTTGTACCACCTGACATAAAAAGTGTACCAATCTAACTATGAGGTGAAAGTAGCTATTTTTATCAAAATTTGAGAGAAGATTACCAACCTTCTCACTCTTCATAAAGGTCAGTTGGGGTCCTCTGGATGATGCAATATCCTGTTTACTATTATTGACATTCCACTTCAGAATAAAAGCCACATTTTTACGGTTGCGCCACCCTGACATTTGAGAACATACAAATTGCTGGACAAAAGTTTTTTTTTAATTATCTCTACTAGATCAAAGTATTGATATTTGGAAAATTGGATTTATTTGAAAGGTTTCAAACATAAAATCATGCCACATTATCTTACTTTGAATTTATTATCATTAAAACACCATTTTCAATACTTTTTTTGGTCTGTTAATTTGCACGGACGGTTGCGCCACCTGACATTTTGGGGGTTTGAGATGCCAAAACACAAAATAATATCTTTTTATTAGAGCTGTGAAAAATAACGCGTTAACACGCTATGATTAAATTACAGGATTAATGCGTTCATTTTTTTTAACGCATTTAACTCATGCAGAATGAGCTTCCAATATACCCACAATTCCACTCAATCTGCACTAGTCGCCGTTTCTGATGCAGTCAGACGGCAGCTGCTATCCAAACAAACAACAACATGGATAATTCTGATGAACCTGAGGACTTTCTGGATGGGAAGTTCGTGTTCCAAAAAAACAAACATGGAACATTCAATAAAACCAAAGTAATATGTACACTCTGCGGGAAGACGTTATCGTTTCACCGTAGCAAATGCGTTGGTCGGCGAGGAGAGTTCAAGTGGAATGCGCCAAACCACCCTCACTTAATAACGTAGGCCCCGAAGTTTTGCGAGCATCAAAGCGGCGCAAAGACGCACAATAATGACAAAAATCCCGAGCTGTATGAAGCTGAAAAGAAAAACAATGAAAATGACTTGGCTGCTACGAAACATGTGGCGCTGACAGGGGATCACTGGACCTCTGTGAGTAACGATAACTACCTGGATGTAACTGCACATCTAATCACCAACGAATGGAAGTTAAAGTCGTTACACTAACGTGCATGAAAACAGGAGAACAGAACGTTGGAGAGGCATGTGCAGAATAGTTCCAAACTGTTGCGAGCAATTGGGCAATTGAAGACAAAACTACCACTAGGGCCTTTAGATTGTGTCATGGTGTGGTTTATGGTTGTTTGACAAAAAAGAGAAACATTTTCAACCATCCTATAAAAACAATGGCTAAGAAGCCCAAATAATTTCTGTTTGATTTAGAAAGAAAAGAAGCCCGAATTCTGTTTTGGATGAAGATTATATTAATGTTCCATATGGAATAGCAAAGATGACTGCTAAAGAACTGCTGAGATGCAAAAAAAGAAAACATGTTAAATGTGTATATCCGTCTATTGTCCTAAATCTTTTTGTTCTCACAAAAATATACCGAGGAAATTGGTAATATGTGATTAATCATGATTAATCCACAGAAACCTGTGATTTAATTTGATTAAAAATTGTAATCATTTCACAGCCCTACTTTTTATTTAATTTACTGAAAATGTATTCAAACTAAATAGATTACAAAGAATAAAGTGATGCATGTCATGAATTGATTCAAACTATTTAAAAAGAAAATGATGCAGTCGGACACAAAACTATGCATGTCATGTCATTGACCCATGTTCCTCTGCTAGCCAAGCTGTCGCAAGCATTGTAAATCGACCATTATTATAATAATAATAATAATAATAATAATAATAATACAGAGCTTACTTCTACATGTTTTGAATGGCAAAAGTACGTGGTTCTTGGGTTCGAAAAGTTGAGTCCTTTTTGCTCCCGACAATTTCGAACAATTCTTTGAGGTAGGGCCAGGGCCAGAGTTGCCATCTCTTTCTGACACTGCCGCGCGTTGTATCATTTGTTCGCCTCTGTTGTCTTGCTTTGAGTCATGTGTAAAGAAGATGGATAGCCTAACCAATGAGTGTTATGGGTTTCTATGCTTCATCCAATTACGCTCGAAATCAGTATATCTGGATGGCGCCATTGATCTGTATTGGATGACGCACATTTGAAACTTTTGAAATAAAACCGGAACCAAGAGTAACGAGCCTGTTTTAAAAATGTAAGGAGTAGAAAGTACAGATACTTGTGTTAAAATGTAAGGAGTAGAAGTAAAAAGTTGCCAGAAGAATAAATACTTGAGTAAAGTAAAGATACCTAAAAATTCTACTTAAGTACAGTAACGACCTCTGCATACATACACACGTACATACTACTCACAGATATGCATTCACTCCCCCCACCCCCCATCCCACGCCTTCGCCGCTTCATACCCCCAATGTGACAGGACGGAGTCTGTGACTGGTGCTTTCTATAGCACTGATATCCAGCTGGCTGCTTGTCTGTATTGGTTTACCTTCTTCCCCCTCTGGCTGGGCTTAGATCACCCAGTCTTTGGTTTACCTCCATCCCCTCCCCATTGCAAGTCATGTTTAAAATGTATGTGCTTATGTGCTGAGGTGTGTTTTTTTATGCTCCCACACTGTGCTCCTGTAGGAGCATAGTCTGGGGGTTGTTTTTCTCTCCTCTCTCCCCTCATGTTATGCTGTAATTTTCATTCCTTTCTTTACATTTCGTTGCCTCTGTACTTGTACTCTGTGCAATGACGACAAATTGAATCCAATCCAATCCAATCCAAAGGAACGAACAACACGAAAGCAAGCGAAGCGGGCGGTAGCTGTCAGAATTAATTTCTGTTTGAGGCAGGCGATTGTAGACGAGCAAATTGTGCGAAGCGAGCGAAACATTTGGGGAAAGTTTAAATCAAACGACCACGTAGTAGTGGTGGCGAAATTAATCTGGGTGTGTTGAAAAGTGGTTCCTTTCTCGGGGCTTCGAATGCACTCTAGAGACATCTGCTGGTCAATGAAAATACGGTGTAGGAAAGATTCTCAGGATAGTGAATTTGTTCAATACATGGTGCGCAAAGGACACACAAAAGTATGTATTTATTTTGTATTGGTTTAAATTGGGTTTTACAATATTTCATAATTTTTTATTAAGCATATATGGCATAACATATCCCAAACATGTCATAACCCTCCCCCCACAACCCTACTCACATGAGATGTATTCATATAGCAAATCAACAAAGCACACTAATGTAAACAGGTCTCACATTCAAATTAGTTATTTTTCATTATAATGTCCTTCACTTTGGAGATGCCATTGTTCCAGGTTTTCAGTGTTCGTGGGGTTGCACCAAAAGGGTATTCAACCAGTGTTCGATTGATAAATTGTGGGGTGGCACCCAGACTTGTACAATAATCTTCTTGGCTGCTGTTAAACCGGCAAGCCATATTTTCCTAGATCTTTCATTCATACAAATTACAGAGTTGAATTACCCATCAGCCTCGATATTTCTGTACGATATTTCTGATCTCGATATTTCCTACCCTAGGGTGGCGACTGCGCTCCACATGAGGGCGAACCAGGTTTGATTCCCGAGCACAAAGAGTTTTAATTTGTTGCCTTGGAAAAAAGCGTCTGCTAATTATCTTTACTGTCGTCTGTATGCGATTGGAATAGAGGGCAGTTAAAGTGCTTTTGGATAACTGGTCAGTGCTTTTGTAAAACAAAAGAGTGCTTTTAGACAACTGGTCAGCAGGGCAACATGAAATAACAGTATAACAATAATTGGCTAATGTCAGGGAAATCATACAAGCTACAAAGATACCTTATTAGGATAAATCAAATCAAGGAATTCCCTAACGGGTGACGACGTTCTCTTCCTTGCTGGCTCCATACCTGCATCTCAAATAATCTAAATCTCCAACCACTAACAACAAACCCACGAGTTCGAGAGGGGAAGTGGGGCATTTTGTAGTCGAAGCGTCCCGTCAAAAGTGAACCACTTCTCAAAAGTGAACCACTTCTGGACTCTTTTTCTTCTTCTTCTTTCTGGCGGGTTGCAGCAATCCTAGCATATACCGCCACCTACTTTACAGTAGAGCTGCAACTATTAGTCGACGTAATCGACTATGTCGATTATGAAAAATTGTCGACGATGATTTTTAATGTCGACGCGTCATATAAAATATATAATATTTTTTTTTTTTTTTTTTTTTTTTTTTTGGCAGACGCTTGCAGAGCTACCGGTAATTTTCATTCGGCATTGCAATGCACTATAGGAAGTGCGAAATAGTGCATCTTTAACTAATAATAATTGACCATCATTGAGAAAAATGGAACAGAATCTGCAAATAGCCTAGCATACAAATCATGCACCGTTTTCATTGCCCTCCGTTCTCGTACCTTCATGTGCTGCATATCAGAAATGGCCGACTGAAAAGCGAATTATTCTGAGACGGCTCATGTTACCATGGAAACAATAAACAAAGCTAGCTTTAGTAGCTGCTGCATATGAGATATGGCTAACAGAAAAGTTGTCATTTTTCTCAATGATGGTCAATTATTAGTAGTTAAAGAAGCACTATTCCAGTATTTCAAAGAGAATGAGCTGTGGGAGCACAAGAACAGTGAGTGTCTAGCAGCAATTATCATAGACATATATGATATATCTATAACTTATAGTAAGGTTTAAGCTTACATGTTGGAAAACAGAACGTCTCATGGAGGATGCTTGCTAACGCTATTTCATTTATGTTAAGTGCAATGTAGTAAATCAGTGAATTATCAGAGTAGCCTGTATTTTCGTTTGTAATGAAAAGTTAACCTCCTCCACTTAGCATTCTTCAAACAAAAGACTGTGGAAAAATATATATATTTCATAAGTTGAATTTGAATGTCACTTGCAGCCCAGTTATTCTTGCGTTATTTTGCACTTGCAGAGGCTTGATCGCTAATTTGAGTTACTTTTAAAACTTTATTTGCACTTTCTCTTTACTTTTAAAAGCATATTTGCACTTTAATTTGTATTACTATTTAATTTATGTATTATGATTACATTTGTTACTCAAATACATTTGAAATTCAAATTCCAACATTTTGAGTCATTATTTTAATTTGCTATGGGAAATAATCATTAGATTAGTCGATTAATCGAAAAATTAGTCGATAGATTAATCGATTACCAAAATAATCGTTAGTTGCAGCCCTACTTTACAGAAGTGTGTAAAGGGATTCATGGAAATGCTAGACTATCATCAGCTTTAGTGTGGAATTAAGACCTGTATGACCTATGTGCTGGGACCTAGCAAAACTGAACTACAATCTCTAGATTCCTAATGTTTCCTAAAAGATATTTGATTTCTAAAAAAAGATTATCTCGTGAGGATGTCCCCTCAAAACTTTGCAAGACTGAAATGGAATCAGTACATATAATTGATTTAAGATGTTTAATTTCTTCAATCCATCTCAGTGCAGTTGTAATTCCTACCATTTCAATGGAATAAACAAATAGATAATTAGTTAGTCTAAATCCGTATCTTCTTTTAAATTCTGGGATATAAACTCCTATACCGTATATACAGTGACCGCTGCTTGGGTCCTTGGATCCATCTTTAAATAATTTAAGGAATCCATAATATGAACAATTCAGGTATTCTGGCAATACGCTGTAAAAAACGGTTCATCTGGAGATTCTTTCTTTTAATATAACTGTTCTATGTCTATATTTGAGAATGGAAGTATCCATCTGCTCCTGAGTAATTACCAGTAACCATCCTCATCAGGTTGATACACTTTCATGGAAATTTCATATTGAATATATTGAAACAAAGTGTAAAAAGGTAATCATCAAACCAAACCCCTAAATATTTGAACTTCTCTCCTCTTTCAAGTGGTTGATTTATAGAGCATAATTTTCAGATTTCCAGGTACTTTCTTCCTTTTAAAATGACTTTCGATTTTTGAATAGAAAACATAAAACCCCAGTCCACTCCCCATTGTTCTAGAACTTTAGATAACATCTTTTTGAACCTGATCAATTATGTATGGAAATTCCTTCCTCTCTTCCATATAACAGCATCATCAGCCTAAACTTTATCATTGTAAACGAAAAACGGGGACTGTCTTTGGAAACCGGGGACGTATAATAATAATAATAATAATTCATTTTATTTGTAACACACTCTTCATTCAGAAGAATCTCAGAGTGCCAACATATTATAAACTAACTATAATAAAACAATACAATAAAAATTTGTTAACATAAGCATAATAGAAAACTTAGTGGCAGTGATTTAACACAAGGCCAGAAATGCCTTCCTGAATACAAATGTTTTTAGTCCAGCTTTAAAGGAGTCCAGCGTCTGCGTTGCCCTTAGGTGGTCAGGGAGGCTGTTCCATAAACCTGGCGCAGCCGTATGGCCACCCTAGCCATAAAGCAGACCATCAATGTTATTCCCAAGTTTCTCAAATATATTTAAGTTCTCCGTCGGGTGGCGCAACATATGTCTATGTGACGCAAAGCAAGACCCGAAGACGTGGCAATCAAGTCACGACGCTGAAAAAAAAAAAGATAGCGGACCAAACTCTGTAAATGTTCGTATTCGTACATAAAAGTTGTTCGTTTTGACCTTTTTTTATTTTAATTTACAGAGTACTTTTTAACTTAAAAAAACTAAGCCAAAAAAAGCTCTGCGATTGTCATATCCGGTAGTTCAATGCGGAAGTTCTCGACACAAGCTTCGAAGCCGTGTCAAGCGTAACACCACTACTATTGCGGCAACTACATTCAATTTCGAAGGCACTAACTATGTTTAGGTTGTATGTGATATTCAGGTGAGCAGAGTAACATTTCATATAAAATTGTCTTTTCTAATTGTAATGCTGGTCTATGCTTGCTAAGCTATCTAGCTGCTTGCACCCTTCAGCCGGTTAATTTGCTAAAAACAGAAGCTTGTATGCTTGTCGTTGATCCTGGTACGTTAGACATTTAATCCTGTGCTTACTTTAACAGAATGACAGTTTTCGAATATATTTTTTTTTTTACATTTTTGCTGATATTCACTCGATAAATACTGGCTAGCTACTTGCATGTGCAGTCGGTTAATTTGCTAAAAAGACAAGCTTGAATGGCCTTGTAAGGGGTTGTCGTTGTTCCTGGTACGTTCGATATTTACTCTAACAGAATGAGAGTTTTCATGTAAAAGACTGCTGGCTAGCAGCTCTTGCTGGAAGACTGCTATTTGCATGTTAGCTAGTCAACACACTTCCGGGTATACCAATAGTCTTTTGCTCTACCGACAGCATGTATCAGTACTGGTAACCCATTTGCTTGACCCGTTATGCCAATGTAGTAAACTTTAATATTGTATCCTATAACGTTGACGTTACCTTCTCGTTGCTTTGCTTATTTGTATTATTATTTTTCTTTTTTTAAAGAGTCCTTACATTGGCTGGAGTCCTTACATTGGCTGGAGGACCACTCCTTGCTGATGCACCGCCTGTCCCCAGAGGTAAATTAATAGTTATTAGTGATTTTGGTTACTACATTGTATCAATCAATCAAGGCGGGGGCCATTTAGGGCTAGTAATGAGGTAGAATAATTAAATAATGATGTGATTTGAAACAAGTGATGTCAACAGGTCATTGTAACCATGAGTTGGTACAAAAGCAGCATACAGGAAAGGCCTTGTCCTTTAGGAGCAAAGATGGGCAGAGGATTGCCAGTTTGCCAACAAATTCACGAGTAAATAATTGAAATGTTTAAAAACAATGTTTCTCAAAGAAAGATAGGAAGGGATTTAGATATTTTACCCTCCAAGCATAACATAATTAAAAGATTCAAGGAGTCTGGAGGAATTTCAGTGTGTAAAGGGCAAGGGCGCAAGACTAAGCTGAATAACCATGATTTCCGAACCCTCAGACGGCACTGCATCAAGAACCATCATTCAACTATAAGTGATATAACCACATGGGCTCAGGATTACTCTGGCATACCGTCCCAACTTTTTCTGATTTGGGATTGTAGCTTATATGCGTTGTATAGCCTATTCATTTTGTTTACTGAAGGTAATTTATTCAGGTTATGTGCCGTAATGATCAGTAATCCTAGTGTTGCCTAGTAAAAGGGCTCTCTAACAAGTGATTATGTGTAGGGGTTGAATACCTAGGCAAGCAGTGTATATATGTAAATTCAAGTATGTTTTAATTTGCCTTTGGAAATATACTAGAGCATAAAATTTCGCCATGAAAATACTGATCAGGAAAATGTATATATATATGTAGTAGTGGTGAACTAAATGTATATATATGTGTAGTAGTGGTCGACCAAAAATGTCCATATTCGTTTATTTCTTGGTTTGTTTTTAGAAAATGGTGATTACTTTCTGGAGGGGTTGAAAACTTTAGCAAAGCCACTGTATATACAAATATCTGGAACATGGCCAAGATGATTCACAATTCAGTTAGTAACCTTTTAATGTAAACAATATTGTTACTTACATCTGCAAGGATCATTCTTATGGTGATGTAGTGCACCTGCCATTGAGGTAAACATGAAGTAAAACTGGTGTTTCGGGTTTATATGTGAATTAGCTGAAATTAATTTGATCAGCATCAGGCTACAATATGCCTTTACAGTTTTTCTCGATTGATTACATTCAAAAACTGGAACTTATGGCACAATGACCACAACCTGTAACTCATGTGCCAACTCCCTAAACCAATTCTGCTAAACTATAAGCACAATTATGTGCTTTAGACACAAATTTCAATTGTTACCGCACTTTCTTCAAAACACAACACACAATTATGTGCTTTAGACACAAATTTCAATTGTTAACCACACTTTCTTCAAAACACTAAACACCATCATCTCTACTTTGCACACTTCATCAATGCCAAAACCTCCTTGTGTTCAGACAGAACACACTGCTATTCAATTGGCAAAACTTCCATTTCAAAGGCTGTTGTGCAATTTTAAATCAAAGCTTTAGCAATATGATGGCCACAGGTTAGCTCCTGGTTTGGAGAACAATTGATGGCAACATTGAAGTGAGAGGTGATCAGAAAGGCAGAGGAGTGAGAGTAAGAGGAGGAGGAGGAGGAGGAGGAAGAGGATGAAGAGAAAGAGCAAGAAGGAGAGCCATTATCTCTGATGAGATTCGAGCCACTGTGGTCAACCATATGGTCAACCATGGTTTGACCATGCAGGAGGCTGGCCAGAGGGTTCAACCAAATATAAGCCGCTTCTCAGTTGCATCCATTCTCTGGACATTCAGAAGAGGGAATAGGTAAGAAACACTACTATGACAGGACAACACTAGTTTGAATGCCTTATCAGGAGCATAGTATTCTTGTATTTTCCATTGTACTGTATCTGTAAAATTACGTAAACAAATACAAAGTGCAAACATTGATGACCAAGACATATTCCTAAACATCAATACAGTGAGCCTAGCCACAGTGGACTGTGTTCTAAGGCGGAACACCTTGAGAATAAAGCAGGTGTACAGGGTGCCTTTTGTCAGAAACTCCGACAGTCAAACAGTTATGCTATGACTATGTGCAAGTAAGTCATATACATTTTCACAACTGATTGCGTCCTATCAGCACTGACACATTACTGTACTGTATTGTAATCCAATCCAATGTTACAGTTTTTCTCGATTGCTTACACACATGAAGCATGCCTCGTTTTCTCAAAACTCTAAACACAAATCCCTAAACCACTCACACAAAATGCAACAACATTCACAACACTATTGTCTTGAGCTAGAACAGGATGCAGTAGTTTTTTGTCCTTTTTTATTTTACATTTTTCTTTCTTTTTTTTGTTGACTGTACTGGCCTATATCCTATTGTTTGTTCTTTGCAAATCATTTACACATTAATTTGTGTTTGCTGTGATGTATAGGCTACAGCACTTTTGGAAAAAATAAAGAAATATTTTAGTTGTTACTGTATATTTGTGTGTTGTTTTATGTTTGCGTAAAAACATTATACAGTTATATTTTACTACAGGAGTAAGCGTATAGTAACATAATGTTCCTGATAAGGCCTTCATACTGGTGTTTTCCCATTTCATAGTAGTGTTTTCCATTGAGCACATCAGTGTTCAATCGATGCTTAGAATGTCTACTCATATAATGGGCTGTGTTTGTCATTAGAAAACAAAGTACCCTTTTGAGGTGACATAACACTGTTTTGAAAGCAAAGTTGCCTTTTGCAGGATGTATAAAGGGTTTTGCATTTTGTGTGAGTGGTTTTGGGATTTGTGTTTAGAGTTTTGAGGAAACGAGGCATGCTTTCAAAAAATGTGTGTTAGCAATTGAGAAAAACTGTAATGTGTTTTTTTTTCTCTCTCAGGAAGGTCTGTAGTAATAGCAGTACAGCTCGGAAGTAATGTAACCTTAGACATTGGTGTCGCCAAGAACAGTCAATGCAGTACCCATGAATATCAGAGGTTGGTGGAGTGCCACGGTGGGACCACAATGGACGGAATTAAGAAAGAATTTAAGAACCGGATCAGTGGTTCGTGTGACCACATCATATTGAAAGATGTACGAAAAGGAGATTTACAATTTAGATGTTCC
Source organism: Clupea harengus (assembly GCF_900700415.2). Classification (NCBI taxonomy): domain Eukaryota; kingdom Metazoa; phylum Chordata; class Actinopteri; order Clupeiformes; family Clupeidae; genus Clupea; species Clupea harengus. Next base: position 3,463,360 of record NC_045174.1, on the reverse strand, counting down.
GATCTGGATGATCCGAAACTTGTATACACCTACAGTCTTCAAGGTAAGGATAATCAAGGTCCAGTTTTAGAGCCTTTTCAGTTAGTAGAATAGTCAAGATTGTTGTGATCTCGGATGCCCAGACTGAAATCCTTCACAACTGTGTTAAGAAACGAATGCATAAAGCCCTGTCTAGACACGCACCACACCCTGAAGCATAGTGTTGATGTATCTCTTCACAGATGTCATTTCAGCATCTTCCATGTAATACGGCTTCCCTCCATCTGCCTCCACACATTTGTGTGTGATCATTCCAGAGCCTCCTCTAAGAGGAGGAGCAGTTTATACATAATTGTGGCTATTATGTGTTTTGGGCATTTCAACAGCCGTAGACATTGTGACATTTTCTCTGTAAGTAAAAGTGTTAACAATACCCTTCTCATTGTCTCTAATGCCATCACATTTCATTCACTTTCTAGCCACCACTGCCCCGCCTCAAAAGGTCTCCTTATCCGCCAACGGGTCCAAAGTCAACGTGTCCTGGCAGCCGCCTCCTGCTGACTGGCAGACTGGACCCATCCTGGAGTATGAGGTAAAGACATTAGAAAGGGGAAACTATGAATGTGTATGGAGCTGTGTTCCTGTTCCTCAGGGGCTCCTCAATGCTGTTCTTAGGGCTCCCTTACATAATGTCCTTCCTCTGAATACCTTGGCTGAACTTAATAGCTTGTATGGAGTATGTGCTGTTCACATTTCCCACAATGCAGTGGTGAGCTTGTTATGTAAGAGTTGTCAGTTGTATCCTGTTGCCCCAGAGAGAGACACATTATACTGTGAGTCAGAGAGAAAAAGTGTCTGTGTGTGCGTGCGTGCGTGTCAGAAAAGAGATTGACTTGACAGACGGACCAAGTGGGAAAGGAGTTATCAGGGGTTTCAAACTCAGATTACCCGAGGGTCTCTTTGGATAAAGGTGTTTGTTATAATTGCATTTATGGATCACTTGTCTCATTGACAGCCCATTACTTACATATACAGCAGTAATAGTGGGATAATGTCTTCATCAATATACATATATTTTTCATAGATGCACATTTCAAAGCAAATGCTGTACTGCACCACCTTTGTATAGTTGGTAACAAGGCTGCAAACAAACAAAACAAAACTGAATAAAGTTTCAGCAAAAATCCGAATTATTTTATTTTATAAAATAAATGTATTTATAATAAATATATTTCAAGTGTATAATTTCATTTGTCAAAATACAGCATCTTTCCATCTATAGTGATCTAAAATTAATAATTTAATGATATGCTGATCATTGATGGTGCACCGTCTGATGTTTTTCCTCAGAGACGACTTCCATGACAGACCAGCATGCTCAATTGCGTCACACAGTTTGCTAAATACATCCTTAGCTCTGGTACGGCCTTGCATTGTTTTTACAAAAAGTAATTCCTCTGTCACTTGGTTAACAACTGGTTGTTAACACCGCGGACAAAAATCGCGAGCTGAGCATTATCATTTATCTCAGTGCTTTCGTCCTGAGCCACAGAATACGCACTGAAACTTTTGCCTTTGACACACAGCTACATTTATTTTCCGATAATGACCGTTGGACTATACATTATCCCGCTTATTATTCGGTTACTTGTCAAAACGATCGAAGACATTCCTCCAAAATACCTCTTTTTAATGATTTGGTTGCCATTTCGTGACTTCCGCAAAGAAAAAATTGTTCTTCACGCACATAGAACTTTAAAGTTTCAGGTATTGCGTAGCAACCCATTACTTGCTTACTTCAATTCAGTTTGACTGGACTATTGCGGAATGATATAAAAGGTGTTAATTAGAAGCGCAAAACCCGTTGCCAATGGCAGCGGTAAACCTTGGGCCGGCCATTCAAAGCAATGTAACGTTTTGCAACATTCTGAAGAGTCGGCGGGCCGGATGAAATCGCTTGGCGGGCCGGATCTGGCCCGTGGGCCAGGCGTTTGAGACCCCTTAGTTAAATGGAGTGAGTACTGTGGAGGAAACAGGAGCAGTCAAACAGTGTGTCAGCCTGTCTAGAATATTTACCTCATTGCTTGTGTTTGTGTGTGTGTGCGTGCGCGTGTGCGTGCGTGCACGTTTGTTTGTTTGTGTGTATGTGTGTGCATGCACATTTGTTTGTGTGTGTGAGTCTAAGTGAGTGGTTGTAGGGAGTAAAAGAAACAGGGAGAGAGAATGAGGGGGAAAGCGAATGAGGGGGAAAGAGAGAGATTAGTTTAGAGGTTTGTGTTTATTTAAAACAAAAGGCAAGGCAGAGGTGTGTGTGTGTGTGTGTGTCAGTCAGAGAGAAAGTGTGTGTGTGTGTGGCTCAGAAAAGAGATACAGACTGACTACCAGCAATCCTGAGAATTAAGAGCGCAGTAATGACACTGACATCAATTACAGTGGCATGCAAAAGTTTGGGCACCCCTGGTCAAAATTTCTGTTACCATGAATGGAAGATGAACTAATCTCCAAAAGGGATAAAGTTAAAGATGAAAACATTTTTCAACGTTTTAAGCAAGATAAGTGGATTAGCCGTCTTGTATACAAAAAAGTGAAGAAAGGTAAGAAGCACCCTGTAAAAGTTTACTGCCCAGCACTATAATTGATGTCCACCAAAGCAGGAGAAGGCTATAAGAATATGGCAAAGCATTTTCAGGATTAGTGGAGGTCAAGTTAAGGTATGGTAGATCAAGAAAACCTTCAGCGAGAACTGCTCGTAGGATTGCTAAGACAAATCAAAATCCCTGTTTGACTGCAAAAGACCTTGAGGAAGATTTAGCAGACTCTGGAGTGATGGTGCACAGTTCTGAGGTAACACTATCATTGGAGGGAGCTAGATAGGGTTTCTGACTCAATTCGTTTTCAATTTCTCTCTGTGTTATTTCACAGAGCTTTACGGCTGAAACTTGTGTGGGAGGGGACATTGTAACACTGTTCATTTTCCTCAGGTGACAATCCCCTAAAGTAACCGAATAGGGCCGCAAATCCTTGGCTATAAATATCTATAAGTAATAAATAAATAGCTATGAATACTCCCACTGCTTTTGTTATTACCTCTGCCAAGGTTTCCGGTGCAGTTTCCATGAAGGGTATAGCATGAGGGAACCCCTGCTATAGCTCAACTGGTGGGCAAGGTGCTAACAGCTTGCCTGCCCATTAAGTTGCTTAGAATAAAATTGTGTCTTGTATAAATAAATATTAAATATAATGGAACCCGGCATTAGAATTTTCCAAATGTCCTCCTCAGGTTAAGTGGTCCTGCAACGATACTGAACTGCTGAGGAAAAGGACGACTTCCACTGTGCTGGAGGGACTGCCTCAGGGGGTCAGGTGCACAGTGTCTGTAGCAGCCGTCACCTCTCATGGTGTGGAGGCCTGGAGTGAACCGACGCCTGTTGAGGACGACGCCTCAGGTTCCTCAAAGAACACTGGTACCGGTAAGCTCAAGCGCTGAATGGAAATTCGGGAGAAAATCCATCAACCGAATAAACAATTGATTTTTATAGAAATTGATTAATAAATTCAATTCAATTTTATTTATATAGCGCCATAACAATACAATTGTCTCAAGGGGGGACCCGTCTGCTTGAGGTCGGCCGGGTGGAGATAGGAAGAGGGGGATGGGGGAGGGTTGTGTGGCAGAATGGGAAGGGAAACAACAAGTGTTGTACACAGCCTGCATTTGGTAGATGTACATAATATATATACAGACATCCGGTGGTAAATACATGATACAAACAAGACCAGTTTAGTGGGTATACACTGTGCTCAAGGGTTACTGTTACAGGGGAAAGGGGAGTAGGAACAGAGAAACATATCAGTGGTGGCAATAATATATATTGTATATAAATGTTAGCATGGGGTAGAGTAAGTGTACGGCAGTCCGGTGGCGGTGGGTGCAATTTGCCGAGGGTTTCTACAGGTAGATCGGGTGTAGAGACTACAGCAGCGTCCCATAGCGAAGATAGTCTAGATTAGGAGAGAAAGAAAAGAACAGAGTGAGTGGGTAGAGTTTGGCTGTCCATATGCGTAGATGAGGATTAGTGGGGGTGAGGAGCAATGTTTCCACATCCATCAGCAATTGGAACATGCTATAAGGGAGAGAGAACATTTTTGTTAGTAGACATCCATTTCAGAAACAGATAAGGAGATAATAAACTGATCACTGGAGAGGCCAGGCCAATTGAGAGTATCCTTGTCACACTAGCAATAGCTAAACAGTTACATGGATAGAGATGACTAAATGTGGTGAACAAAATTATAAAGTAGTGTACAGTTTTGCATGAAATGGCAAACCTTGCACCTGTGCATCAATCATATTCTCCATCAGAATAAATAAATGAGTGGTGAGACACTCCCATGTCTCCCATTCGCCTACTCCATCGGTTCCCAAACTGGGGTACGCAAAGTGGTTCAGGGGGTACGCGGGGAGAAAATTTCCGCGATAACAGAAAACGGACGAATTCGCAGAATGTACCGTTTCAAACAGAATTGCAACTTTCAGACGGAAACATCATTTTGTGCATCAAAATCGCCCAAATTCCCCTGTATTTTGTCCTGCAAGGCTGTATTTCTTTCTTATAAACACAACAACGATCGCAACGATGAACAAGCATTAATTAGAAAACAAAACCACTGAGAAAATGTCACGTCTGTGCTGAACTCCACTCCGGCCACGCCCTCCTATTCAACACAGACCTCCGTAGCCTGTCAAATGAATTCGCTCGTCTTCCCAATCGCCAGCAAATAATGTTTTTTTAGTCTTCTGTTCTGTTGATGGCTGGCAAACAACAACCTTAGAAGGTTTGGGTCACTTGTGGCACATATTATTCACTCATTTTAAGCCATCAATCTACCTCTGGGTGAACAAAATGAGCCGAAACGGATTAAAACGGAATTAAAGTAAAAGGTGAAAAGGAAAACTTTTTTTTTTCAACGGAGTACGCAGCTAGAGATTAAATGTCTGAAGGGGTACGGGACT
>NC_045174.1:3432632-3458006 GCF_900700415.2 Clupea harengus | reverse complement strand
GTTATATTCTAGAAAATCTTAGCAAAAATAACATGAGTAAAAGGAATGTAGTAAAAAATGTTTTCAATTTAAATCAAATGTGAACATAGTAACATACCCTTACAAAAACCTACTTTCAAAATTGCTCAGAGTTTGTAAAAAGAAAAAAACACTTGTGTGGACTTTTTTATACTGGTGAAATAGAGTGTTTTCTCAGGTTTTCTTGCTAGGTCATGACCCAATATCAATAGCTGATTTACCATTCCCTTATCATATGAATTGCTCTCATTTGCCGATAGTGATTTGCCGTACTTACCTACAGAGGCAGCCAAACCTTTTATGCATGCCATGATCTTTTCTCACATCTCGTACTGTTACACAAGCAGGTCACAAGCAGGTACAACAACTCTGAAATCAATAGAGACCCTCTACAAGCAGACCTTAAAAACTCTAGACCAGAAACCTATCAGCTATCCCCACTGCCATATGACAACAAAGTATAACTTATTCAAATTTGACAGTTTCTTACAGTTTTTGGATGCCTCATTTTTTAAATATTACATGGGCTGGCACCTCCACCATTAAATGAGTTTATAAAGCTGAAGGATGGCAATGGCTTGGCAACTAGGGCAGTCACCAGGGGAGACTGTGTTATACAGTATAGACACAGTACGTTTGGACAGACAGTCTTCTCAGTACGCGCCTCTAATTACTGGAATACCCTCCCTACTGATGTAAGGGAGTGCGCCAGTATTTCAGTGTTCAAAAACAAACTTAAGAAATGGATAAAAAATAACCAAACCTGCAACCATAATTAGGCCACTGCACTACTCGCACCGTAACTTCTTTTTATGTCTAACACCTTGTATGTCTGTCTGGTTTTTACAATTTGTTATCTTAACTGCACTGTTTTGTCACACTGTTGTTTACCTTGTATGTCTGTCTGGTTTTTATGATTTGTTTTCTTAACTGCACTGCTTTGTCAAACTGTTGCTTAACTTTTTTTATTATTATTATTTCTTTTAATTATATAATTTTGTATTATTATTTCTTTCTTTTATTTCCATATCTCTCCGACATGCTCTGCCAAGGGACAACGGATGAAAAATAGCTAACCTAGCTAATTCCGGTGCTTTTACATTTTTCTTGGGAAATGTTTATCAATCTACACTGTGCCCTTTTCAAATAAACGCATAAACAATAAACAAGTGGGTCTTTAGCAGCTGCTGTCTCACTCAGAGACTGAAATGTGCAAGAATTTAGTTTTATTCTCCATACAAAGTGATCATTTATTTTTTAGATTAATTTCAAATTTTCTAAACCAGTCCATTGGTTGATTGATCAAGGAGGGCGTCCAAACTATCAGCACCCATCACAAAGTGCCTTATGTGTCAAAGTGTGAAGTCTCATTGGCACAACGTAATTTTCGATCACTTCACTTTCATGCCTTGTATATATGTATGTATAAATGTGTATAGATAAATAAAGTCATATTTTAAAAGGGGATTTCACTTTGTCTCATTCTAGATGCACTTAAAAAGGGTGCAATTGACAATGCCAAACACAATGCAAATGGTTGGGATCATCATAACTTATTTTGTCCATTTAACATATTGCATTTGGCTATCGCTAGACATAGCAATAAGACTTAAAGTGGACATATTATGAAAATGTACCTTTTTTTAATGCTTCTACATATAGATTCGGGTATCTGATGTGCCTAACACTTAAAAAACACTGAAAAAAGGCAACCCAGCCAATTTGTTATGGGCTGTCTGTCAGAAAAGATGTGATTCAGCGAGCCCTTCAGATTTTCTGCCCACTGTGAAGTCCCAAGGGGCGCTCATTAGTATTTGACCGCCCCAGTCATGTAGGGAGAATACCTATAATCTCTACATGGCCTTGGACCGCCCCAATACCACCTGATCCAGCGCCATTTTGTACTTGAACATGTCTGTACTTCTTTGATCTTTTTGCGGTGTGTGGGTATGTACGTTAATTTGTGGGACTTGGTCTCTGAGCAAAGTTGCAGCAATGCAATCACAACTGATGTGGTCAGTATTGAGTATTTGTTCTCTGTTGGCTGTGTGTGCTACGGTGAACCCTTAGGCTAGCCTATTGCTTACTTGTAAATTAACGCTTGGATGTCTGTGGAGTGTAATTTGTGTCAGAATTTACGTTTGCATATTATGTAGGTATATAGTGGCTACCGCTAACTGCATGAAGATATCTGTGAAATAGTTCTCTTATTCAAAAGACATTCCCTTGTGAAAAGGGTTTGTGTTAGGATGGTGAGAGGTGTTACAGCCCCCCTGCATATATGGGTCAAGGCCATTATCTCTCCCATTGATACCGTTCAACACTACAAGGACATGGTCATAAATGGTAGATGGGGCACTTATTTGTTCATGAATGGTGTGATTATCTTCCCTTTTGGCATTTGTGACTGAGAAAGACTTTGAAGGCTTGTGTCGACTACATACAGTTTTCGCTTGTAAATCCAAACAGTGTTGTGTTAAGATCTTTTCCTGCTGATGGATAAAAGTACATGAAAAGCTGAGAGAGATCCCATTCTTTAACCTATTGAAAGGCTACACTATTCTGTGAGATGTAGGCTACTGAATGTAGTACACTTGATTAAATGTAGCACACTCAGACATGCGATCTTGAGTAACAACACAAATAATTGTGTGACAAGTTTACTTTTTTCAGAAATTCTGTATTTGTATCAGCCCAAAAATGTATTTTACATGATGTCTTATAAATAAATATTTACAAATACACTCGTTGCCATCATACATCCAAACCATTGTACAACATAGAATGTCGTTTTTTACTGTACAAAACACATGTTAGTGTGTGAGAGGCAAAACATCAAAAATAAACAAATCAAAACGAAAAAGGAAAATACTACTGGGGACTCAAACTCTAAACTGTATGTGCAGGCAGGGAAATATAGAAATGTCCCTTGATCTCTACTGGACAGGTGTAATCGCTGTATACGATCCCCATGAAATTCAGTAACCATTGAGGCGCTTGGTTCACCAGGCATATTAATCGATCCCAGTCAAACTCAACAATGAGCAGGTCAAATTACCCCACATCAAACATGGTGACCGTTCAAAACAACAGGAAAAATTATTTAGGTTAATGATTCTAAATATGATGAATTCTGGAGGAAACAAATCATTAAAAACTCCACTCTCTCCAGTCTTTAAAATGTAAAGCAAACATTCTTCCATAAGGCATAACCTCTTTAGGATTCTTCCTGGTTGGACATCGTCTGCATGAAAAGAAAGAAGACACCCAAATATGAACACATTTATGTTTCTGACTTGATGACTGACCCTATCAACATGATTGTATAGGGAGAACCTATTTCATTACATCACCCATTCCTCATCTCCCAAGAGCCAAACTCAGTGCTCATCAACACTCACCTGTTTCAGGAACTGCCGCCCAAAGTAGCTGGTGGCCATGTTCTTCAGGTTGGTCCTGGTGCCCACTTTACAGCGAACATAGCCGTACATGTTGGCTCCCTGCAGTACCACTCCCATGATGACCACAGCCTAGGAGTTTGGATCACAACACAGACTTGGTGAGGTTATGCACAGAGAAACAAAACTGAAGAGACCATCAGATAAGCAGCACAGAATTACGAATTCAAGTAGATTATTGTGTCACAGGTTCACAAGGGATGACTTGGAAGAATATGATTAACAGCACGCTGCCTTGTGTGTTGATTTTACTATAATAGATCAATTTTGAATGAATTATTTCATTGCGTATTAAATCAATCATGAATATGCGTATACAATTTTCTACAGTGGCATCAGTAACCATTTGCCACTGTGATAATACACAGTGTGTTTTATGGCATCAGTAATTAAAACATGTCAATAAATACAATCCTACCAGCCATTTAATCTTGAAAGAGACAAGGGAGCTGAAGGCAAAGATGACCCAGACGATGGGGCATATGAGCAGGCCAAGCCAGAAGATCCGAGACTCTGAGTCAGAGGCCTGTTTCCCAGAGCCCTGGTGGGAAGGAAACTAGTGTGGTTAGTATTGACGGAGCCAACAAATTCAAGTTACTTTTAGTAAAAATCATACTGATGTCATTTTGGTCATATTTTCATTTTACAAAAGCAAAAGATATGTGTACCACTGTACAGAAAGCCATGCATTTTTGTGTCATTCTCTCTCTCTCTCTCTCCCGCTCACATTCTCAGTCACACACAGCGACAATCATGACTACCTTTCTGGACTCAAACACCCAGTGGCTTTTCCCATCATCATCCACCTGATTCCACCATCGCAGTCCCACCATCAGACGACCAGTGATGTTCTGAGGGATGGAATCAAATAGCTGTATGTGTTACACACTGCATGGAAGAAGGCTGAAAGCAGCTAATGCATTTGGCAGTGTGTTTGGGTAACATATTGGATCCTTCCTCATCAGTCTACTAGTCTCAGGACATGACCATGGACCTGAAGCTCACGGTCATTAATGGCCACTTTACTATTGACATCATACTGATCATAACAATAGCCTATATTTAAAAATACTATTAATAATTTGTAACTGAAATTAGTCATATTGTTTAGCAGAATTAAACAAGTCTGTAAGAGCCTAAACTGTTTGAGAGGAAACCGTGTCTAGTGAGAAACGGTAACATCCCTGACCAGGTACAGGTCTAAGTACCTACAGAGAAGGGACCCGCGGTCATTTCCTGATCCTATTCCAAACCTCTCCCCCACTAATTTCTTGTCTCGCTACACTGTCCCATCTCCATAAAGGCCAGTCATGCGCTAAAATGTGAAATTTCCATGTGCAATATTGATACTTGTGTCACTTTATTTTACTGTTAGTCATTTATGCCATGTCATCAAACTTTTTTTAGTTTATTGTATTTTTGTGTTATATGTTGCCCCACATCGCACAAAACTATACAATGACAATAAAGGCTTTTTTATTTCTATTCTTAAAAGACCCAAAATAAAACTTTTAAAAAGTGCAGACTAAAAGGATAAATGTGTGTGTGTGTGTGTGTGTGTGTGTCACCATCACCTTGACGGTCCAGAAATCACAGCAGAGCAGCAGGATGATGGCCACCATGGGGGCGATAAAGCTGCTGCTGAGCAGCTCACAGACCAGGTACACCAGGATGGCGCTCACGCGGAAGAACAGGTGGAAGAAAGACGCCAGTGGATGCCTGAGGGATATTTTAGTTTAATAATAATTAAGACCTTTGTCAGGTTTTTAATGGCACACACGACACACTGGAACACACACGTGCATATATGGAGGCGACACAGGACACACACACACACACACACACACACACGCAGGTAGGCCTGAGGTCGCGGTGAATTTATTTTCTGCTTTTTCCCATCCTGGACCGTCCTTCCTCAAGGACCCCCCAGGAGCAGTGGGCAGCTTTGCAGCGCCCGGGGACCAAGTGAAGTGAACTGTCCATCTTTGGTCAGGGATGGACATGAGTTCTGTTATTTTGCATGTTTTTACTGTTGGGGTTCTTAGTGGAGGAAACCCCTTGTGAACACGGGGAGAACATGCAAACTCCACACAGAAAGGCCCGGGAGATAGCCCACCTGAGCACTGTGCACTCTGGGGAGGACCTGCCCCCCAGAGCCAACAGCGCCCCATGCGGGAATCGAACCCATGACCTTCTTGCTGTGAGGCAGCAGTGCAAGCAGTGCAAGCAGTGCAAGCAACTGAGCCACCGTGCCACCGTTTAGAGCATACCCATAAAGTATTGTAAAAAATATATAATATAAATCCATTGCAATTCATTATTTGACTAATTGATTCATTAAGCTAAACAAGTGAGCAAACAAGAACCAACTGGATTGCTGCAGTCGCAAAAAGAGGAATATCCTTCACATAATCTGAGTACTGATGGAACCACTTAAGGACAGAATCTTACATATACAAGGTCATGACTTCCATGACACCATATACTTTATCTAGGAGGAGTGAATGACAAATCTCAATTCTTGCTGCAATAAGTAGGTGCGATACCATTACACCCTCCCCCGCCCACCCACACACACACACACACACACACACACACAGTAAACAACTGAAACACAGTCACGTGACTGACTTGATTTTGGACTTTGATTTCCGTCCTGTATCTTCCTCCGCATCAAAGAGGGAGACATCATCACTAGAATCCTGGAATACACAGAGGAGCATTAACACAATACTATCACATTGTGTCTACAGCTATTTCAACACTGACAACATACAATATCTGACAGCTCTTGGGAAACAATCCATAACCCAACCCCAATAAGTCTTGTGTGGCTGCAGTATTTCACTGGCATTTGCCAGCTGCACGTTTGACATTCTTTAGTATTAAAACCGTGCATTAAGGACTGGTACAAATTCCGGGCAGGTTTATTGTATCTTCGGAGAAGACTGAAGGTCCCATTACCCACATATCCTATTTAACACCACGCCAGGCCAAAATTAGCCGATTCTGAAAGAACAGTGAACTGTCGGGGAATAAAGCGTATGGAATTCCTTCATTTTATCTTTGCGACTGTCATAACTGTACAGGCATAGTCACACTGACATACTGTGGATATTAACAGAAGGGTGTCGAAACAGCGAAAACTTTATGGGCATTCATCGGCAGAGCTAACTACAGCTCGCTAGCTCGCCTTATCGAGGATGCTAACGACTAGTTATAAGGCTAGTGCGGAATACAAACTTAACTGTGGGATATACTACTCGCTTATTCAACTGACTATCAACTGTTAGCGAACTAACATTACCTAGTTTGCGAGCTATCTGTGAGTTTGTACCAGTTACTGCTTATTGTTTGAAGCCAGCAGGTATCACTGATGTCAGCTATCAGTAATGTGTTAAGATGTAACGTTGACGTTAGCTTAGCGTTGTAAGTTGTCGTTTAGGCTACTTCTTTCAGCAATAGCAATGTAACCACAATTACTAAAACACATTTTCAGGAAACATACGTTAAGCAGCGGTATAAAAACTAAAGTAGCACCGTGGAGTTTACTTACCAGTCGCCTCATCTTAAAAAACCTGTTTTTGATAACACTTCCGGATTTTGCGAATGACGTGCAAATGGCGACGTGTCTTCTGAAAGTTTTTTCTTCCTCCACTGGAGGGAGCTGTCTTTACACATAGATAGATAGATACAAACTTTATTGCCACACAACAATGTTGGTGGTATTCTTTTGTCATAGGTTGCTCAGTCCAGTAAGGAGGGGGGAGATGGGGATAGGAAAAAAATAAAAATAGAAAAAGTCCAGGTCAGCTTTGGGAGTTCAGGAGTCTGATAGCAGAGGGGAAGAAGCTGTTATTGAGGCGCGTCGTTCCAGCTCGCATAGATCTGATCTTCCAGAAGGCAGAAGTTCAAAAAAGTCATGGCTTGGATGGGAGGAGTCTCTGATTATGTTCTTTGCACGACTTAAGCTACGCTCAGCATACAAGGAGAGGACTGATGGAAGGTCACAACCAATAATGTTGGAGGCTTTGGTGACCACTCTCTCCAGTTTCATCTTTGTGCGACTGTAAGAACCATACCAGACAGATATTGATGCGGTGATGACACTTTCTATGATGGCTTTATAGAAGAGCACCAAAAGGTGTTTGTTGACATGAAACTTTTTCAGTTGTCTGAGGAAATGCAGTCTTTGTTGGGCTTTTTTGATAAGGTGGGAGGTATAGATATCCCATTTCAAACTAGTAAACATTGAATGAGCCTTCACTTGCTCGGGGTTGTAATGTCACAAAACACCATTCACTGATCTTAGTCATTTTAATTGATACAAAATATGAATCGACAACACATTGAATGAATCCGTTCAAAGCAAGTCAAACTTTAATGATCTTTCACAGTTCACACATTAACCAAACCATTAAAGCAACCATGCATGTAAGAGCCTTACTGTGCGTGTTCAATCTTCCTGATTGCTAACATGGCATTTAAACGCTTTGAAATAATTTGCGCAACCTTAGTCAAACCAGGCTGTCGACAGCTTAGTGAAAACTGGATCATAGGATCTACAATCTAGAATCCTAGAATCTGTTCTGTTTGAGCTCTGATCTATTATTTTTTTATAGTTGTAAAAAGAAAAAAAAATAGGCACACATATTGTACGTCTCCCATCATAGTAAATAAAACAGTAACAACTTTCCCATTATCTTACAAATAAATATCACCAACAAGTCACAGTGGTTTAGACATTGCACACAGCTGGGAAAAAAACATCCACAGCTCAGAAAATAGGTCATAACATATGTATATAAAGAGAACGATAAACTTTAATAACACCAGATGAACACCTAAACCATTATATACACACCTGAAAACATACAAAATAGACTTTTTCTTGATAAATACTTTGTGGATCCACAATGCTAGGCCTATGAGAAAAATACTGTTTCATCAGAAAAACATTTGCCTTAAATATGCACTGCATTTTTTGAATGGATGTTATTCTGAGGAAGAACAATATCATTTCATCCGGTCTGTCAGCGTCCTCTGAACTAAATGTTGTCATCTCAGTGTCATTGAGGTGGTCCAGTGTAAAGGAAGAGTGTGCCATCTTCAATACTTGGTATTACATTTGATTTGAATGTTGAATGTTGAATGTTCAGTTGAAAGTTCAGAGGAAGAAAATGTCATTGTATGGGCCAAGGATTACAGTTTGCCTAAGTGTGAATAAACATGAAACATGGGTACAATTTCACCCCTGAGAGTTTAAGTGAGCCACTACTTTGTTCAGAACTAGTCTTAACACAAATGCTAAACCAATAGTGCAGCTTTGAAGTATCCAGCTGAGCTCTACTGTGGCAAGAAGGGCTGCGATACAGGAAGAGTCGGTTGAGATGAAGTTGGGGAGGGGCTCTTGAGTGTCAGAAAATGTCATATTGTGGGCCAAGGATTCATGTTCCAGAAATGGCAGTTTGACTGGGTATACATTACCATGAAACATGGCTACAGTTCTGGAATGGCCAGTCCTGAATAAGTAGACCAGGCCTGGCTAAGCCCTACTGTGACAGGGAGGGTGGCAACCCAGGAAGGGTGGGTGGAGTCGAGGGCGGGGAGGGGCTCTTGACTGGCCGGGTGTCCCCCGGGGGCACCAGCAGCACCACGTTCTCCTTCTTGGACAGCCAGAAGGCGGGGTAGAGCGGCTCCAGGAACTCCGCCTGGTACTCGTGGATCAGGGACATCCCGTCCTCCGCGCCGTAGAACGCCAGGAGCCCGCGGTGGTAGTCCACGTACACGCCGATCCTCGTCGCCTTCGGGGCACTCAGCGGTGTCTCCACATCGCTGTGCCAGGCCGAGAAGCTCCGTCCGTCCCAGCGCAGGCTCCAGGAGAAGTTGTTGCCTGTGATACAGCAGTTGCTCTCCTCGCCTTTGCGCTCGATGCTCTTGTAGGTCAGCCCCACGTGAGTGCCCTCGCCGCTCACCTCCACCTCGAAGTAGTGGCGGCCCATGTAGAAGCTCTCGGTGGTGAGGACCTGCCGCCAGTGCTCGAACCGCTCCGGGACGTCTGGGTAGCTGTGCTGCCAGGGAGTGGTGTTGGTTACCTTGCGGTTCTCCTCCGTCAGCCGGAGGAACTTGTGCACGGTGTTGCCATCGAAGGTCAGGGAAGTGGAGTCTGCAAGGGCATTAAATGCTGACGTTACATTTAAGTACATTTTGTCATTTTAATGGCCCCTTATCAAAAGCGACAAAGGAATGTATATAACGTCCACAACTAAGTCAAAATAAATGACATTATTTGCTGAATTTCAGTCTTGTTGAAGCATCTTTACACGTGAGTGTCTGTATTTATTCAGTTTTTGTATTTGGATGGGCATAAGTAAATGAGAACACTTACACTTCAGAAAGTCTTCTCTTGTCTTTGGGTTAGGGATGGATACATTTTGTTTAGCTGCAACAATGGACTGTACTGTGGTTTTAATGCTGAGTTTATCTGGGGGAGAAAAGAATTACAAAATCACTTGAATGTGGATATCTCAGAATGAAAACGTATAGCAACTCGGTGAATAAATGAAAGGATCAAGAAATTGGCTAAAGTATTCAGTAATCAGTAAACAAAAATTCCCGTAAGTCACCGGGCTCAGCTTGCTGCTGATACCAGGTGTACCTGTGACGCACCGAATAACCAGGTCACTGGACGTGTCCGAACACGCCCCCTCAGACTCACACCGCATTCTCACGCTCCTTTTAGCTCCGGCTCTCTCTGTCGTCTCAGCGCCTCTCATTACTCTCTGTTGAGTTTGTTTGTTTGTCTGAGTAGTTTTGCCAGTGTGTGGGCCTATGTAAATCTATGACTATAGAGTGTGCCTTTGAAAGAGTGGGAGTAGAAGAGACTCAGTCTGGTTGCATGTCTGACACAGACAAGTGGCAGGAGTCATAGAGAGAGGCATGAGAAGAGAGATTGGACTGTGTGGAGTCTGCGACGTACCATTCTTGCAGGTTTCCTTGAGCGTGTCGATGTAGGTGGAGAGCAGCTTATCGCACAGCTCCTGGGTTGAGCTCACAATCACACGGCTGAAGGCGGTGAGGCGATCCATCAGACCGATGGATACACCAGGTAGTGAGACGTCTGGAGCGTCTTTCTTCCATTCTGAGTATTCCTGCAAGTCAAATGACAACTTGCTGTTTCAATCTGTTCCACAAACTGGTGAAAATCCTTAATCAAAGCAGCCCCTCCAAATGCAGAGCTGTTCATTCATTCATATACAATCATTATGAACAAAGGTTCATTTTATCCCTTGATTATGACACCTTACATTGCCAAGTTTGAAACATTCTGAAGAATTCTATTTGATTAAAAACATTGTCAAAAGATATTGAAGTGATGCTGCCCAGAGGGAATCAAGACAAGCTCCTGCAGCTCCTCCAGCTCTTGTGGTAAAGCATGGCTTGAACAATGCCAAGAACAACGCCTCACAGAGCAGAGGTGCTAATGACATGTATACCTTCTCCCTTGGCAATTGGGTCAGAGGTCAAATCCTTACTCTAAATGGTCACGGTCATGTCAGTAACCCAACCAATCAAGAGCTGCATCTCGAGGTTCTGGTTTGCATCTGGTGGTCTACCATGGACATGCGATGGACGGGTCACGCCTTACCTGTAGAAAGTCCACGTCGTTCTTGTTGCGTGAGAGCTTCTCCACCTGCGTCTGGGTGCGCTTGAGCTCGGTGCAGCGCTGCTCCAGGTGCACGCGGATCCCCTCCACCTGGCGGAGAGCCTGGCGCTCCTCGCCCTCCAGCATCTCCGTCACCTCGCGCTGCGCTCGCTCCACCGCAGCCTGCAGCGCTGAGAACTGCTGCTCGATCACGCCGCAAACGTCCTTCACTGACGTCTGTGGGTGTTGGGGGAGAAACACGATGTTTGATTTAAAGCACTGTCTCTTACGGAGGTCATGGTTGCCACAGACAAAAGGACATTATTTGCGATAATTGATAATTATGTTATCTCAAGGAAAGAAATGAGTATAATGTTGCATTTTTTAGGATCTAACATTTAAGTTAAAAACTGTTTGCCAGTGATTCTTTGTAAATTCAAGGTAATGTACTGTACATGACTGAAATCAAAAGCACATTTTCATTATGGGTACATTGATACATTGACTCTGCTCATCTGACCTGTAAACAATTGAATGAATTATGTATGAAAAATGTAATTCTAATTATTAATTAACTTATTCAGTTTTTACTCTAAGCAATTCAGTTAGATAACAGACGCTCAAGACTGCCCAGGAATAAACAGGATCTTCTAGGAATTGTGGGCCCAATAATAACAATAGAGGTCATTCCGTAATCAAGAGCGAAATCAAGACGGACAGAAAGAGCAGTTGTCTACTTCCTGGACTCCCAGCCTCGCAGTATCTGGAACACAGTCGGTGATGTAACTTAAGGTTGGAATGAAAAATAGTCAAGGCCTGAGGGAGAAATGTGTAACCAGCTCTCCCTGGTCTCACATAGCCAGATGTGTATTCTCATACCACAGTGAACTGTGGGTGTGAACGATTACAGATTACAGCTGAACCCAATTAATGGCCTTCCAATGCCTCCTGAAGGCCTGAAAGTCCATTGAAACTACAGGGACATTAGAGGTGGGTTGAAGAGAAAAAAGCTTCTAGGCGGAGGCATTTTCCATGCACATTTCAGCTAGCTGCTTATACGCCAAGATCACGTCTGGCACCCATAGACTTGCCCCTCCCTGACTCAGAGAGCTGTTCCCTAGCATGAGTTTGTGAGGCCAGGAGGCGGGCCGAAACTCAGAGAACCGAGGATTAAAGTCAGCCAAACCTAGGCTTCAAATCAGCACCTGCCAACGACATACTCTAAGGTTAACCCACATTACTACGTGTCATCAGGGTACGACTGCGTGGGCGGTCAAAGGAAGTCACCGCTCTGGAATTCCCAAACAGTTCAAGCACAACAACTTGTTTGGTCGACTGACAAACACTCCCCATACCCCATGGAAATGAGACGAAAGGTACAAATAAGACCAGACCTCTGTGTAAAGCCTGCTATGATTAAATAACTACAAATGCTCGGAAGACGTCTCTGACTTTACATTCCTTCCTTAGATATGAAGTGTTTCCTTAAGCATATTGTTGTTGTACAAGGCTCAACCTTGTGCTATCACCATTTTGGCACAGCAGTGGTTTGGGGAAATGCAGAGTAGTGTTGCACATGTCCCTTATGTGTGTTATGTAAGCACGGAAGCAGTGATCCGAGCGCAGACACTGTGGGATAAGCTGTTTTGAAAGATGTAATGGCATACCTCGATGGAGACGGTGTTGACCTGAAGCTTGCTGATGGCATTCTCTGCTGCACTCACCGTCTTCACCATCTCGGTTTGCTTATCGTGCAGCTCTTTCTGTCAGTGGAGGAGAAGAGAGACATTTAGTAACTTTACTAACAAACTTTAGTAACAAAAAAACACATATACACGCACGCGCACACACACACACACACACACACACACACACACACACACACACACCATTGATGTCTGAAGGAAATTAGACTCATCCCTCTTCAACATTGATGTTTGTCTAACGTTTTCCCATCTTATGTTATCAGTGCTCTTATGTTATGTAACTCTGCAAAACATAAGCACAGGACACCATCTGTACACAGACGATGCTTTGGCTGAATCATTTCTACAGCTCAGTCTATTTGATGAGCTGTGTCTTTTTTTTTTTTTTTGTCATATCATCTTGACATCTACTTTCCTTAATAGGAGTCTGAACTAGTCCTTGCACTTCACTTAGCATGAACTACAGGCTACATTCCTCGGGCAGGTCAGGGCATACCTGACAACAGTAACTCCACAGCAGATTCTGTGCCTGAAGGTTATCTCCCCCATTCCCTTTGTTTCTCTACAGGTTAAACCTGAGCAGGAACTTAATGGTGGGGAACATAAAGTACTTGACATTTATATTTATAGCATCAGCATCCGCATCAGAAAGACCTCAGATTTCGTCGGGATCAGTTAGCGAGGAACTGGTTCTTCCTGGTGGGTGAGATCGAGTTGGCGTGCTTTGAGGTAGTTATAAAAAAAATTGCATTTTCTTCTCTTTTCTTCTCATTCCTTTAGTTACACTACCTTTCTTTTCTTGTTCAGCTATTTCCTCCCCCAAAGTATACATCGAGTTCCAGTTTGAACATGCTCCGAGTTGGAATGCTCTGAAAAGCAATTCCAGGGGGTGGACTCCACACACCAGTTTGAGACTAAGGGGAATGAATGTATAGGGATGGTGAAGAACAGTTTAGTCTGCTGACAGAAGAGAAATGAAAAATAATTTGCCTGACAGGTGGATGATTTGGTAGCATGAAGAATGTCTGTGTTAAATGTTAGCTGAGTTAGACACTTCCTACCGTAGCTGTACAGGCAAAACGTGTGAGCCAAGGGTTGATCCAAGTTTATTTTATGTTGCACTTGTTCATTACTTTCCCTATTTTTTAAGGACTGTATTTAAAGGATTAATTAAGGATTCATTCCATTTTCAGTATAACTTGGCGACTATGACATTACCGTAAGTGCTGTGCAGTAGAACCCTACAGAAACAGTATGAGGAGAATGAATAAGCACTTTTAACTTTCAAGTTCTGATCAAACAGGACTAGCCCATGGTGTTACGCAACATCACGTCAAGAGGCCCTTGTCAAAGAACTTGCGGGAAATGCATGAAACACTGCTCCTGTTTGCTCATGTTGTTGACTCCGGCCGAGCAGGAAGCCAAACCCTACTATCTATGATGACAGTGCAATGTGGCACGAGTGGCCAGCTTCCTGAGTATTACAAGCATGTCACTCTGTGATCTGCCCAGTAGCGAAATGACAATGACTGGGCATGTCTCAGGACATAGGAGATGAGGCAGGCCTGGCTGGGAGACGTGTCCTAGCCAGAGAGGTTATGACCTCTTTGGTCACATGACTCCAAAGTTATGGCCAGGTGGTACACTCTGAAAAATGGTGCCATGTTCCGTGTGGAAATGAGGATGTGGCTACACAAATGAGGTACTCTTCCAGTTTCTGTGCTGAAGTCAAATGCTGATGGTTAGTAGCTGACGCTTGGCTTCAGTATGTTTGAGATGATATCTTGATTACCCTTGATTAAATTACAGTACAATCATCACACATAGAGACTCCACTCTGCTTACCATTCACTGATTAAGTTGGGGGTCCCTCAAAGCACTTGATCCTCTGCAATGTATTCCTCTCGCACAGCGCAAACACACCACGAGCTTGTCAGTATCTGACCTGGCAGTCCATCTGTCCGCCTTGACTATTTTTATCTGTTTTCCTTTGATCTGGTTGACTGTGGGAAATCCCTTCCAATTTTCTTTAAGCAGCTGCCCACCCTTGTCACCTTCACAGCACATTCAATATCACGCATGGGCTGCACCAAGCTGCCACAATCGGAGCCTTCCATATCAGTGTGTGCTTTTCTGCAGTCTTTCCACAGCTGCTAAGCCAAAACTGACTTAAATCAACGTGTCAGTTGAAAAATAGAATTGTATGTTTCTAGGAATTACAATTATAGGGTCGATGTGTGACAGAAAAAGCAAACATCCGAATGGATGTGTAGACAAGCAGACGAGACTCGCAAGCACAGAGTGCAGCTTTGGCTGTCTGCGTGTCTGCATTTTGTGTTGTGTGGGTGTTTGTGTGTGTCTATATGTGACTGTGCCAGTGAGTGTGTATATGAGTGGGTGTTTGTGTGTGTAAGTGTGTGTGTGTCTATATGTGTGTATATGAGTGGGTGTATGTGTGTGTAAGTGTGTGTTCCATTAACATTTACATTTAGTCATTTAGCAGACGCTTTTATCCAAAGCGACTTACAATGTATACACATTTTATATTTACACTGATGGCACACTGCACATCAGGAGCAATTAAGGGTTCAGTGTCTTGCTCAAGGACACTTCGACAGCAACCTTTTGATTACTAACCGACTTCTCTACCTCCTGTACCACTGTCGCCCCCCGTGTGTGTGTCTATATGTGTGTATATGAGTGGGTGTATGTGTGTGTAAGTGTGTGTGTAAGTGTGTGTGTATATGAGTGGGTGTATGTGTGTGTAAGTGTGTGTGTATATGAGTGGGTGTTTGTGTGTGTAAGTGTGTGTGTTTGTGAGTGTGTATATGAGTGGGTGTATGTGTGTGTAAGGGGTGTTTGTGTGTGTAAGTGTGCGTGTCTATATGTGTGTATATGAGTGGGTGTATGTGTGTGTAAGTGTGTGTGTCTATATGTGTGTATATGAGTGGGTGTATGTGTGAGGCCCTCACCTCTATCTTCCTGCGCGCCTCCTCGATGGGCACGGTGTTGTGTCCGCGGTGCTCCTCGCTGACGCAGTCCTGACAGACGCAGCAGGAGTCGGCGCAGCAGTACAGATCCAGGGGCCACTTGTGGTTCTCGCACGTGCGCCGCTCGATGTCCTGCAGCGGGTCCACCAGCCGGTGGTTCTGGAACTTGGGGTTCTCCAGGTGGGGCCTCAGGTGGGCCTCGCAGTACGACACCAGGCAGGTGAGGCACGACCTGGAGGCGCGGCGCGGGTTCTCGATGCAGGAGTCGCACACCACGTCATTCGGGCCCAGAACCTCCTCCTCTTTCACCTCCTCTGCTGCTGCACCATTCTCTTTCACCTCCTCTGAGGCGGGTGCCTCCGTCTCCCCACCGGAGTCCTCTTGTGGCTTCTGGGGGTCCTCCGACTCCTTCAGGTCCTTCTGGATCTTAGTCTCGTCTGTGGCAGTCTTAGACTCTGAAGCTTTCTTATTCAGATCTGGAGTTTCCTTATCCTCTGATTTATTTTCAGTTTTGGAACCGTTCTCTTTACCTGGCTGGCCGTTCACCTGCGGCTTCCCCTCAGGTACTGGACCGGCTTTCCCACCACCACCGCTGCTGCTCTTCTTGCTGCACTGGGGACAGTCCTTCCCCTTGTCTGCCTTCTGAGTACCCGAACAAAGAATACATTCCGTCTGATCTGAGGTCAGCTGCGTGTCTGCCATGGCTCACTCTTTCTCTCTCTCTCTCTCTCTCTCTCTCACAAACTGCTTTTCCTCCTTTCTCTCGTGTTCCTTTCTCCAGCCAGACACAAACTCAAGTCTGCTCTGCAGGCTCCCAACCTGTGGTTTAAAAAGAGGAGAGGAGAGGAGACAGGAAGAGACTGAAACCACCGCTGTGAACTCGGCATAGTTTCAGTGTGTGGATGCCCCACCCACTGGGAGAAGAGCACACCCTTCCTTGTGTCACTCCTATAGAGAGGAGCGGTAGACAGGAGGAGCCAGCGGAGGGTTTAAGGAGGAATGTTTCAAATCATAGACGATGAGGTGTAGCTTTGCCTCCCACTCCTAGTTTCCTCATATATGATGTCTAGGGGACGGGTCTGAGTTGTGTTTTACAGTGAAAAGCTTGTGCAAACTGAGCGCCCGCCGTTTGTTTGTGGCGTCGGGAAGGGGTGGGTTTTGTTGACTTTAACATGTGATGTGTTTGTGTTGTATTGTTTGACAGCAAGTTCAAGGTAGAGTGCAAATATCACATGACGCAGATAAAACAGCCACATACATTTCTGCTATGCACCTTCGCCAAGTTTCAGTGAAAAGAAACCAACAGCAGCTTTGGAATGGTATTTGTTCTCCTACCTGATTCAGACATCTCTGATTGAGAAAACAAAGCCCCAATCCACATGCTCCGACAATGTGTTTTAACGCAGTGGACAGACCAGAAAATGGAGGTTTCACGCATTCACTGCATTCTTACTCTTATTCTAGAGCTCAGAAACGAGGCCAAAACAAACATGATCCTTCTTTCATTGTCTTCAGGGAGAAGCAGATAGAGGCCCAAGTTTGGAGTTTACAGAAACGTATTCATTGCTGCCACCATCTGGCTAGAAATAACATTGCAATGCTGAGGCGTGTTAATATGGGGCTCAATGTCGTCTACAGGGTTTGGAGGATTACTTTAAAAATGTATTGGTCACATGAACTCGCATCATCATAAGATGGCTTTCCCTTAAGGGTATTCTGTAAGTCATCAGCACAAAGTAACCTTAGAAAAGAAAATGAGGAAACCAAGTTTTAAGAATTAAATCTGCCCTCTGCTCAGTGTTTGAGCCTTCCATATCAGTGTGAGCTTTTCTGCAGTCTTTCCATAGCTGCTAAGCCATGGGTAGATAGTGCCAAAACTGACTTAAATCAACGTGTCAGTTGAAAAATAGAAGTGTGTGTTTCTAGGAATTACAATTATAGGGTCGATGTGTGACAGAAAAAGCAAGACGAATCTGCTTGTCATTATGCAAATTCAGCCTACAGACCTACATTGAAAGTGCACAACACCACAATTTACAAAGCATAGGCTAATACAAAATAAAATCAGCACAGATTTAGAACATCCACAGTATTTTGAATGAATCACGTATCCACTTTCTGAACTGTCAAAGATCACGCTGAAACTTCAATTAAACTGCCACAAACATTTTTCGGTCAGGGGTTTGTGTTTTATTTAAACATGATCATTCCAGTTATCACAGTTCGCCTTTTTCATTACGTTTGTAGGCAAGTAATACTAACAGGTTAGCTAAACAACTTTAACCTTAGCTAACTGGATGTCTGTGTAGACGTTAGAAGTGTTGGTCTTGCCTGTAAATGCCTCCTGAAATTTGACGAAGAGTCCTTGGACAACGACAGTATTTTCACCGCGGGGAGCCATAAGGTGCACAGCACTGTTATGTTCTTCCCACTTTCATCTTCGAGGACAAAATAGTGTCGATATTTCCAGCCAGGGAAAGCATTTTTTTTTAACTCGAGGTCATCAAATGGACTTGTAGTTTTCTCTGTTGTCTTCTCGTGACGTGTTGTAAAGTGCGCATGTGGATGATAGTATAATGTTCTGCATTTTAAAATCTATTTGTAATCCTGTTAATAACCCCTTTTTTAAATTGTGCTAAAATTATCTGTAATCTAATTACGTCTTTTTTTTTTTTAACTGTACCGGATTACACTTAGGCTACCCTTTTTTTGTATACTAATTACATAACGCTGTTCCATGTATTCTGTTACTCCCCAATCCAGGTCGTCTATCATGCAAAAATAACGAAGGACCACTGTTGTTTAGGATAATTTTGAATTACTAACACAGTGTATATATTCACAGTGCAAACAGTTATGCAGTTTCATATTATTAAAGACATTCGACAGAAGTGACATTCACGATAGAAAAGCATCAAGTCAGCTGTGAAGTCTACTGTCATGTTTAAATTAAACGGTCAGCTTTAAAGCCAGTGTAACAGAGTTAAAAATGTAGTGTATGGTTTTATATGATTTTCGCCAAAATTAAACTGCCTTGTTTAAAAAGTGTGAATGGGAGCCACCTTTGGCCATATGGTGTACTGCAGATCTGATGCGTGTAGTCCAGTGCTGTCTCCCTACCCGATCAGAGAAGCCTATGCTTTTGATCGGGTAGGTTGACTGTACAAAGCACTGTACCTGATATGTTCCCGACTAGCCGTAAACTCCGCTAGCCAAGTCCATGCTTTAAATGTACTGTTCAATATAACATGCAGGGATTTAACTGTTTAGTTAAACATGCATTGAAAGTATTATTAAGTATTAAGTATGAAGTATGAAGTATTATTATTATTATTATTATGACAGCGAATGTTAGCTAGTTTAACCGAACGTTAATTAGCTATCGTTCCATGTGTTCAGACATTCTGTCTGGCGCATTGCTGGCTAGCAAGCGCTGATAGTGTACAATAGGATATTGACGTAGATGTTGCCTATATGTAACGCTTTATATTTTGCTTGTGCAGATGCTGTACGTTCACACCAAAGCCTGATGGCAATGTTTTGATTTATTTTCTAAAGGTATGTGGCTCCATAATGTAAATAGGTTTGAATGAAGTGCTGTAACTCTGTGCACTTAGGCTACAGTTATGCCCATTCCACTGTGTATGGGAAGTTAAAAGTTTTGTACATATTTTCTATTACTGAAGTAATCAGCAGAGAAGCCTATGCTTTTGATCGGATGCTGTACGTTCACACCAAAGCCTGATGGCAATGTTTTGATTTATTTTCTAAAGGAAAATAAAAGAAAGTTCAACAGATTCGCCTCCGTCTCCCCGTTGCTTGACCATCGTTACACCAGCTGGTGAGACAATAACCTCTGCCACTGCCAAACTGAAGCACCAATCGCAATGACAAAACAAGAATGTCCAAAACATAAAACCTAATTTACACAGGCAACTCATTTATCCTGTTTGATTTGAAATGCCCTGAAATAGTTTCTCAAACTCTCATTTTATGAACATCTGTTTGACTTCCCACCATGAAAACCTTTGACATTTTGACGTACTCGCCGTCTGTTTGGTGCAAAGCTGCTACAAGTATGCCTATATTAGTCAGTGGTGTAAATATATATATGTCTATGTAACGTCTGTGTATTGTCAATTTGATATATAAAATCTATAACGAACCTCAATTGTCGGTCATTAATCATAAACTATGGGTGTAAAAAAGGATTTCAGATGTGCAATAAAATGTTAGCATGTCTTTCACACAAATGGGGTACATTGGTTTTTGAGATTTGTTTGGATTTACAGGTTGTGTAACAAATACATCACATTATACTATCTGGTTTCTACCTACAGAGGGTATATATCAGGAAATAGCAACTATGTATTTTCACAAATCATTGAGAAGCTACAGCAACTTCCATGATCATTAAACTCATTACAGACTTATGTGCTGTCTACATAGACTGTGATTGCCTTGGATTACTCTGCATGATTTCTTGCATAGAGTCATCATTTATGATTAAGTGACACATGAAGCTCCTCCTGAATGTCTCTATGACTTGTGCTTAGTAAGTACACAGGTGCACAGCCTGTTGCTCAGCTAATGGAGGTATGTGTAAATATATATTGAATTAACATACTTAACAAAACGTAGTGTTTGGTAATGAAATGAGACTGGGAGAATGCTGTAGCGCTGTAGCTGGTCCTTCTATGGGAGGGAGACATTTTCTCTCTCTCTCTCTCTCTCTCTCTCTCTCTCTTTCTTTTACCCTCTCTGGCTTTCTCACTCCTCGCATGTTATTATGCATTAGCAGAAAAGCAAAGTCTCTTTCCAGATGTCCTTTGTGTCTTTTTTTCTTTTCTTCTTCTTCTCGTCTCCTCCTCCTCCTCCTCTTCCTCTCTCAGGTCTCCCTTCCATCACTGCACCCCTACGAGCTCAGTGATGGAAGGCGCGTACACCATAAACTCCTGGTAGCGGTGGAAGAACAGGCGCAGGCGGGAGAGGTAGCTGTCCTCCTGGTACGGCAGCTCCTTGTCTTTCAAGTACTTGGAGACAATGGGCTTCACCTTTGGAGAAGAAAGAGGAGAGGAAACAGAAATGGGTGAGTGGGGGGCGGTGAGAGGGAGTTGGTGTTCGGAAAATGTGTGTGATGCACTGATAAAGAGATCTAGGAGCAGTGTGGGGTGGGGGGTTCCTTCAACTACACCGGGTGGCCTCCATAACCTTGAAGTTTATTTTTAGTATCTTAAAAGACTCTCGGCACAAAGGGGGAAAGACGTTTACTTGTTAGTTGTGTGGCCTTTTCAGAAGCGCTCCAGGAACACATAACTCTGACTTATAGCCGTGAACTTGCATCTAGGTCTTTGGCAGATTACATTTAGAGGAGATTTGCTACTCTTGGCAACCGAGAACTTTTCCCTTTTTAAATCTACTCGTGCCAATGTTTGTACCTCTGACCTAATATATAAAGCCAGCAGGGCCCATTCATATTTATTGTGGGTCCATAACACCACTGGGGAACAATTTTTCCATTTATTTGTGCAGTTTATTAGATTTAATTTGAAACTTATATCACCCTTAAATACAGCCTACTTCATTTCAGTTTATTCCAGGTGAATTTGAGCCTTATTGTCACCTTCTGTAGAATACATCCAGCCTTATTATGTAACACCCGTGTGAAAGTTTTGTCTTATTAGTCAATATGACAACCACCACACTACTATCGAAATGTCCAACTTTCACCTCAATCCTAACCCTGACGCTAATCCTATGAATTCAATTTTAATCCAACATGGAAGGCAGACATACTGAGTGAAGGTTAATCCCAAACCCAAATCGAGCATAGACCCCAAACAAACACACACACACACACACACACTCACACACACACACACACACACACACACACACTTGCTTGCTTGTAGTTGTCAATCGAGGCCGATGATGACGTCCAGCCTTCACAGCTGCATCCAGGACAGCCTGGAGGTCTTGTGGAGTGTGAGCAACAAGAGTGCAGTCATCTGCATACTGCAGCTCAAGGATCCTCACTCTGTGCAGCTTGGTGGTTGCTTGCAGCCTCCTGATGTTGAAGAGGTTGCCATCTAGCCTATAGACTACTGTCACCCTGCTGTTGTTCTCAATTTCCTTATGGAGAAGCTGGGTGACGCATAGGAGGAAGATGTTAAAGAGCACTGGTGCTAGTACACACCCCTGCCCGACCCCTGTGCACATAGGGAAGGAGGCAGACTCTTGTCCTCCTATTGTCACCCTAGCATTCATACCATCATGAAACTGTCGGAGGATGTTGACAAACTTGCTAGGGCATCCAAACTGGAGCAGGATGTCCCACAGTAGGTTTCTCTGCACAGTGTCGAAGGCTTTGGAGAGGTCGACAAAAGCCATAAACAGGTCTTGATGTTGCTCCCTGCACTTTTCCTGAAGTTGCCGGGCTGTAAAGACTATGTCGACTGTACTCCTGTTCTTTCTAAAGCCACACAGTGATTCTGGGAGCAATGACTCTGTGATGTTGTTGAGTAGCCTCTGCAGGAACACCTTGGCCAGGACCTTACCAGCAACAGCAAGGGGTGATATACCCCTGTGGTTGCCACAGATGGTCTTGTCACCTTTGTTCTTGTATATGGTGACAATTTTGGCATCTCCCCATTGCTGTGGGATGTTTTCAGTAGCCCATACTTTAGTGATGTGTTGATGTAGCGCTCTTGTACAGAGGTAACCACCCTGTTTAAGAAGTTCCGCAAAGATATTGTCAATGCCAGGAGACTTGTTGTTCTTCAGGGAGCGGACGGCTGACAGAACCTCCAGGAAGGTCGTACATACTGAGTGAAGGTTAATCCCAAACCCAAATCGAGCATAGACCCCAAACAAACACACACACACGGACACACACACGGACACACACACACACACACACACACACACAGTGAGTGACTGACCTTCAGGCACATGTTGTCAGAGAGGAAGGGGAAGAGGTGGTGCTCCACATGGCAGTTGATGAGCGAGTGGCCGAAGGTCCAGTCCAGCAGCGGGTTCCGCGGGAGGTTCAGGACGCCGTGCGTCATCTGGTAAATGCGTTTAGGCCGCGTCGTCGAGGAGAACATGGGCAGGCCGATGTGCTGTGGAGGCAGCATTTGGAGTACTGAAATAGTGAAGTGATGAGCATACTGATCACTGTGAGAGACTTTAGAATACTAAAATATTAGGACACTTCAAAAGCTCAGCTACTGTAGCCTGAGAACCACAAGGGAATGCGTGAGTTTGTGGGTGGGGATGTGACCTTAATGAGTAAGACTGGGAATGCTGGGGACGTTGTGAGGCATTGGATGAATCTGTATTTGTGAGGATGAGCTGGATCATGGTTGCTATGGCTATCATGGGAGCAGTAAAAGTTTAATTTTGTCTTAAATGTCATTGCTAATATAATCAATAAACTGCATGCCAGTTGGTGTGTATCATGTATAGTTGTATGTGAATGCATCTTCAAATCTGTATGTATGTGATTATGTGTGTGTATGTCTATGTGTGTGAGTGTATGTGATTATGTGTGTGTGTGTGTGTATGTGTGTGTCTGTCTTCATGAGCATATCTCTGTCAGTATGTCAGAACCTCTGTGTGTGTGGAGAAGGTGTGGTGGTTCCAGATGCATTTTCAAAAGTACAGAAAACAAGAACCGAACAATACAGGGTGTGTTTGAAACAGAATCCCGCTATGAGATGGCCTATAAGAGAGAGATTGAGATACAGAGATACAGAGAGAGAGAGAGAGAGAGAGAGATCCAGAGAGACACAGAGACAGCAAGAGAGAAAGACAGAAAGCAGTGGATGACCAGGTCAAAACCCAACATGACCGAGCAGTAGGGATGTTGCCACTGTAAGTAGATATCACTGTAGGGGTGTGGATGGGAGGCTTTGAGAGAGGGGCCAAAGGGAACAACACACACACACACACACACACACACACACACACAAACAAACATCAATTCGCATCAAGAACACACCTCACAAACACACACCCAGGCTACACACGCTCGACCCATCACAGTAACACATCCCAGTATGTAGCTTGGCTTCCTTCCTTCACTGCAGGCACATGGCCGCTTCCTGACCTCAACTACAGCAGCGACCCAAGAAAGTACATTCTGATCCGACTTCAAACAAGGCGAGCAGACATACTTTACGGGATCAGAACAATACCTCAGATCCCCGTCTCAAGCCTCCCTATCTGGGAAAGTCATGCATGGGTTGGTCTTTTCTGTGGGACCGGCTCGCCGACTTAACTGAACTCGAAGGATGAAACAACAGGGATGAATTAAGGGGAGGAAAAGGATGACTGGGGAACGATGAACAGCATGAGAGGGGCTTTTCTTGGACCACAATGACAGCAGCACACACGTCAGCACATTCTTACACACATCCTACTAGAGTACACTGAGAGACTCAAGGGAGGGCAGGGGTGAGTGTGAGAAAGGGCAAGCTGATGGGTGTGTGAGCGACTGAGTAGGAGTGGAGGGATTGAATGCGTGCATGAATGAATACTTTGTGCACATAAAAAAAAAGACTGTACAGTTAGAGGAGGGAGACATTTTTTGGATGTGAGCAACTGAGAGGGTTATCTAGAAGAAATGTGTGTTCCCCCTTTAAGTAGGCTACGCAACTAAAAGACACAGAAGTGGATGCTAGTGTGTGTGTGTGTGTGTGTGTGTGTGTGTGCGCGCACGTGTGTGTGAGTGCATTTCATTAATTTGTCAGGTTTTAATGGCACACACGACACACTGGAACACACACGTGAATATATGTAGGCGACACAGGACACACACACGCACACGCAGGCCTGAGGTCGCGGTGAATTTAATCTCTGCCTTTTCCCATCCTGGAACGTCCCTCCTCCAGGACCCCCCAGGAGCAGTGGGCAGCTTGTAAGCGCCCGGGGACCAAGTGAAGTGAACTGTCCATCTTTGGTCAGGGATGGACATGTGTTCTGTTCTTCTAGCATGTTTTTCTGTTGGGGTTCTTAGTGGAGGAAACCCTTTGTGAACACGGGGAGAACATGCAAACAACAGAAAGGCCCGGGAGATAGCCCACCTGAGCCTGAAGGTCTGGGTGTGTGTGTGTGTGTGTGTGTGTGTGTGTGTGTGTGTGTGTGTGTGTGTGTGTGTGTGTGTGTGTGTGTGTGTGTGTGTGTGTGTGTGTGTGTGTGTGTGTGTGTGTGTGTGTGTGTGTGTGTGTGTGTGTGTGTGTGTGTGCGTGTAAATGGCTCACCTGAAAGATGTTGACGTGGATGTAGGGCAGGGAGAACATGGCCCTGCACACCAGCATGCAGAGCAGAGTGATGGCAGGGGACTGGAATCCAGAGAGGTGCACCAGCAGCCAGTACTGGGAGTACACCCCCAGAGACACCATGAGCACGGTCCTCACAGCCTGGGACAGAGGGTGAGCCCTCAGCTGCCCTGCCACACACAGCAGACACGGCCGTGTCAATACACACATACAGACTACCTGTCTTTATCACGACTACATGCATACTGATACATGTACACACACACACACACATAC
>NC_045174.1:3422632-3430132 GCF_900700415.2 Clupea harengus | reverse complement strand
GGAAATGTTATACCTCTCTGTTGCAATAACTGTATTTTTTGTCTCGTCTTTTTGTTTTGTCATGGGAGACAAAGGGAAGAAGATATGTCAAGGAAGAAGAAGTAAGCATCGAGAGAGAGGGTAAAGAAAGCGAGTGAGAGAAAGAGAGAGAGAGAGAAAGAGGGATAAACTCTCTCTGCACCTATTATGAGACGTAACCTAGCAGGACCTGCTGTCCCCTACACTGTCTCATCGTTCTCTTCTGTCCCCTACACTGTCTCATCGTTCTCTTCTGTCCCCTACACTGTCTCATCGTTCTCTGCTGTCCTCTAGTCTACACTCTCTTATCGTTCTCATAAATATTAGCTTTTCTCTTTGGGCCCGCGCCGGGTGCAAAGTAATTCCTGAAATAACACACTTTGCAGAGAGAGGCACTGCCGTGATTCCCTCTAATGGATTTTGTTTTCCGTGGGTTACCATTCCAACGAGGCCATTTGACCCAACAGACTAAATCATAGGGCTGCAAGAGGCACATTCTGTACTGTGCACGTGCATTTGGACTTTTAATAAGGATTTGAGCCGAATATTTGGTGTAAAGAGCTGCTCATTTGCGGTGCCAAACCTTCCTCGTGATTAAGTGTATTTACGGCCTGGGTTTTGCTGTTTCTCAGAGAGTCCAGTCCAGTGGTTGTCTGACACACTGTTATGGAATGGCCAGAAGTGCTCTGCAATACGCTGCAATATACAGCCCGTGTTTTTGGTTTGATGGTACGGTGTCTGCAGTTCAGTGTCTATGTTAATGCTAGATATTAATCATAACATGGTCCAGTGCCTATGTGGCTCACCAGTATTGATCAGAATACCCTTTAGCTGAAGATGCAAGTTATGACATGTTTTCCCTGAGTCTCACAGAAACAGCTCAACAACATGAACAACATGAAGACTTCAGTTGGACTTCAGTTTTAGAGCCAGTAACATCAATAAGAGCTCTTCCCCGTGAACTGTCTCCACCTTGCCAGCAACAACATGGAGCCTGAACAATGAACACGAGCTCCCCCCTCCCCCCCCCACACACAGCTCTGTGTTTCTATGATCACACATTTCAGCATCAACATGAGCTCATTGATTAGATGCTACCATCCAGAGCTATTTTAAACACAGCATTAGCTCAACATTACATTTTATCAACTGCTCTGCCTGCTTGGATTTGACCCCCGTGACCTTATCAGATGAACGGGGGTTCTAATAGCCAACTGATTTGATTCAGTGTGATTCAGTGCATCCAAATATAAATTTAATTGGGTTCCATAGTGTGTGGAGTCACAGTGACCGTGGCCATAGTGTGGAGTCACAGTGACTGTGGCCATAGTGTGGAGTCACAGTGGCTGTGGCCATAGTGTGGAGTCACAGTGGCTGTGGCCATAGTGTGGAGTCACAGTGACTGTGGCCATAGTGTGGAGTCACAGTGGCTGTGGCCATAGTGTGGAGTCACAGTGGCTGTGGCCATAGTGTGGAGTCACAGTGACTGTGGCCATAGTGTGGAGTCACAGTGACTGTGGCCATAGTGTTCTGGGGTGGCCAGGGAGAAGGCAGATGCTCTGGTCTCAGCCACTCAGGGGCTCTAAAGAGTTACTTGACCAAGGTCTGGTTTCAGCGCTGAAAGGAGACTCAGGGGGCTCAGGTGGAGAGAGGGAAACTGGATCTAACGGGTGCGGAGGAGATCACAGGCACACACACACACACACACACACACACACGCACGCTGAGAGGAGACTTCAAACTAGGCTGGTTGGTTGTCAAGACAACTGTGTAGGTCCAGAATACTGATACCACCTCTGCATGACAGTTGAGAAAAAGAAAAAAATGTACAGAGAGAAACAGTATGCTTCAGGTCAAATGAACATAGAAAAATAGTGTGCTTCAGGTCAAATAACCACCCCTATTACAGTTTTTGCTATCTTTTTCACACTCGTCTCAATACCATGTCCACTTTTTCAAAGCTTTTCTCAAAACTTTACAAATACACACTTGAGTTAACCTTCGTGCAAAATGCACTATAACCACCAAAACAGTTCATACTTCACCCAAAAGTGACTCATGCTTCCATAACTATAGCAAAATCGTCGTAGTAAATGTACTGTAGTTGCATTGTTGGGTCCGTTTCTCTCATTGATGGCCCATTTCTTACATAGACAGCACCAATAGTGGGAAAGTCTGCAGACATGCAGATTTCAATGCAAATATGACCACGTTTTTGTATAGACGGCAGCAAGGCTGAAAACCTGTTTTATTTCAAGTGTATAGTTTCATTTGTCTAACAAAATTCAGGATATTTCTACAGTGAGGTTTCGAACTGAGATTGACTCTTTTGAACGGAGTCTCTGCAATGTCTTAGATGTCTGCGAAATGTTTTGCTGGTGGTGAAATTGACTCAGAGAGGTATTCATGAATGTCGGAAGAAGTACTGATTGAATGCATGTTGTATCAAGGCAATGCAAAAGTATCCACAGTTTAGTTCACATGGAAAAGTGACTGTCCCAAGTGTAAAAAACGGTAACCTCTTGGAGTGGGTTCATGAGTGATAACTTGACTCTACTTTTTCCCTCCTGTAAAATCCCCGTGGCCATCTCAAGGATCTTCATTAGCATGTGCTAAGGCATGGGGTCAGGTGCAATATCACACCCCTGAGGCATCTGTTATAAGCTGACACTGAAAGATGATGCAGTGTAGCAAGACTAGATATTCTCTCCTCCTCCCCCACCACCAAAAGAATTACCCAACAAATGTCCACTTAACTGGAACAGTGGGGGGTTTACAACTGAGAAGAAGATTGTGAAGATTGTGAAGGTACATTGTGCTGCTCTGTTGTGTGACACAATGACGAGGAGGGGAAGGGGGGGGGGGGTCAGGGGAGGTCGCGGACAACCCAAAAACCACTGAAAGTTTGAAACAAAGTAAATTCTCGAAAGGCTCTTCCAGCACTCCTCGTGAGATTTAGCGAGAATGTAATGAGCTGTCAAAACGAGTGAAGCTCGCTTGCCCCGGAGAACAAATTCAATGCATGACCTCAGGAAACCCACGGGCCCTTTTGTGTAACAGCCAAGTGACCTCCATTGCGCAATGCCTCAATAACCAGGAAACCTGATTCTGCCGGGTAGCACCGGCAGCAGGTTGTAAAGTGCCGGTGTTCTACTCCACGTCATTAGACACATGGAGGCTATCAGAGAACAGGCCTGTCAATGAATGAATGAATCAATCAATCATGGAGGGGTGGGGGGGACTTACCTACGGGCAGGGACAGGAACGCTGCGGCCAGGATGGCACAGTCGATGCCCCTTCTCTCCCACCAGCTGCTCTCCTTGACCGTCTTCTGCACTAGCCTGGTCAGCTCCATCATCAGGGACTCCCTCTCCGCCTCAACCCCCTTCCCGTGACCCTTCCCTGGGTGCGCTTTATCCTCCGACACCCCCTGTGGAGGTCCGGTGCCGTTCCTCTGAAAGAGCGTCTGTCCCTCCCAGGGCAGTGCGCCCTTGTCGTCTGACCGCTCAGACGGGGTGTCCCGCCACTCATCCGGAACGGTCTGCATGTCCGGAGCCGGAGAGGACAAGGAAGAGGATGTAGAAGAAGACGGAGAGACGGTGAGGAGAGGACAGGTGCGGACGGACTCAAGGGCAGGAGTAGAAGCAGCAGCAGTGTTGGGTTATTGTACTTCACACACACAGAAGAAGAACTGAGTAGAGCAAGATGAGGCTGGCAAACGACAGAATCAGTCCAGAGATAAACTCGTTCTCCTCCTCCTCCTCCTCCTCTCTGTTCTCTGTCCTTAATCTCTCTTTCTCCTCCACGTTGACTTGCTCGCTCTCTCACTCGCTCGGCTCGCCCTTTCTCTCCCGCCCTCCTGTTTGTTGGTCTTCCCCCTCTCGTCGTTCCCACGGTGATGGGCTTGGAAGAGGTGACCGCTGTGCAGACAGCCAGCGAGCGTCTCAAGTAGCACGCGATACACACAGGCGCACACCGACACTCACGCTGACAACACACACGTCCACACACACACACACAAGAACAAACACATGCAGACACACACGCTAACACACACACATACACACAGAGCAGGATGCCAATTCCACCACGGTGCAGCTGCTGCAGCTGGAGACTCACTCTTCTCTCTCTCACTCTTCTCTCTCTCCCTCTTTCTCTCTCCCTCTTTCTCCTGTGCTCGGTCCCCCTCTCTCTGTCTGCAGCGCTAACTCCACATACATACTTAATGCCCTGCCCCTCCCCTCCCTCTCCCCTCCCTCACTCAGTCGCTCCTCCCCTTTATCTTCCCTCCTCTCTGCTCTCACTTTTTCTCTTCTTTCTGTCCTCACTGGCTGAGGTCCTGGGAAAGGGGTGTGGAAAGAAGAGGGATTAGCTCTGGTCACAGAGGTGTCCACACACACTGTCTGGACTTTACTCTTTATGAATGTGTATGAAAGGGTATAGTAGAAAGGAGAAAGAGAGAGAGAGAGAGAGAGAGAGAGAGAGAGTGGAATAAATTGGCTATGATTAATTCTACTTTGCTCAGATGTTATACAGTGCTCTTTTCTCCCTCCAGGATCTTGCAAGGGTTTGTTGTGATTGTTGCAGCCAAAAGTAACTGAATTTGCTGCGGGAATTCTCAAAAGTTGTGGTTAAAATTGCAGTGATTTTCAGTTGAATCAAATCAATCGCAAATAATACAGACTTTTTTGTGGAAATATCGCTGTAATAAGAGAAAATTGCAACTGCAATTGCGGGAAATCTTTGAATCTGTGTGAATTTGTGAAAATACAAGATGGAGAAATTGTGTAGGGACTTCATAAGTATGACCAGTAAGGTGAGACTGTAGGCTGTTTGGATGAACCTGAGCTGGAAGCAGAGATGAGGGGACACAGGAGAGGAAGAGAAGAGGCAATAAAAAGAAAGACAAAAATACCCTGGAACTGGTGCCATGCTGCTAAATGTGGGGTGAACTCAGAAAAGGACACCTCTCTCTCTTTCACACACACACACACACACACACACACACACACACACACACACACACACCTCCTCTCTCCTCCACTCGAGTCTACCAATCTCCAGCCTTTTGTTTTGGTTGTCTATTTCAGTGACCTCATATCATCATGTGATTCTGAGTCACAGGCAGGAAGTTTACACTTAGAGGAGTTCCTCTCTGTTACCATGTCAGCATGAGCACAACAACACAGACACATCAAAACAAAATGCCAACACAGACGGAACATTCAATAGAAAAAGATGTCCTTCCATCTTTTAATCTTGTAACTGAATCCAAGCAGTGAATCCATCAAGGTTACAAGTTTACAAGTTTCTTGCATCATGAACCAAAATGTGTTCCAAAAATGGGGGATGGGGCCCACATACAGTACAAACACATAAAACTCGCTAACTCTTTACATTGTAACACAAATATATCAACAAATTGGCATTTTGAGTCTTCCTCTGACAAACACTCAACATATGCATTGCATACTGAGAGAAGACGTAGTGACATAAGGAACATTTCCACTTTCTGAGGTACACACTGTACAAAACAATCTTAACAATATTAACATATTGTTAATTATATATAAACAATATTAACATGCAGGGGGAGGATGAGGAGCAGATGAAGAGCGAGGCTAGTGAGCATCAGATAGCAACCGTGTCTTCTGCTGATATCACCCAAACGCATACAGAAACATGACACTCACATACACTTACATGATCATACGCATACACAACTACATACATGGATTATGTACTGTCATCTAAAAATGTCTTTCTCTCTTTTTCATGCACACACTCTCACACACACAGGCATCTAGGGCCCTATGAATTCCATGACGTGGAAAACGTGAACAGAATCGCAGAACTCGATAAGGAAAACGAAAATCACAATTAAACGTGGAATTGGCCATTTTTGAATAAAATGACGGGAGAGAAATACATTCCATCACATTATGGGCAGCATTTTTGCCACGTGAGTGATAGGCATGTCAAAGTTGTTGTCAGAGACAGCTAACCAAAGCTAATGAAACAACAACTCGGTAAAATCTCATTATGTCAACTCAACCTGTTGCGATATGCATTGTGGAGCGAACAGGAAATACAGTCACTCATTGTAGACCGACAAAGGAGACTAAAAGACAAAAAAATGGCCCTTTTGGAAGCACCTGATTATTCATTATGCATTATTTACATTTTTTCAGTCTATGAAATTAAATGAAACTGTATTTGTAGTCCTCAGGGTTATGCTATCATTGCTACCCTATGCTCATTACCCCACTACAACATGCAGTCCCCTTCACAATTACTGGCACCCCTAGTAAAGATGAGCAAAAAGGTTTATACAAAATTCACCTTTTGATGAATTAGCTTAATGTCACACTGATAAAAAAATTAGAAAAGACCCTCATCAAGAAATTATAATTTTTTAACAAAATCTTATGTGCCACAATTATTGGCACACCTAGACATTCTTAGACCAAATGTAACAGCAGCATTTAGTCCATTTTATATTTGACTTTTTAAGTTGATCAGAGCAGTAATCCACGACTTCCTGTTTCACTGGAGTATAAATACGAGGCGACACAGAGTCCAAATTCCCTTACTTATTTTTCAACATGGGAAAGATAAGAGAACACACAAATAAGGGAGGACATGGCTATAAATCACGGGCCCCCCGCCTGAAGATTCCCATATCTACTGTCTACTATCTACTCAAATTTTAAAAGTTTCCAAGGTTTGAAGTTTAAAACAACTGGAACATCTGTGCTTGGAAGAGGACCCAAGTTTATTTTAAGGACCCACGCACATTAAGGAAAATGGTAAGAGAGGCAAAACATTCCCCAAGGATCTCTGTTGGAAAGTTAGAGAAAAATGTTGCATCTTGGGTAAACCAAGTTCTCCAAAACTACCATCAAGATGCCACCTCCATTCCAACCTCCATGCCAACAGATGCTAGGTATGCCAGAAAAAAAGCTTTTCCTGTCATTTCACCACAAATGTAAGCACCTGGAGTTTGCTTGGAACCGTGTTCTATGGTCAGATGAAACAAAATTTTGCTTTTTGGCAACAAACACTCAAGGTGGGTTTGGCATAAAACGAAGGACAACTATACTGAAAAGAATCTGATCCCCACTGTTAAGTATGGTGGAGGGTCTTTGATTGTGGGCTGTTTTTCCTCCAAAGGCCCTGGGAACCTCATGGCACCATGGATTCTGAAATACCAGAGCATTTTAAATCAAAATCTGGCTGCCTCTGCCAAAAAACTAAAACTGGGTCGTCACTGGAACTTTGAGGAGAACAACGATCAAAAACATATGTCCAGATCTACACAGAAGTGGTTTACTGAACAAAAATCAAACTTCTGCCATGGCCATCTCAGTCCCATGCCCCAAACCCCATAGACCATGTGGGGTGAGCTGAAGAGGAGAGTGCCCAAGAGAGGACCCAAACCCCATAGACCCTGTGGGGTGAGCTGAAGAGGAGAGTCCCCAA
>NC_045174.1:3262632-3417632 GCF_900700415.2 Clupea harengus | reverse complement strand
AGGCAGTCTGCGGCTGAGCGTGCTCCCGCTGGTGTAGCTCGAGAAGCTCATAGTGTCCGAGTTATCCGCCATGGCCGCCGCCGACTGCTCCTTGAGGAAGTGGCGCTCCATGCGCTGGTGGTGTTTCTTCTGCAGCCTCACGCAGTCCGTGATGCGCCGCTCGGCCGCCTTGAAGGCCCGCTCCTTCAGCTTGCCCACCACCTTGGGGTTGAGGGCGGCCTGCTTGGCGGCGATGGAGTCCAGGTAGCGCACGCACTCCATGTGGCTCTTGGCGGCGGCCATGTCCAGTGGCGTGTGGTAGTCGTTGTCCAGGCACCACACGTTGGCACCGAAGGAGACCAGGAAGGAGAGGCAGTTCAGGTGCCCGTTGGCGGCGGCCAGGTGGAGCGGCGTGTTGCCCCAGATGTCACAGCGGTCTGGGTCACCCCTGAGGGAAGGGGGGCGATTTTGGGGGGCAGATAGAGAGGGTGGGGAAACGACAGGAACAGAGTGAGAATACGGACAAGGAAAAAAGCTACCCAAGGCTATTGAGTGCCTCAATGAAGTAAATCACTACTATCACTGTGGACCAACTGAATGAATGTATGAGAAAGAGCAACAGCAAGAGTGTCTATATGAAACAATATCTGCGTTTTGCTGCCACCCTGTGGACAAAGACACAACAGCACTGGTTCACTGGTTCCTAAGAATGAAAAGTGATTAAATATTAAATATTAGATTAATATGAAACATACTATGTGAAATTTGCATTTGTTTTTGCAACTATATCTCCGCAATATATTTTAAATGTACTAAAATTGCAGATGCTTTTATCCAAAGCAAGTCACAGTTCAGTACAGATTAAATGTTTAACTGCATGTCTGCTTACTGGGTATCGACTCACACACTGCTGTTTGCAAACATGCCTGTGTGTGTGTGTGTGTGTGTGTGTGTGTGTGTGTGTGTGTGTGTGTGTGTGTGTGTGTCCTGTTAGTGTCAGGATGCTTGTGGACGGCTCCATACTGTGTTTCTGTCACCAGAGGTTGACCTCTGGGCAGACCTGGGTCTCCCTCCAAGGTGTTGATCTGTGGCATGTAACCTAACACAGTCCCAGCGCCTGAGCTGTACTGCAGCCAAAGGCTCGCCTTACAGTCAGTGCAGTGGCCCATATAACACACACACACACACACATAAAGCAACACAGGCACACATGCTCATAACTCCATCACACACACAAACACACACTCATAACATAAGCCTACACACACAGTAGCAAAAGCATATACACAGAGTGCACAGAAAGGTTGAACAACACCACACACACGACCTCATGATGTGATGTCATATTGAAGCTGTCAAGCTGTCAGAAGTGAATATTTTCGTCAATAACCTGTGACACATATCTTAATGTGATGCTGAATAGTGATCATTCAGACAGGGATACATCATTCACATGTATATCCACACAAACACCATAACGCACCTCCTGTATTTAAAACAAATCTTGTGGTCAGGTCAGGGTGGGCCTGTAGCTACGTAGCTTTTCACTGGATCAACTCTGCTCATTCACATCCTCCCACTGGACCCCAGTTTTGGGGGGTGATTCATTATTGATGCTGTGGCAGGTAAAACATTACAGCACCAGCAATGCATTATTCAGCCCCAGACTGAGAGTTTTATTCAGAAACATGTGTCTCTATGTATGTGTGTGTGTGTGTGCCCATGTGTGTGTGTGTGTGTGTGTGTGTGTGTGTGTGTGTGTGTGTGTGTGTGTGTGTATGTGTATGTATGTATGTATGTCCTAACATCAGCCCCAGACTGAGAGTTTTATTCAGAAACATGTGTCTCTATGTATGTGTGTGTGCCCATGTGTGTGTGTGTGTGTGTGTGTGTGTGTGTGTGTGTGCCCATGTGTGTGTGTGTGTGTGTGTGTGTGTGTATGCCCATGAGTATGTGTGTGTGTGTGTGCCCATGTGTGTGTGTGTGTGCCCATGTGTGTGTGTGTGTGTGTGTGTGCCCATGTGTGTGTGTGTGTGTGTGTGTGTGTGTATGCCCATGAGTATGTGTGTGTGTGTGCCCATGTGTGTGTGTGTGTGTTTGTGCCCTTGTGTGTGTGTGTGTGTGTGTGTGTGTGTGTACTGTATGTCCTAACATCAGCACCAGAGGTCAAGACCTTTCCGGTCCTTCATTTTTATGTCTTGTCATGGTCTCCAGAATAGGTATTAAGCCTGTTCTAGACTACACCACATTTGGACTGGTTTGGTATAGGGGAGTCTTGGTTATGCTATGGTTATGGCCCATTTGAGTTCATGTGTTTAATTGCCATTGTATTTATTTAGAAGACATGTTCTTCATCGGTGTGAGTGCTCCCTTGGTGTCAAACCTTGGTGTTGCTAGAACCTTACTCTTCCAGCTGAGCTAAAGACACACAAACTATATGTATTGTATAACCCTGTTACATAGGGTGACCAGACGTCCTCTTTTACCGGGACATGTCCTCTTTTCGAAACCTAAAAAATGCATCCGGCAGGGATTCCAAAAGCGTCCGGGATTTTGCCTCGTCGGATATTTGTGTTTCTCTGGGTCTTTCACAAACTAGTTATTACGTCCTTACAAGTTTTGGAAAGGGTATCTCCCTTAAGTTCCACCTTTTTGCGCGAGCTCTGACTGTAGAGAGAACTGTCATTGGTCGACCGCCTTCCCAGTGTTGCCAGATATGATAATTATCCTCCAAATTGAGCCTTTGATACGATACGACATTTCCAGTCTGGCAACACTGAGCACCTTGCCGCCTCCATTAGTTTAATCGTTTACAATAGTAAATGACATCTGCATGTGAAAAACATGTCAAAACTTCGTCGCGGGGGAGGGGGCAGGGTCATTTGCATGTGAAAAATATGTCCGAAAACTCCGTGCCACAGGGGAGGGGGCGAGGTCCCGCGACGAAGTGTCCTCTTTTTCACAAACTCAAATCTGGTCACCCTACTGTTACAGCCATCTCATTCTTTGAGACTCAGTGTTCCAATCTATAAAATATACTTCCTTGAGATGGATGGGGCACATCTTAACAGCTAACAATTAAGCTAAATGAAATTAAACATCACCCAAGTCCTACTATGTGGTGTGTAGTTCAAGGAACTAGCCATCAATAGCTAGTTCAGCTATCTCCTGGCCAATGTTCTACAGTGGGAGAAAGACAGAGAAAATCCAGCCATCTTATTTGCATGGTAATTTAATAACAGCAGTGCTGTGCTTTGTGAAATAACCCTCTAGTCTAGATCTCACCCTCCTCCTTTCTGAATGGCGATGACCTTCTGACCCCAAGACCCATGAAGCCAGTTTAAGTGTGGTGCTGACAGACTCAATGCCAGTGCCACAGACACACACAGCTGGGAGAGCGGCGTGCAATAGACCCAACCCATCACCAGTGACCTTTCCCTGCCGGCCGTGTATTTACAGCATGTACCTGCTCAAGCAGAAAGCCCTACGGCTACAGGCAAGATGGTTTATTAAGCTGTCAGTGAGGGACCAAGACCTCCCAGTAGGCACCCCTTCCCCAGTCTCAGGGTGTTTAACCTACGCTTCAGGCACATACTCTATATCTCCACACTCTCCACACGCTCGCTTCTCTCAAGTTCATGGCGTTGGTTTACACGGTGAGACGGGGTGGAGGTTTACCATTGCCCGTCTATGATTACACACACATACATGCACAGATATGCCATCAGGCAACCTGCTGTTGACAGATACAGTATCCAGTAGAAGTGAGGACACCCCAGAGCAATATCACTTCAATGTCAAATGATTCAAAATGGTATCACCTTGCAGTAATAACATCTAAGTTGAACAGTAGGGTATTTGCTTTTACAAATGACATTATTAATGTGTTTTTCTTAGAGCACATTTCATACACAGAGGCAATGAAATGTGCTTCACGTAAATACAAGCAAAAGGAACATCCAAAGGAAACAGAAAAATGAAATGAAAAATGTACTATAATTAAAATAATGAAATGCTGACATTTATAAATGGCATAGTAGGAACTCAGTCAGTACACCTTTTTTTAGTATTTAGTGTTTTTCAATATTTCGCTTGTCCACCTTTATTTCTGATGACGGACTCAACCCTCCTTGGCTTGAAGGATACCAGTGTTGCACACGTTTCTGGAGAGGGGTTGTGCCATTCTTCAGATAAATGTTATTCCAGCTGCTCTTCGCTGGAAGAGTTGTCTTGCTTCACCTTTCTCTCTAAAATACCCCCAAAGGTGTTCTGTTGGGTTCAAGTCAGGCGACATACTTGGCCAAGTCAAACTTTTCACTTTTTTCTCCTTCTTCTCCTGCATGATTTTGGCAGTGTTCTTTGGATCGTTATCATGCTGGAATATTCTTCTTCTGCCAAGCTTCTGGAGATTGGGAGTCATCTTGTCAGCCAATATTTTGGTATATCCAAAGGCATTCATGGTGCCGTCTATAGATGTCATCTCCCCAACACCTTTAGCCCTCATGTAGACCCATATCATCACACTCCCACCTCTGTGCTTCACTGTCAGGACTATGTGTTCACTGTGGTAGTCCTGGCCAGGTTCACTATGTGTTCACTGTGGTAGTCCTGGGCAGGTTCACTGTGTGTTCACTGTGGTAGTCCTGGCCAGGTTCACTATGTGTTCACTGTGGTAGTCCTGGGCAGGTTCACTGTGTGTTCACTGTGGTAGTCCTGTCCAGGTTCACTATGTGTTCACTGTGGTAGTCCTGGCCAGGTTCACGCCAAATATGCTGGACCCAATCTGAGCTGGACAGCTCTTCGGCACAAAACTGATTAAACTTGGCTAAAGAACGTGAAAAGAAGTATGATGAATATCGGGAGCACATTCTTGGGTCAGATGAGACCAAGATGAATTTGTTCAGCTACTCTTCAACTTTCAAGTTATCAGAGATGTGCACAAACATATCAAAAAGTATCGTGTTTTCGAATTACAAATACATGCTCATCAAATCTATCAAAATAAAACACAAAATACTGGTATAAGAAAATTTGAAAATACTAAAATACATTCCATGGAAATTGACATTATCATCTAGTAAGTATATTTGGCAGTTCTCTTGTATGTTAGTGTCATTCAGTAGTATGCCTTAGCATACAATATCTGTATATACATACCTTTATCTTAGGGGAAATTTGCACCAAACACTAAAGCAGAATTCAGGTGGGAATAAATAACGCTTGCTGGACCTGACAGTACATGCATTTAGCGAAAGAGTGTTATTAGGCTAATAGTTGTACTTTCTTCCCTACAGTTCAAAGATTTGAGAGTAAAGTGGCATATTAAATCATGTATTTTAAATATTTAAATTACGAAAATACAAGCTCTTAAAGTATTTTGTTACAAATGATGTCTCAGTTTTTATGTCCTACAAAATACAAACGACAAAATACTCAAAAGTAATTAAATACATATTTTAAAGACATTTACTTGAAATACTGCCCATCTCTGGAAGTAATGCAATTACTGTAAGGCGGAACAATTTTGAATCATTTGACATTTAAGTGATATTGCACAAGGGTGGACTCTGTCTGAATTAGAAACGCGAGGGAGAGGTCACACACACAAACACACACACACACACACACACACCCACACACACACACACACGCACCTACACACACACACAGACTGACAGTGATACGCTGATGACAGATCTTGACTGGTGCTGTGCACACAAACATAAGCATATCACATTTATTTGCAAATAGCTATATGCAACACCGAACACACACAGACACCGATACCCTGATGACAGATGACCAAGCAGCACTATGTACACTAAACATAAATCTATCTCGCCGATCAGCAATTACACACAGACACACACCACACAGACCACAAAGTACCGAGTAAACCTTTCACAGAGCTAAACTTATCTTGCCATGCTATAAGCTTACTCCTAATCCTTCTTTAAAAGCATCTCTCATATTTCCTATTGAAAGTGCTTTGGAGAAAAGACCACTGTACCCTGTGAAACAGGAAACCCAACCCCTGCTCAACTGATAAATTCAGGAGTGCTGATTCAGAGAGCACGATCTTTGTCCTTTGGAATCACCTGCTAATAGGTTGCTTAATATCTCGGTAGCATTTGAAAGCAGACTACAAAAAGCTAGACAGTAGAACAGTTAACAGAATCATGGTTATCTCTCTGTGGTTACGGCCCCAATAATTGTACAATGCACTCTGTTGCTCACACACAAACACAAACAAACAAACACGCACGCACGCACGCACGCACGCACGCACGCACGCACGCACGCACGCACGCACGCACGCACGCACGCACGCACGCACGCACGCACACACACACACACACACACACAATCCCTACAATCCCCGCGCATGCATACACATTATCTACACATGTCATTTTAAAGAAGACATTTACCTGTGTTCCTATCTACACTGGCAAAAGCACATTAATATGGACAGGGCTGAGGCCCGTGGCTTTGGAAATGGTGGGGGAGTTAGGCAGGCAGCTGACCTTTTGATTTAATTAGCAATGGACTATTAAAACCCAATCACATAGCATCCATCAAATTAATGATAGAAAGGCAGGAGACGACATGGTATTGTGTATGTCTATCTATCTATCTATCTATCTATCTATCTATCTATCTATCTATACATATATGGGTGTGTATGTTTCTAAGAGAGAGAGAGAGAGAGAGAAGTGAGGTAGAGAGAAAGAGAGAGAGGGGGGGGGGGGGGGGGAAGAGAAACACACTGAATATGAGTGACACTGTGTTTGAATGTTCACAAATGTCATCATGACAGGGTTCACTAGTCGGCACTGAGACACATGTGGACACATGACCTATGGGAAGGGCTGATGAGTCACTATGTATCCCGACATGCTTCAGTGACCAATACAGAAGCCAGCACAGGGATGGGGTCACACTTGAACCGTTACACATGTCCTTCCAGGAACTTTAGTCACTTA
Organism: Clupea harengus; assembly: GCF_900700415.2. Taxonomy (NCBI): domain Eukaryota; kingdom Metazoa; phylum Chordata; class Actinopteri; order Clupeiformes; family Clupeidae; genus Clupea; species Clupea harengus. The sequence continues at coordinate 3,410,667 of NC_045174.1, read as the reverse complement.
CAGCCCAATAGTGTTGATGGCTTTCTGATGACACTGTTTGCATTGTTTTAATGAAAATACTAACTACGTAATTAAATACTTTCACCGAACTATATAAGAACGAATGCACTTCTTTGTTAAACAAATGTGAGGCAATTCAGAAACCGGCTGATAACTGCGTTGTAATAAGAAGTTCATGCATATCTTCGTGTTCTATTATATATGGAATGTGTGTGTGTTAGAAATGTGAATGAGGAATGTAAACACCGAACAGAAAACAAGTAACCTGGCTTTCTATTGCGAAAGGTCTGAACGATCGATGGCAAAAACACTGACACTTCAGTGGACACTTGAACACTTGGAAAAGTCCAATTGGTTGACGCATGACATACCACGTATAGTAAGTTTACATCAAAACTTACCCCCGTCCTACAATGAGCCTTAACGCGTCCAGGTTGCCGTGGTAGGCGGCCCATAGCGTAGGTGTCATTCCATCTTCATCCGGCAAATTTAGCTCCTTCCGAGTGGCCTGCCGGAGTAAGTCCAGGTAGCCATCCCTGGCTGCCCGGTGGTATTTGTCATTCATGGTGTCTGGGGCACCTAGCCTGGCTTATACGCGAACATTTGGCATTACAAGTTGGTAAAAGCCTGCCGCTGAAAATGGTCGGACTGTCTAAAAAGTCATTCGGCGGGGTCTTCGCAGGAATGTCGCGATTCTCTGAGGTAGCGAGAGTGTGAACACGGGAATAAACACGGGAGTAAAGCCTCTGCTCGTTGCCACGGACACTGGATGTGCCTGTCAAACGAGTAGGGAGTGGTTTCAAGAGATATACACGCCTACTTCCCCCTCAAGGTCGGATATTTAACATAGCCTATCTCAGGTTAGGTTTAGAAATAAGATCACTCTCTCAATACAATTACATTTCCGTTACGAACTTCCTTCCCATGAAAACAGATAATCTAAATAGACCAATGCAATGGCGTTGCAAGTCATTTTCTAAAGTTGTAAATATGAGATGACAGATGTGACAATCATCATGGTGTCTGCCAGGCGGGCATCACTGATGCGCGAGGATGCTATCAGACGGATGTGGGATTGAAGCTAAGTTAATCAATTGGCCTTTTAGCCCGTTAAGATTAGCGAGCTGATTGAGAACAGCAAATATCGGTTCGTTAACGGCTGACCCGCATCCTAATCATGTGGTTAATTTCAAGCAGGCTAAAGTTATCATGGCATTTGCGCGTGCACGTCCTACTTCAAAAGGCAGGAAAGGTCGATCACCAAAACCATGATTTTCTAACGGTATAATGGTTCTAAACTCAAAGAAAAGGGCTCTTTTTTTCTCCGCTGGCGAGTAGGAGATGAACATGAACGCTTATGAAGAATACAAGACCATAATCATGGCAAAATTCAACACTACCACCGCTGTGAGAGCAAGGTGTGTTGGGATGTTTATAGGGTGATATCTATGTATGAATACTTGACGCCAAGTGTCAGCTGGTACAGAGGTTTCATCTACCGGTTTGCATCTGCATGATTGCTAGTTCAAATCCCCTCACCTCCTTCCTCGATGTAGTTTTACATTTCCTTGGAAGTCGCTTTGAATAAAAGCGTCTGTTAAATGACTAAATGTATGAATAACAAATGCAATAAATTGAAGCAGTGAAAATAAATTGTCTGTATTTCTCTCTATTCTTATCATGAGTCCACCGTAATCATTTTCTACAATAATGATATGCTATGGTGTACTAATAACACTCATATAATTATGAGTGCTTTGTTCTCCGCATCACCGACACTACAAAAATGTACCACTCGCAAAAAAGCGCAAGACAGTCAATGTGGTGTTTGCAATAAATGACTCGAGAAGGTCTTGTAAATTAATGATTCCTTGTCGGCTGAATCGGTAGCGCTCATACAAGAATAATGGATCTTGGCGATCGCAAAGTACTCTCTCCCTCCGCTAATCTAACTCTAATATCAGTCCTTGGTCAATGGGATCCCTCCTTTTTCCGGGGGTGTGGCAAGCTTATCCAGCTACACTTAAGTTAGCCTGCCCTGGAGCAGGTTAGTGCTAATCGATATGTAACTATGGTGATTTATCAAAAGTTGCTTCCACGAACCAAAAAGAGGGGCGTTTTTTATTTTAGCCTGAACATTAGCTCGCTAAACCGTTTAGCGAGCTACGACGAATACCCCCCTGATGTTCAACGGATTAGAAAATGTGACCTACTTCTGTTTATGTTTATGTTTAATTTGGACCGATCCAGTTCTGTTTGAATCCACACCAGAATTGACCCACAGTTAGCTTCTATGCTCACTGTAACATAACCATAGATTTTCTAAAATAAAATTAGGGGTTCAGGATTTGGATGAGATGACTTTTGACAATACAAATTGAGGGTGTTGGATTTGAATGAGATGAGAGATTAAAATTAGATTAAACTGAGAATAAAATGAGAAACAGTTTCCATCCTTCCACTAACCCCCGTTTCCCCACCTCCAGCTTTCCCCTCGGTCTTCGACATTACCATCTTCAACACCCAGGGATGCTTGGCCACCTCATCCTGCGCTGATGTGTCTAACAGCACCATTCTGGGTGTTGCATACGAGGTGGCTTACACCTGCTGCAGTACCGACACATGCAATCCCATCAAAATTGATCCCTTGATTTCCATTTGAAATTCAGTTTAGAACAATAAGCTTGATGTATCAGTACATTATGTAAAAAAAAAAGTGTAGAAACATTGTGCAGTTTAAAAAAATAAAAACAAACTATTGTATTGTACTAATTGTGTATTGTACTATTTCTTTATTTAAAACTTAATTATGAGAGGTTGTTGCGTAGGAGATTAAAAAAAAACTCATAGTATTGCCGCCCATTAAAGATTGAAATATGTTCTTGGCCCACCCCAAAACATGTGGTGATATTCTCACCATCACCCGTATCTGCTGTAGCTACATTTATGCTAAAAGCCCATTGTGTGTCTTGCTTGGGTCTGACTGGCCATTTGCACACGTCAAAACAGCTCTCCTCTCCAACACATTACTTACAGCTTTTTCCAATCATTTTCACACTTTTTTTCAATACCATGTCCACTTTTTCAAACACTTACAGTTTTTTACGATTGAATATACACTAAAATCAAAATTATTACACAATTTTCCAAACCGTACACTCGAGGAACAAAACTCAGCCCAGATTTGCACCACTATAAGCACAATGTCAGCCTCACACATACACACAGTGATTTGCAAAACACTTAACACATTTGTATATTAGACACAGAAGTATATCAAGATGTCACGTCCTTGCAATTCCAAAACACTGACTGTCAAATTACCACACCTATGAGCCATTGGTTAAACACAGCCATCAAGTGCGCAAACACAAGATTGCTTAATTGTAGACACACCAAACAAGTTTAAGCACTATAGAAATGCAGCAGGTGAGTTCACCTGTCTTCAACTAAAATGGAGTCAGAAGAAGAGTGGGGGTGAGAAGGGGAATCCACGGAGGAGGAAAAGGAAGAAGAGGCGGAGGCCGTGCCAGAGGCCGAGGTAGAGGAAGAGGAAGACCTGAAGCAGGAGGAAAACGTGCTCAAAGAAGAGGAGGACCAAATTGATCAAATTAATTTGAAAGGAGGAAGGGGGCCCATATTCACGCAAGAATAAGAGAGAGAGATCATAAACATGGTTTTTGCCAATAATGCTATCAGGCTCAGAGAAGTTCAAGCCAACACTATCGGTGACCATGCCATTTTCAATAATGTCCATCAGGTCTCTCAGTCAACACTGGCAAGCATCCTGGAGTTAAGTGTTTTGCTAATCACAATGTGTATTGTTTTGCAAAAAGTGTGAGCAGACATTGTGCTTATAGGGGTGCAAATGTGGGCGATGTTTTGCACTTTCTCTGTGTACTTCACTTACACTACTCTAATCACTGAGAAGTAGAATTGCTAAAAGTGTTTTAGGTTTTCAACAGCAGTGTGTAACTGGTACAAACAGAATTAAGTCATCTGCAACGTGTGTGTTTCATATGGTAACAAAATATGGTTTTGATAAATTAGTGTATAGTTTTTACAAGAGTGTTTCATTTTGCAAAGGATCTGAGGTGTTTTGCTAATTGGGTTTGTGGGTGTTCTAATTGTGTGTACTGTTTTGAAAAACAAAACAAAACCATCAAAATCGTGCTTAAGCAATCGAGAAAAACTGTGACACATGCACCATATCAGTAGATGTGAACTAAACTATGAATACTTTTCCATTGCTTGGATACAAAATGCATTCAAAACCACTTCTTCTGAAATTCATGCATACCTTGGATTCAACATTGACTGAGACAGTTTTGAAAAAGTGGACATGGTATTGAGACAAGTGTGAAAATGATTGGAAAAACCGGTAAGCCTATTATCTCATCACGTGTGCGTCTGGGTTAGGTAGAAAGTTGATTCATTCACAGAGGGGATTTCATTCATTTGAAACGGCTCTCTAACAGCTCTCAGCTGACCTTAAATTCAGCTGAAACTGAGAATCAGTTAGTACCTGGTACACCCTCATACAGGTTTGAACTACCTAGTTATAGTGCGTGTGTGGTGTGTGTGTTTGTTTGTGTGTGTGTGTGTGTGTGTGCAGAATTTCTGGTTGTGTGTGAATGGAATTCACAACCACGCACTGAACAAACACTCAATTTCACTTGCAAAGTCTTCCTGCTCCTGAGTTTGATATGACAACAGTGTGCAAATGAGAAAACAACGTAAATCATATCACATGTAAAATAAGTAGGTTTAGCACAGGTGTGTGGACTATGTATACTGCATACTGCATTAAACATATTTTACCTTTGAATAGTGACATCCACATGTCCATATCTGTTTTCGACCTTGTCATATAAAGTCACACCCACTCACACAACACGTCATTGGTTCCTTACCTGTGTCTGCGATCCCTGGACAAACACTCCCTCATTCTTTCACTTGACACACACAGAATGCCATTTATACTGAGCTAGGGTGTTAGAGCTGAGAACCGGCACAGACCTTGAGCTAGTGGGTATCGGCAAGGAAGAGGGAGAGAGGGTCAGAGAAGGTGGAGAGGTGCAGAAAGAGAGGAGATATGAGAAAAGAGAGAGACAGAAATCACACCACTGAAAAAAAAGAGCTGAAAAGAGTTTGGCGTTATCAAAAACAAACAGACCAGTTAAAAAACCTGCACGAGCCAATACAGCATGCTGGCGGGGACCAGAGACTCAGAAAAAGCAATGAGGTGCACAGAGCTGGAGGAATCTTGGGGACCACCTGATGAACTCCAGCCGGGTTCTGACACAGTACACCAGGCACCAAACCCCGACCCGGTCCTGGTGTGGGCCCCCACCGGGCGGAGACTGCTGTCTGGATTGCTGGGGCTAAACGTGGTGCTCTTGGGCACAGCCCTGGTGGCCGGGGACGCCTTCCACCCAGATGGGCTGAGGCACCAGGAGCCCATGCTGTACATACTGCTGCTGATGGGGCTGAGCATTGCCTGGATGCTGTGGTACCTGTTCTGGGCCAGGAACCTGCCTGGGGCCTCTCCCCACAAGGACCACCATGCTGGGGGAATCACAGTCACAGGTAAGGCTGGCCCTGTGAACTATTCCTCCTGCGTTACTGCTAAACATTTCACTCAGTTACATTAATTACATGCTTGCATAAGTCCATGTAGTGAGACATGCACAGGGTTGACTGAATCTGTGTTGTAGATTAGGTCAAGGAGTGAAAAGTGTTGTCATGTAGTACTGTAGTCATTAATCAGATTAATGAGGTAACTAAGCCAATCCAGTCAGGTCAAACTCATTAGGGGGAGATGAATGGGAACATGATCATATTTCATAGGCAATAAACAAGCAAGCGGGAGATAAATTCAGGGCCATTGACATGCTTGATAACCAACCTTAATAAGTTGGTCTTCTGAATTGTGAATGAACAATGAGCCATCAATGTGGTCCACATTCTTGTTTATGAAGCTCTGGGGTCATACTGGCACGATACATATGCGATTAAAATACTGCTTTGCTGTGTATGTCTTTTCTGGAACCTTCTTCCTTGTGTTTCACAGTGGTTCTGGTGATCTTTGCTGGATTCAGTCTCCTGCTGCATGTGTTCAAAATGGGCTACTTCATAATGATGAGTGGCTGTAAGCCCGTCACTAAAGTGCTCTTCCCCTTCGTAGAGGCTCCCTTCCTGGGCCTGCAGGTGGGTGACCTACAGCATTCACTTCTAGTGCATCTCCAACAAAGGCTGTGTCAGCCCTCACACGTCCCTGGTCAACGTTATCATTAATTCAACCCGTTTCCTCCCTGCAGACGTATTTGCTCTGGGCCCACTCCAAGGACTGCATTCATAAGCACAAGATTCTCACCAGGTGCTGGGTGTTTAATGTGCTACGTGTCCGTGCCCTTGGTGAACACACACACTGCACCACAATGGCTATCGTTGTGTGCCTGATCTAATTTAGTTTCTTGTGTGGACAGGTTGTGATTTTTCAGTTGATTTTTAGCTGTTATAGTACAATGCTTTTAATTAAATCTTTATATCTGCATGTCCATCTCTCTCTCTCTCTCTCTCTCTCTCTGTGTACGTGTGTGTGTGTGTTGTCCTCAGGTCTGGTTTGATTGTCCTGCTCAGCGCAGATTTATTACTCTGGCTGAATGCAGTGACCGAGGACACCATCCACCTGGAGATGGAGATGGAGAAAGAGGACAGAGAGGAGAGAGAGGCCATGGGCAACAACCCACTGTCTCTTGATGCAGGTACAGAATGAAGCACATTCTGCCACTTCACTGACAGCACTCTGGGTCTTATGAATAAAAGCCTTATTCATAGGTCTATATAAGAAATAAAGCATTATTCACAGCTTATACATAGGTCTATATAAGAAATAAAGCATTATTCACAGCTTATACATAGGTCTATATAAGAAATAAAGCATTATTCACAGCTTATTCATAGGTCTATATAAGAAATAAAGCATTATTCACAGCTTATTCATAGGTCTGTATAAGAAATAAAGCACTATTCACAGCTTATTCACTATATAAGAAATAAAGCATTATTCACAGCTTATTCATAGGTCTATATAAGAAATAAAGCATTATTCACAGCTTATTCATAGGTCTGTATAAGAAATAAAGCACTATTCACAGCTTATTCACTATATAAGAAATAAAGCACACATTATTTACTATATAAGAGATAAATGAGTTGCATGATGCAGGTATCGATTCAACTTTATGGGACAGAATTAAAGCTCGAGATGAATACTATACATAGAAGAGATAGAAAGTGTACTGGTAAAAATGATACCTGGCCTTTTAAAGTTGTTTTAAAAAACATGTATTGAGCTACAATAGTTACACTATACTTGGCAAATGATTCTGTCACTTGCACAGGGCTCAGCAACTCAACACTGTGCCTGTGCAGCCTGCACACGCCGTGCTTCACGTTCCAGAAGGGCATTGAGGTCCTCTACCCCTTCAGCATTGAGTTCTACCTGATGGCCAGCTGCATGCTCTACGTCATGTGGAAGAATGTGGGTCGTCAGATCCACCCCGGCTCCCACCCCCACCAGGCCCAGAAGCTGACCCTCCGCATCATCTATGCCGGGGGCATCATCCTGGGCCCGCTGCTGGGCTTTCTGGTCCTGGTGGTAGGCACCACCATCTTTGTCCTGTACCAGGTGTGGGTGAGCCAGCACGCACGCCGCCTCACCGCCTTCCTGCTTTTCTATGGCTACCACCTGGCGGTGATGCCCGTCATGTCGCTCTGCTCGCTGGCAGGCATGGTGGCGCACAAGCTGGAGAGGAGGGCGCACGAGGACGGGCACAACCCCACGCGCAGCCTGGACGTGATGCTGTTGGTGGCGGCGGCTTTGGGACAGCTGTCCCTCTCCTACTTCTCCCTGGTGGCAGCGCTGGCTGTGGGGGTCGGAGATACCCTGGGAGGCCTGGATCTGTCGTACTCTCTGCTCAGCCTGCTGGAGCTGCTGCTGCAGAACATCTTCATCATAGAGGGCCTCCACAGGCACCCAAGCCTCAGCGAGGGGAGGGCCAGGAAGAGGAGCCTGATCTTTAAGGCTAGTGGCGTCTGGTTGAGTTTCTCTAACTTTGCAGAACTCTTGTTAATGTGTGAGGGGAGAGATCCACACACACAAACACACTCCCCAAACCTTACGTTTTTTATTTTCCACTGAAATAACTTTAAGTTACACATTCACTCCCAGATGATGAGTAGAATTACAAGTATAGAATTATATTTCTAAGTAAAAAATAACTAATTATCAATTCTTATCCTGCCCACTAACAGAAGAAGAAGACTCGAGAGCAAGGAACTGTAGTGGATGGACCAGTAGACCATTCTCTGCTGGATCAAGGTATAGGAGCACCAGCACCCCACCATGGAGAAGAATCAAATCACAAACATCCCAAGACCAAAAGGGTGATCCAGGAGATCTGTGCCTTCCTCATTCTTTCCAACATCATGGTATGTGGCTGATACTGGGAGTACAACCAAGTTAGATTCAGTGTTAGGTTATGTTGTCGTAATGCTAATGTATTACATTAACATGTAATGTATGATGTGATGTAAAGCAGTGGGACAAATGCTGTGCTGTAAATGTTTGTTAACAATGTCAGTGTTTTTTACTGACAATATTAGACTATAACATATACTGTATGTGTGTAGCTGAACAAATGCTTTTTGGTAAATGGTGCCGAAATGTTCTTCATTGGTGAGTGAACCAAGTTATGATAAAGTATAACTCACCATTTTCAATAATTCACCCGTTTCTCACGTCACGTTTGCATGCCACGGTAAAGGGTGATAGTTGCCCCACTATGTAACCTCAATGTTTGGTCACATCGGATTACATCTGGTTTCGCCTTCTTTATGTCCAGCTGTGGGTGATACCAGCGTTTGGGGCCCACCCGCAGTTTGAGAACGGCCTGGGGAAGGACTTCTACGGCTTCACGACCTGGTTCGTGCTGGTGAACCTGGGCATGCCCTTGGGCGTGTTCTACAGGATGCACTCAGTAGGGGCCCTCATGGAGCTGCTCATCTCCGCCTGAATGTTCTCCCGACCCAGCCAACCCCCGAGCACGTCCAGTGAAGAATACAGATACTCCTTGTCCACTTCTAAGTCTGTGTTTTTGTGATAATTGATCATGCTGTACTGCATTTTATGTATTTGTATTATATTGTAATTTTTGCCTGGACCCCAGGAAGAATAGTCTCCACTACGGTGTAGACTAATGGGGATCCTTAATAAACAATAAACAATAAACTCCTTAACAGCGATACACAGTTACACATTCAACCCTGTGTGAAGTTCAGTGTCAAGAAAATAATTTGTGTCCTCTATATGTAGTTCTTGGTATATGTTTCTATGTGTTGTTCTTGATGTTGTTTTTCTGGGTTGTGTGAAGTTAAGTCCATGGTCACAGTGCCTTGTTCCAATTCTGCAGCTTAAACTAGTATCAATAAGTCATGCAGAAAAATACAAACATTTGTCTGTATTGGAGGTTTGCAGATTACATAGTGACTAATAAAGGAAAAAATGGACAGTCATTTTTTAATGGTGTACCTGAGTGATAACACGTTTTTGTTTGTTTTCAACGTTCCCTTTGTATTTTGTGTCACAGTTCATTCCTCCATGGAAATGTAATGACGAAACCTTACCTCTGTGTAAGTGAATTAGGAGTTAAACATGATCAATTACATATACTACAAAGATACAGTGTATCCATGATTCATTCTAAATTCCATGTGTCATAATAAAATAATGACAAATCCCATCTGAGGGGGCCACACAGTGCACCGTATGACAGAATATGTGTAAAACTTCCAGTATATTGTGGTCTCATATTCACATATGCAGATATGTATGTGGGGGGGGATTAATCAGAGGTGGTGTAAACTGAAGGTGGCTCGCTGGATGAGTCATTGGAAGTGCATTAAGCACTTTAGTCATGCCTCCGGGGCAAGCTCATGGTTGCAGAATTCATAAAGGTCAATCAGGCATCTTGAAACAAAATGGCCTCCTGGGCCTTTTGGCATGGCGACAGTTCTCTCTCTTCCCTCATATTCCTCTTTCACTGATTGGGCAGCTCAAGTGAATGGGCAGGAGGTCATTGGCTGAGAGTTTCCAAACAGGAAGTGTCCCTGTAGTTTTTCTCCACTGCTTCTCGCTGTCATTGGCACACTTCCCTTAGACTCTCTGGATCTCAAAGAGTCTCACATCGGTGTCATACCAGATTGGGGGGTCCACGTTACTGTAAACAGGGACACAAAATATCGCTGATCACATAAATAATACCTGTTATTGAGCCTTTATATTGGCCTGGAATGAGCAAAACACACAGACACACAGACACACACACAGACACACACACAGACACACACACACACACACACACACACACACACTAAACCTACCGGAGGTACACTAGACCCCACATGTACGTGCGGAACCACATGGCAGTGCCCATGTTGGCCTGGTACTTGCGGATTAGGATGGGGTGGGGCACGGGCAGCAGGCCCACCAGGGTGCCATGCTGCAGGAACTTCAGGATCTCAGACTCATCTGTCAAGCCCCTGGCATAAACACAAATACATTTGCAATCGCAACATTTCAGTTTACATACACATGTCTTTCCAGCTCATATGCCAACAACCCTATACAATACCCAGAGAAATAACACAGAGAAATAATCCTGCACATCCATTATGTTTCATCATTAGGTCATACAGATAAGAAGCTTATGAGGTCATTTCATTGAAAGAACTGAAAGTTCTGGGTTTCAGATGACATGGTGATGAGTATCTCACTTGTCGATGCAGATCTTCTCCACCTGCGGAACCAGCACCTGCAGGAGTCTCATGATGGTCTGTAGAGGGAGTTTACTCTTCCAGGAGAGGACCTGAGAGGGAACAGGCCATGGCTATTATCAGAAGTGCAAACCCAGCACATACAGTAACAGTAACAATCAGACAGTAACAGTGAGAAAAAAGGCCAATTAAACATTTCTGGCATCATATTCATATTTCAGCACGATGGATTATACGTAGTGAAAATGTGTTATGATGGATGCATATATTGTAGTCCGGTCCTTACTGATAGGTGAAAATTCACCCTAGTTACCTCAGGACTCCGGAGCTGCATATAAGTATATTTATTAAACAAACAACAATTGCAATCGGGCTCACCCCCAGCACAAGGCTAAAAGTGAAGCAATATTAAACACATCGCATAAGGTTTATATAGGCAGAAGTTGAGCGTTCAACAGGGATAACCACGTGGTGGATTTCTGACGTCCGAGGCAAGGATGGAAGTTTTGCAAGGTCGGAAGAAGCACAGTTTGAACTTTCTTATCACCTCTGGTCAAAACATGCTCTTGTACATATGCAGACTAAGTGGCACCTAATATTCTAAGTTACACACACACGCAGTAACACAGAAAAGCCATGTTGCTGCTTACATAAGTACATGATTCATATATTCTTAAGTAATTAATAGTGTTTGCAAATTATCTCCATCACTTACCCATTCAGGTGTGGGAACCCAGTACACAGATGACGATGTGCTGGACATGCGCCTCCTAGACGCTTCAGGTCTGCTGTAGAAAACATCCTGCCATTGAAACACACATCTCAGATTATGGCAATGAATTTGATTGGTTTACCTTGAGTAGAATTCCACCAATGTTCAACAGGCGTCTGTACACTGAATACATAAGGCCAGGGTTTTCATCTGCTACTAGTGGTGCTGTGGTAGCACGTAAACTCGAGTTAGCCAGGTGATGTTGCATAGGGCACTTTGAGAACCTGCTAAACCTGGAACACAAACTTAAAGCAGCAATAAGTAGTTCTGTTCCAAAACTAGCAAGCTAACTACCTAAAACCACCAACACCACCAACAGCCCAGTTGGCACTGATTGAAGCTTCCCAACACACTAAGTGGTGTCTTTTTGGCAGTATAGCTGGCAATGTCATGCTGTGAAAGCTTTTCTTCCATTTTTGCAGGGTGTTTTAGCCCGGAACACAGAACTACATAGAGCATATCCTGGATGGCTAGTGGGCAAGACAAAGGTGTTTATCTGTCCTTCACATGACCATGCGCTATCAAAACGAATTTGAGGATGTTACCAAAAATAGTTGTACAGTGTTGCTTTAAGTAAAACATATAATTTGGGGTTTTACCCAATGCAGGTATGTGAATAACACAGCAGTCCTGCATTGTGCAGTACCCCATGAGTGGCTCCTGACCTCACTGTCCCTCCCGGAGTGGGACTCGGTGTCGCTCGCTCCGGCGGCTGCGCTCTGGTCGGCCTGCGGCTGAGACGAGTGTCTCTCCTGAGACGAGTGTCTCTTCTGCAGGGCCACCATGGTGCCGTCCTCTGACACCTGGGCCTTCTCCGTCAGCTTCTCAATGCCTGTGGATTGAGCATCAGAACCATACATCTCCAGTGCGTAGTTACAGCACAGATCAACACAGCAGTATAACACACATTTCTAATATAGTCACAGGGGGCACAGAGCCTGATGTAGAGCAACATTTCTCATCAGACATGTATGATATTTACTCAAACACCTCAATATGCTTCATCGACTGGGAAGTCAAAGAATGAACGTGTGGTTGACAAATTATGCATTGATTATTGTGGCACGTCTGCTTTTAGTGCAGCAGTAATATATGGCTCCTTTAACGTCTTGAAAGTGGAGAGTGATTGGAGGAGAGGAGGCTCACCTGGATAGGCAGCGAGGCTGGTCTTAAGTGTTCCTGGCTCGGCGGGGACGGCGGGACAAGAGCCCTCCATGGGGATGGACTCCATGGAGCAGGCATGGGAGAGGCCGGCGGGGGTCCTCTTCTTCCTCTGCAGGGCCTTCTGGATGGAGACATAGTCCGAGGGCAGGTTGGCCAGCTGGTGGAACACGTTACGCTTACGGATGATGGCATAGACCAGGTTACAGTTACCTGTGTGCATGTCAGGATGACAAAACAAATAAAACAAACAAAACAAATCAACAAACAAACAAAAGCTTTAAGATTTTGAGAACTGATTAGGGTCCAGAATTGTGTGAATAATCCTAGTAACACTACTAGTAGTAGTAGTCCAACTAATTCTTCCAAGAGCCTATGAACCATTGTACCAGTGACTGTGGTTTATGAATGCAAACATCGACTACATGGTACTGACGAATCATTCTAAACCATCACCATCAAACTGGTACTGGATGATGTTGTTGAAGACCTCCAGGAGGAAGAACACCAGGTGGTGGTTTTGGGTGGAGGAGTACAGGAACCAGCTCCCGGAGAAAGCCTCCAGAAGGTGGAGGAGTTTGTTGGCAGCCACCATGCACAGACTCTTCAGGTAAGGGGACACTGTGGTAAAGACATGTGGGGTTTAATGGTTTGACTTCACTGGTCTTCTCTTACTTATCGGCATATCTCCTGCATGATGATTTCTATTTGTTTGTTTTTTAAAGATAATAGTCTAATAATAATTGTTACAACCAAATGTCCATGGTACAATAACAAAAACACATGTTTTCTCCGGGCACAGAGCTCCCAGAACAGTCCACTCAGCAGCAAACAACTATGATATATGCCACATATGTCAGACAACCATGCTATAAGTTCGGAAGGAACCTTATAGCTTTCTCTCATTTTCGGTTATGAACTATGAACTAGTGTAATGTGCAGAAGAGACCAGGAGGGGGAGACACTCACCATTGACTATGATGGTGAGGAGGCAGTCAAACAGAGGCTGCAGACGCTGATGGCCGCTTGTAACGATCTTGTGGAAAACCTTCAGTATACAATGTAAGTACAGAGAACATTGGAAAATGAGGGTCATGAGCAGGTCAAGTGACATCTTAAAAAAAAAGAAAAAAAAAGAAATTGGGGTCTAAAGCGAGCAAGTTTATTCAGTTTTGACATAAATAATACATTAAAGAAATTGGCAGATGCTTTTATCTCAACTGAATTGCTGCATAGTTGGCACTTAACCTTTCACTCTGGCAGCATTTAGGACATGTTGTACCACATCTTTACGTCAACTAAAATAGCACAGTGAAGCACAGTGGCACTAGAGAGAGTGGGAGACGGAGAGACAGACCGAATGAGAAGGAGTGAATGAATCAGCGAGAAAGGAAAGGGAGAGAGGGAGAGAGAGAGATAGAGAGAGAGAAGCAGGGAGAGAAGGAATGCAGGAAGGAACAAATTAATATAAATAAAAGAGCGATAGAGAAAAAGAAACAGAAACAGAGAGAGAGAAATCAAAGGTTTATTTCTGTTTTGCTGTTTTGTAAAGGCATTTGATTCTATATGGCACAAACGCCTATTTCTAAAATGACTAGAAAATTGAATTGGAGGGAAAACCATAATAAAAATCTAATAAATGTGCTGTAAAAATGGGAAATTCTCTGACAGAATTCCCCTCACCCAACAACGGACATTAGGCAAGGTTGGCCATGTGGCCCCACCCTATTCTCCAATTATATAAATATAAATCAGCCAAAACATGAATTTATCTCCTCAGCAGCAGGCCCTCTAAAGGATCAGGTCAAGTGCCTTTCATTGGCAGATGACTTTGGCATAATGGCAAAAACTGAAGTGGGTTTACAGCAGCCCCTTTAAATCCTAGACATTTTGGCAACTTATATGCCAGAAACAAAAATCATGGCATGTCCAGGGAAGCACGTTTAACTTGAAACTTGCCAACAAAGTCGACCTTCAGCATTCCACTGAAACACTCCAGACACAACTCTGTAATAGTATACTGCAGGTGCTCAGAGCAGCCCCAAACAACTCAAGAGCTGAATTAGGGCCCTTGTCACCATTGAGAAGAACTCAAAATGTTGGTAGAATTTGACCACTCTTTTCTAAGTCCAGTGATCCAGATTCCTATAAATTTCAGACTTTTTGTTGCCGAGAGCAGAATCTAGAAAAGAGTGCCCTCAGCCAACTTCTTCTGAACCTCAGCTCCCAGAAAAGCCCTCAGACAAACTACCCGCGAAAACAAATTATAAAAAAGCAAAAAGCAAATGAATAAAGTGATGAAAATGATTGAGTGTTGTGAGTGAATGAATGAGTGAGTGAGTGTTGTGAGTGAGTGTTGTGAGTGTTGTGAGTGAGTGAGGGAGGGAGGGAGGGAGGGAGTGAGTGTTGTGAGTGTGTGAGTGAGTGAGTGAGTGAGTGAGTGAGTGAGTGAGTGAGTGAGTGAGTACCCACCACCACCAGCAGGTCTGCATGTGTGCCGGTGAACACGGGGATGTCCATGGGGACGCGCAGAGAGAAGGGCTTGTTCAGGCGCACGCCGAAGTTCCTCTCCCCACTCAGCAGGAGCAGGATGAACACACCAATATGGAGGAGTCCCACACGGGCTGCAGACACAGAGGATTAGTTATATACATACACACACCCACACACATCAGAGGACATTACAGTTATATACATACACACCCACACACATCAGAGGACATTACAGTTATATACACCCACCCACCCACACACACACCCTCGCCATACTCACACTGGTCTGCTCGGGAGTCATTCAGGTAGAAGAGGATGGGCACTAGAATTTCCAGCACATCGCTGCTCTTCAGCACAAAGAACAAGAATTTCTGAAAGAGATCCAAACCCTGTCACTTAAGAATAACGAGCATCGCGTGCTCCTGTAACTCAAATTCCATCTGGATGTGCTTCACCACATGGCACTGTGTGTCTTATTCTGAGTAGAGGTTACGGCGGATAACACACTGCCCAACATTGGGGGCAGCACTGCTGTCAACAACCACACACTGAAATATAGGCCATCTGGTCTTAGCAATGGAGTTTGGGCAATGACAGATTGCAGACTGCAGAAATCGTGTTTATTGTTTCAAATGAATGTTCTACATTCATTAATCCCCAAATCACCAACAGATTGTCATTATTCAACTGTTTAGGTTAACATTTACATTTGATCATTTGGTAGACAATTTTATCCAGTTATTTGACTTGTAGTTTTGGCAGTGTTTGGCATTCTGAAGTCCATAACGTGTGAAGCCATCCATATCTGTAATATGGTTCTAATTCACTTGGGAACCCCAGGTGCAGGCATGTGCACAGACAGACCCTCTGTGGTGCTTAAGGACCCGTCCTTGTCCCCTCCGACTTGATAAGTGCCATTTTTTTATATATATATATTTGATTCTATATTTTAGTTTTTGTATAGTATTTTCTTATTTGGCTCATAGACAAAAATCAAGGACGGAGCTCGCTCTAAAAAAAGTACCTTAAAAACCGAGTTTTTCTTCCAAAAGAATTTGGCTATACCAGACAAGAAACCTAAAGTGCAGGTGCAGGTGCATCCTCAGTGCAAATTACAGGAAATAGAAGTTCACAGCATATATAGGACATGCCCTCATTAGCAGGATTCAAATGGACCAATCACAATGCATTTACGCAAACAATGAATTGGCAATCAATGATTGATTTTTGTCTATGTAACTTTTTTGGAGCCTACAGACAACAGCCACTGTCAAAGGGCGCAGATCCTTTCCGTGAATACTTATTTGGCTCATGACATCAATTTTCAATTAAAGGTGTGCTGTTACTATGCCTGACAACTGCATTTGAGGTCTAATTCCGCCAGACCGTGCAAGCCCCTTTGATGGAGATCATTTCCAAGCACTGTTAATTACTTAAGAATATATTAATCAAGTGCCTTGTATTAATATATTCCTTGTATGAATCATGGGCTTTTCTGTGTTTCTGTGTGTGTGTGTGTGTGTGTGTGTGTGTGTGTGTGTGTGTGTGTGTGTGTGTAACTTAGATTATTAGGTGCCACTTAGTCTGCATATGTACAAGAGCATGTTTAGACCAGAGGTGATAAGAAGGGATGAACTGTGCTTCTTCCGACCTTGTGCAAAACTTCCATCCTTGCCTCGGACGTCAGAAATCCACCACATGGTTTTTCCTGCTGAACGCTAAACTTCTGTCTTTATAAACCTTGTGCGATGTGTTTAATATTGCTTCACTTTCAGCCTTGTGCTGGGAGTGAGCCCGATTGCAATTGTTGTTCTTGTTTGTCTAATAAATATACTTATATGCAGCTCCGGAGTCCTGAGGTAACTAGGGTGAATATTCACGTAACACCCTTCACCTCTTTCGACTTTTTCCACAGTGAGACACGCAAATTGAGCGCCCTGCGGAGCAACATTCTTGTCTCCCCGACTTGCCTTCATTGGTGACAGCCAGGTCACCTCAGCATTGTGTCACTGTTGTGATATTAAACCACTGTTAAGACATCTAAATGCAGCCTTCAATGGGCCAAGCAGTAGCCTAACTTAGACAATAGCCCACCAGTAAGCTGAAACAACAAACAAACAAACAAACAAAATAAATAGCTCCACTAGTTCCTTTGTCAGGCAACTTATGAACATTCAAATACATATGGATTGAATGGTTAATACCATAGTCTATGCCATCATATTCTGATATCAGAAACGTCAGCCCATCAGTCATCCCTCTCTTGTGGCCATGGGCTGATAGTCTATGCTCTGACATGTCAAGGAAATGCACAGCTTGATCCACACCTGCATTGATATGGGTTATTATGGGCATTGGGTTATGGGTTATTATTACAGTAAAGGCATGTTAGGCTGTAGCTTATATGCCTACTTACAACATTAAAGTAGCATATACTTTATTCATTTATTTGTTTGTTTAGGTAACTTTATGTTTTCTATAAATAACTATCGATGAGAGGTGCCCTTTCTTTTAGCCTAAGCTCCTGCCCCCGAACATCTCTGTGCACAGCCTTGCCCAGCTGAGAGCCAGACAGATGTCATGGAGCAGTAGGAGGCCTTCTGGGTGTGTGTGTGTGTGTG
Organism: Clupea harengus; assembly: GCF_900700415.2. Classification (NCBI taxonomy): domain Eukaryota; kingdom Metazoa; phylum Chordata; class Actinopteri; order Clupeiformes; family Clupeidae; genus Clupea; species Clupea harengus. The sequence continues at coordinate 3,392,781 of NC_045174.1, read as the reverse complement.
TGTGTGTGTGTGTGTGGTGTGTGTGTGTGTGTGTGTGTGAGTGTGTGTGAGTGTGTGTGTGTGTGAGAGCCAGACAGATGTCATGGAGCAGTAGCAGGCCTTCTGGGTGTATTTTTAGGGGGAGTGTTAAACAACTAAAGTAGGGCATTTCACAAGCTCTTTGGAGATTTCCCAAAGTGCATTAGGAATGTGATGTAATATTGATGATGATGTAATCACACAATGCTGTGTGTGTGGGTGGGAGAGAGAGAGAGAGAGTGTGTGAGAGTGAGTGAGTGAGTGAAATTTATTTCCAATGCTGAGCAAAAGCTACACTCGCATCCATGAGCATTTGTTTCCTGTTTCTCAGGCAGGGGCGGCGCCAGGGGGGGGCTAGGGGGTGCTCTAGCTCCCTCTGGATTATCCATAGCACCCCCATAGCACCCCCAAGAAAATAATGGTTTATTTATTATTGTTATTTAATTTCATTCTGCGTTGTTTATTGTGTGATAATAATATTTAACTCACAAAAGAAAATAATAACAGATTGGGTCATAACCTTTGACCCAACTTTCACGTCGCACGCTTGAATGTTGACGTTACCGGACGGTTGAAGGAGAAAGTGAGCTAGTGCGTGGTAGTTTCAAGTGAATATCAACAATGCATCGGTTTTTGCAACCTAAATGTCGATGTTTGGAAGAACAATTAAGAAACAAGAGTGACATAGAAGAAGAAGAAGAAATGCCAGGGGTATCTGCTGTGGATTTTTAAGGAGAGGAACGTTGTGGTCAAGGAGGTCAACCCTCCACCACTACTGAGGGTGCTAACCATGGTGCTAGCAGCATCAGTGACATTAGCATGAACGCTCAGGATGGACCAAAACTCCAGAAATATCCACCTTGCATGTTTGGAGTCCAACAAAGGAGTTTTTGTAAAAGCTGGTTGGGACAGTTTGCGTGGTTGGAGTACAATGCAACTAAGGTATTGTTAGCTGTGTAGCATTAATGAAAGCTGTCTGATTTGTTGCATGCATTGATTGCCCTGTGTCGCTGAAGACTCGTTTCGGTTGATTAGCAACGTAGATGCCCTTTTTTGCCAAAGATTTTAACTTTTTCCTCTTGTTTTGATTTTTTTTGGAGCCGCCTTAGCCTAAGACAAGCAGTCTGTCTGTGTGCTAGGTATACACAAGGTTATATGTGATTACTGATGATTGTGAACTGAAATAATATATACCTTTTTAACGCATTTCTGACTGTTTGACTGTTTTAGTTAATTCTATCTGCTATTCCAAGATTAATTTCACTCTATCTGACATGGTAGTGGTCACCTGTCGCCCAACTTTAATAATCCTCACTACCACAAGTGTTTTAAAGTAAGTTAGGTATTTGGGATTGCAGACTCTATAACATGCTGTATGCCTTTTGTCAGTGACCGTCGCAGATGTGCGCGTCTGTCGGAAGAAGCCTAGATAATAATAATACAATCGGTTTGTTTAGCGCTTTTCATGGACTCCAAAGACGCTTCAGAGAGCAAACATTTAAAGTTGTTGTAGTAGAGAACCATGTGACACATAGGCTATCATCCTCTTTTCATAGCACCCTCACTAAAACGCCAAGCTCCCCCATAGCACCTGCAGAAAAAAATGTCTGGCGCCGCCACTGTTCTCAGGAGCAGACACACTTCAGTTCAGAGACGTCTCTGCTTCATAAATGAGACAGCTTCCGCTAGTTTTATTCACGAATCTGATGATTTTTGCCCGTGGCTGTGGCACTCCTTTGTCCTTTTGTTTGAACGGGAGTTCAGTTTCCCCCATTTGATTTCTAAGCAGACTGTGTGAGGGTTTGTTTTTCAGTTTTGTTATTCCTTATGTTCACCGCCACCATGTTCTTCCGTTAACTCTTGATTTATCAATAAATATATTACCATTTCACCGTCACCATTTCTCTTGGCTTCTTTATGTTATGTTTGCCATTTCTTTAAGTTGATGGTATCGTAACATAAAATGGGGGCTCGTCGGTTTTGAACAGAGCTTTGCTATTTTTTGCCTAGTTATCTCTGATTTTCCCTACGTGGAAAATCTTTTTCGTTGTGAGCGCACTGCTCCGCATCGCAGCCTACGGTTGTTGGCTGTTGGTGCCTTTAGTCATAGTCTTGGTGACTTTGATATGCCCAGTGTTTTTCATTCATTTTTGCCCGTTGCTGTGGCAGCGACATATAGATATCGCTCGTAATGTTTGATATAGATGCGTTTGTGTCGTCTCCGACATTGGAGGCGTTATTGACTGCTACACGCGATGATCTTGTCCGAGTCGCTGGCCACTACAAGCTGGAAGTTCGTGGTTCTCCCGGTAAAGCCGAACTTCAGGAGAAGCTCACTGCGGACTTGCGTGGACTTGGAGTGTTGGGAGATGCGAGCCCTGATGCACCCGAAGCTGGTAAGACTATTCCTTCTCCTGGCCCTACTTCTACAAAAACTGCTTTAGAGTGGAAACGTTTAGAACTTCGTGAAAAGGAACTTGAGTAGGAACGTGAGAAAAATGTGTTGGAGGCTGATAGGCAGAATCTTAGAGACCATGATCGAAGAGAACAGGAGTTGCGTTTGAAAGATATGGAATACACACAGGCGTTACGTCTTAAAGAGATGGAGTTGAAGGCCCGTGAGTCTGGTGTACTATTAAGGCCAGACCATTTTGATGTAACCCGAAATATCCGTGTTGTTCCTCCTTTCAGAGAAGATGAGGTGGATAAGTTCTTTGCGCACTTTGAGCGTGTTGCAACTACGCTTAAATGGCCCAAGGAAGCTTGGCCCATGACTCTCCAATGTGTCTTTGTAGGTAAGGCCCAGGAGGCGTACTCCTCGTTAAGCCTCGAAGACGCAGCGGACTATGAGAAAGTGAAACAAGCTGTCTTGCTTATTTACGCGCTCGTGCCTGAAGCTTATAGACAGAAGTTTCGGAGTTATCGTAAGCCTGACTCCCTCGCATATGTTGAGTTTGTTAGAGAGAAAGAAATGCTCTTTGATCGTTGGCTAGGCTCTCAAGAGCTCTCCGTGATCTAATGGTTCTTGAGGATTTTAAAAACTGTCTGCCACAATCAGTCGCTACTCATATAAGTGAGCATAAAGATTTGACACCTGCTAGTGCTGCCGTGCTTGCTGACGAGTATGTACTCACGCACAAGCGTATGCCTGCTTTCACTGAGTCTCAACAAAATGTTTCCATCTCTCCAAGGTTTAGAGTTTCCGACTGTGCCGCTCCTTCTCCGGAGATGCGGGCACCTTTGGGTTTCAGAGGAACCCCAACCTGCAGTTATTGTAAGAAGCGTGGTCATGTTCTTGCCGAGTGCTTTTCTTTAAAGCGCAAGAATCAGGCACAACAGCATGCAAGTTCAAGGTTCTCTGAATCGGATTTGTGACTTGCTGGTTTGTCTCCCTCTACACTAAACGTGACAACATTTTCGCACCATTCATATTGGGTGGATTCGTGCTTTGTCTGGTGAGCCTGGTGCGCGCGTTCCGATCAAAATATTGCGCAACACGGGTGCATCACAGAGCTTTATTTTGCAAAATGTGTTGCCTTTTAGTTATCAGTCTTTTACTGCAAATAGTGTACTACTTTGAGGTTTCTAAATGGGATTTGTCAATGTCCCTTTGCATGAGGTTACCTTGTTTTCTGAGCTGGTTACTGGAAATGTTAGCCGGCCCTAAAGTATTGCCTGGTCTTATTGTAACCCATGCATCGCCAGATCCTTTATTAAATGATGACCTTTTAACAAATTTCCCTGAGGTTTTCCCCTCTAGTGTTGTTACCCGTGCCATGGCACAGCGCGCTAAAGAGACTAAGAACTTGGAAGACAAGGTAATTGATCTGAGACTTTTGTCGTCCAACCTTCACTCTTTGGTGGCGACACCTTGTCAGATTTGTCGCCATCTCTCTTTTTGATGTTCCTTAATTGTCTTTGAGCCGAAAGGATCTTATGTAGGAACAGAAAAATGACCCTTCTCTTACTAAGCTCTTTTCTGAAGTTATGTCCGACGAGGACATTGAGCAATGGCCTCTTGGCTATTTTTCCCGAGATGGTGTCTTAATGCGCAAGTGGGGACCTCTTATGGCCCCTGCGCAAGATGAGTGGATAGTTCTCTATTAAATTGTGGTCCCTGTCTCTTATTGTGATCGTGTAGCTAATGATCACTATTTCTCAGGTCATCTCGGGGTGAACAAAACTGCTGATCGAATCACCCCTTATTTCTACTGGCCAGGTATTTACCGTGGTGTTGCAAAATTTTGTCGAACGTGTCATTCCGTCTCCACTCCTGATCGTAGGAGGAAGGAAACACGCTGTCACATCAATCTTTTGAAGGCCTATTGGGCTCGAGACGATCGTGGTGAACGTTCAGCTCATGTGCTTAAACCGTGCAATTCATCAACTGATAGTGACGCTCGCGGAATTACGGTGGCGTTGTCCGCTGCTTGTGGTGCTGAAGTTGTGTCTCCGCTGGTGGCCGCGGCTCAAGTTGAACATGTCTCCAACTGCTCAACAAGGTGCCGTGGCGGGTTCCTTGTGGAATGACGAAGGCCGTGCGCCGCCAGCACGAAGACCTTTTCCCCGATGTGCCTCGCGGTACAACAGCGATTGTACATGACATTGATGTTGGCGCCATGCGCCCCATTAAGCAACATTCTTATCGCATGAATCCACACAAGCCTCTCCCAGGGTTTAATGTATTGGTTATTGTCAAATAAATTGTGGCTTTAGTTAAAAACAAAAAACAATTCAAGTCAAATGTCTTTTGATGATTGCATTTAACCCTTTTGTTTCCCTACAGTTCAGTGGTGCGTGAGAGACGCTGCTGGATGATAAGTGGCTTTGTGTTCTTTATATATATATATATATATATATGTGTGTGTGTGTGTGTGTGTGTGTGTGTGTGTGTGTGTGTGTGTGTGTGTGTGTGTGTGTGTGTATACATAGCTATATACATTTTCTTGTAAATATTGTATATATTGTAAATAGTAGAGTCCAAGTTTAAAAGCTATTGTTAGCTTAAGCCCCAATTTATTTTCTTAAGTGTGGGGGTGTTACGTTGGGAGCCGTATTGTGCGCTTGTTCTCCCTACCGCTCTCTTTGTCCCCCTCTACAGGTGACCTGGCGTCTGATTGGGCTGCGTTTGTGGGTTGGCCTTCGCCTATAAAAGCGGCCCATCTCACACACCGGCTCTCTCTCTGGCTCGCTGGCTCACCCTTTCATTCCAGCCACACCCCGTCTCCACTTCCGGTCGGACTCTGCTGTGGACATGCTGCACGGTGCTCCGCTGGCGCCCTGCTTTAGTCAATGTTTGTTGCTATCGTTAGTTTGACGCGATCTACCCGGTTGTGTTTAGCGTAAAGTTAATTGTTTACTATAGAACTGGTGGTGTCAGGTGGTGGGTTTTTGGCACGCTTTAAGCTTAGTTTAAGTTCAGAGTAGGAAGATTCCCGGAAGACTCACCACACTCCTTTGTCCTTTTGTTTGAACGGGAGTTCAGTTTCCCCCATTTGATTTCTAAGCAGACTGTGTGAGGGTTTGTTTTTCAGTTTTGTTATTCCTTATGTTCACCGCCACCATGTTCTTCCGTTAACTCTTGATTTATCAATAAATATATTACCATTTCACCGTCACCATTTCTCTTGGCTTCTTTATGTTATGTTTGCCATTTCTTTAAGTTGATGGTATCGTAACACTTAGGACATGATTATTATAACTGAGGGTACTCAATATAATTGCAACAGGTTGTAGAAATATGAAGTACAGTGTCATCTGTAGTTCATCATTTATTCTCATTGTTCCCTGTCGATGAATAATTATGATACACCAGATGTTTAAACTGGCCACACTGTAATAAAATATGAATTGAGGTCTCAATAATTAAATTGGCTATTCATGTGTGTCTTTGTTATTTTCCCTTTTATTATTATGGACAAGGAGAATAGTCCTGACACAAATATAGTCACCCCTGTATTTTGAGTTAAATTGTGTGAAATTGTTTTTCTAAGCATTTGTCACAAAGGAATTTCCTAAAATGGATGGATGGATGAAGTAATGGATGGCTGATGGCTGGCTAAGGAAATAAGTAATTTCCTATCCAACCAGTCCATTATGTAAACAACAAAGCAGCTAAGTAGGAAAGTAAGTATCTACCTTATTGAAGTCGCAGAGCTTCCAGAAGAGCACGAGCAGCTCCTGGTGGAACTGGATCTTCTTGGTGGAGTTGGGCAGGTAGGTCTGCAGCAGCGGGTTGGACAGGAGCCGAGCCAGGCCCTTCAGGATGAAGTGGAAGTCCTGCAGGAGGAAGCGCAGCTTCAGTTACACACAGAAGAGGATGTTGAATACACTGTGCTGGCTATCAGGGGGGCCTCTCACAAACAACCAGAAGAGAGAGAGAGAGTCCTGATTCAGACAATTTCCAAAGCAAACTATAACTCAACCGGAGAGGATGAGATTAACACTTCACTGAAGACTTTTAGACTTTTTGAGGACTTCACCAATAATAAGATGATATTAGAAAACAGTTGTCAAAAGATGATTCCCCTGGCATCCAGGTTGTAGTGGACAGACACAGCTTCTACCATTCCAAACAACATGGCGGATTTAAACAGCAGATAGTCCAGTGAAAGTGGAACTCCTTATTGTAGAGCTGGGAGCAGAACAACAGCCACTTCAGCGTTAGTAGATGGAATAGGAATAAACGAGTACCTCCTCTCTGTGAATCCTTGATAGGTAATTTACAAACAGGTTGTCAGGGCCCACTGGCTGCTACACAGAAACAGACAGACAGACAGACAGAGGGGCAGAGATTGAGATGGAGTAGCAGTAATTCAGATCCGCTCATGAATGTAACCAGAAATAACAGTCCTGGGGGAACACAGCACATAGTGTTTGTCTGTCGTATTTCTATCATCAATAAAAGGCGTTTAACTAAAATAGAAATGAGCTGAAAGCTGAAATGTTCTTAAAGCAGAGTTTATGTCTTTCAGATATGGCATGCACCTTTTGTCAAAAAATATTTAAAGCTACATTTGTGATGTCATTTTAAAGGCACGATGAAGAGATCTTCTCCTGAGCATTCTACAGTTTGTTTCTCTGTTTCAAAGCATTTTTTATTTGTCTACCCTTCAACTTCCGGTCCAGGAAAGATTTATAAAAATGCATAACAATGGCCTGACAAACATGTTTTGTCGATTGTGCCTATGGAATAACATAATTCATAGCATCACTGTAGTCGTAGACGTGTTTCTATTTGTTCACAACAGAGAGTGCATAATAAGCATTGAACATGAATGGTCTTGGTTGCGTCTTGGCTCTATCCTCACCTCCTGCTCCTCCAGCTCTGAGGAGGCCGCTGTGGGGTCCAGGGCCTGCTGGGCCGCGGCGGCGACGACCAGGTCGTGCTCGAGGGCCACCATGAGCACCTGCACCGCCTGCTCCACCAGCTGCTCGCGCTGGTCCGAGAAGAGCAGGTGGTTGTAGGGGAGGCCGAAGCCCACGGGGTCATAGGCGCACACCACGTTCAGCAGAGAGGTGAAGAGAGGGAGGGCATGCCTGAGAGAGTGTGTGTGTGTGTGTGAGTGTGTGTGTGTGTGTGTGAGTGTGTGTGTGTGTGTGTGAGTGAGAGAGAGGAAAAATGTAGAGTAAGAAGTTTTATATCGGTATTAAAAGATGTGTGAATGTTTTCCCTTGTAGGTGCTTGTGTGCTACCTGTTGTCGGCTGAGCAGAAGAAGGCGACCCAGGGGTTGGGGGTGTTGATGTCGGTAGAGGGCGACAGGTACATGGCCTCAGAAAAACAGGTCAAGAGCAGCTTCAGCAGCTCCGTCCTAAACACAAGAGAGGGGTGTGGGAGTAGGGAGAAAGAAGCAGGATGTGAGAAGCATGTTAAATGTAAAAAAATGACTTATACAGAAACAAACTGAATGCAGCACTGACCAAAGACAGAAAAGACCATTACAATGTGTTACAAAGGACCTGACAACGTGTCAATGTCAGGGCGGAAGGGTGTTCTCTCGACAAAGAACTATCTACGATCTACAAACATCGATCTCATTAGCCATGTTGTCTATGTAAGAGGACAATGATGACCATGTCACCATCTAAACATCTCGCTCCTAATTAAATCTGCGCTTACAAGGCAGTTGTAATGAGGCTTTCTTAGAAAGCACTTGGCAGCAGACAGGAGAGGAGAGGAAGAACAGGGGAACAAAACCATCAAGAGAGGAGAGAGATATAACAACCCACCTGTTGAGGTCATGAATGTAGTTGAGAGGGGGCGAATGAGCGAAGCCCACTCCAGCCTCCCAGATGTACTCACAGCTGTCTAAAGACTGCATGTCCTCTGGGCCGTCCTGTGGGAATACAACACTGTGTTTCATACCATAGAGCACTAGAACAGAAAAGCCAGTAGAAGTCCATGTTCTTCAGCCCGCTGTTTCTCTTTCTCTCTCCTAAACTCAATCAATTTGAAATTACTTTTAAAAGTTTTCTGGGCTATGCTCAATGAACGCAAGTTATACATGATCCTCCAGGCTTATACTTTGACAGCATGGCAGAGAAAAGCTGGAAATGTGAGTGTACTCAACCAAAGTTATAGGTGTAATGTATGTATATATGGTGTATGTAGGTATACACAGTGGGGAAAATAAGTATTTGAACCCCTGCCGATTAAGTTTGGCCACTTGCAAAGAAATGTGTGATCTATAATTGTAATAGTAGGTGTATTTTAACAGTGAGAAACAGAATATCAACAAAAACATCCAGAAAACTGCATTTTATAACAGTTATGAATTGATTTGCATTTGTCGCGGAAAATAAGTATTTGAAACCCTAGCAAAACATGACTTAGTACTTGGTGGAATAACCCCTGTTGGCAAGCACCGACGTATAGGTGTATGTACGTAAGTATTTATGGTGTATGTAGGTATATAGGTGTAGCTGCAGAACACAAAGAAAAGCTACACAGACAAAAAGATATCTGTAAATTTACTTCTGAATTTGGTGGCATAAAAGGAGTATCTTTCTGACAGTCCATATCCATACACTTGTATGACATTAATAGTTTATGCGAATGTACACAAAGTTGTGCGTGTAAATGGGATACAGCCATGCTGCATTGACATGCTAATAGCTGTTTTGAAAGAGGTAGGCTTGTTTTGTTTGATTTAGTGGCCTTGTGCCAGGACTGACGTGGGTGAAGAGGAGGAGAGGAGAGGAGGCGGTGGAACGTTGAGTCACTAGGAGTGAACTCTGTAAACGGCACCGCATAAAATAGCAGCCTCCTCCTAGCGCTAACAGGGAACTGTGCACTGGTTCATGGACGAGTGTGTATCTGTGCTTGTACTTGTGTGCCATGCTTTTGTGTGTGTGTGTGTGTGTGTGTGTGTGGTGTGTGGTGTGTATGTGTGTGTGTGTGTGTGTGTGTGCGTATGAATGAGAGAGAAAGATGCAATAAATTGGTGTAATTGTTGGTGTCTTTTCGAATAAGATATCACAAAGGAGCTACGAGACTCTAGTCACAGAGACTCATATCTGTTTAACGGAGTAAGGGGGGGGGGGGGATGTAAACACAGGACAGAGTATATCAGTGTTGATAGCTTTATCTTCATTTCAGTTACAACTGTGTCCGTTGCAATCCTACATACAATAGCTACTTGGCAGAGAGTCTGTACATAGGAAGTCATATTTTGAATGGACTGACCATGACTTCCGTGCTATAACTAAGAGTGGCATGACAGCGGACAACTGAAAACCCTTTCTGAACTTAAAATAACTCTTATGACAATAAAACACGTCTTATTTGGTTTTGAATAAAATATATATTTTAAAATGTAAACAGTTGCATTTGTCCCAACATTTTCCAGATAACAGAAGTTTGTGACTGAGACAAGGTGTGTAAAAATAGACCACACACCTGTCAGCAGGGGCGGTAACACTGTGTTCAGACAAGCTGGAAGGCTGAACTAGTGACCACATGCAACGACTGTTATCACTCAGAGTGCTCCCACTTTTCCTCCTTTGGAGATAAGCTCAGTCGCTCCGGCCACTTCAATACGGCTACTGAATGTAATGAACACGGAGACGACTGCCTCAGGAGGTCTCAATAGATGTTGATTTGAGCTCACACCAAAATATATTCTATTGATAGAACTAATAATTCCCTGTGGTCTTGGTATGATCTCCTACATCCCACATTATAACTCCATGAGTGGGTAAGTGAAAGAGTAAGGAGCGAGAGAAACGGGAAAAGACAGACAGAGAGAGATACAGAGAGAGAGAGAGAAAGAGAAAGAGAGAGAAATGAGTGGGGGAGGAGAAAACACAGGAGGTGTGAGTGCTTGGGCATATCAGTGTCGAGGCACGTATCTTAGCAACCCCATGAGGTCAGCCATGTTCTGTTCAGTGCCCGTGATCTAACCAACGTCTGAAGCTAACTGGCCTTATCCTCCAGCAGAGGGGACAAACACAGCCTCGGGCGGATGCCTGTTAAGACCCATTACCCAGACCAAACAGGCACACATGAAGGCCACACACACACACACACACACACACACACACACACACACACACACACACACACACACACACACACACACACACACACACACACACACACACACACACATAACCCCAACCCCCAACCCCCTGACAAACCATACCATATACTCTTTTTGCGTCTACATCTTTCCCTCCATTCCTGTCCATCAGCTTCCATATCTCCCCCTTGCACTCACTAACAAATGCAGTAATGTACACACACACTCACACTCACACTCTCTCACACACACACACACACACACACACACACACACTCACACTCACACTCACACACTTCGTTAGGAAGGGGGTTAATGAGTGACCGGGCTAAGGAGTGTGGGAGGGGTGTGGATGTGGCTCCTGTTTGTGAATAGGGCAGTGGAGGGGCAGGTTAGTACCGCTGATCCACTGAGCAAATAGGAAACTGCCCTGCAATGAAAGCTCTCACACACGTATTTGCAATGACTCTGTGTGTGTGTGTGTGTGTGTGTGTGTGTGTGTGTGTGTGTGTGTATAACTGTGTGTGTTACAGAGCATGTATATGTCTGTCCAAATTTGTGTGTGTAACTAATTATTTAGGGCTTGTCCAAGAATGTGAGTTTACAATACCCGTCACAGAGCTGCTGGGAAGGCACTCTAGGTGGCATACATACAACGAGAGCAATTACTTTATTCGGAGAAAAAGCAACCCAGTCTTTTAAACACAAAGGGTGTTGAGTTCATTCATGAATATGAGTATCCCTGTGTATGATTGTGTGTGACAGAGTGTTGCAACTGATTTCTAACTGAAACTGTAAGAGAAATTAGCATTAGTAACTGATACAACTGCTTAATCTGCTGTGAAATGTGTGTGTGTGTGTGTGTGTGTGTGTGTGTGAGAGAGTGAGAGAGAGAGAAGGAAGTAGCCTTTTAAAAATATTGTCAGGAAGACAGAAAGCCTGTATGCCTGTATAATGTATTTATGAGTGTATATGAAAGGAAAGGTAGACTGTATGCCTGTATAATGTGTTTATGAGTGAATATATGACAGGTAGACTGTATGCCTGTATAATGTGTTTATGAGTGTATATATGACAGGTAGACTGTATGCCTATATAATGTGTTTATGAGTGTATATATGAAAAGAAATGATCCTCACCAGTCCAGCTTTCTTGTGGCTCTGCACAGTGAAGTCTGGGCAGAAGAGCAGGTCAGCGATGGCCATGAGGAGGGACTCGGCCAGCGGCCTGGCACCTTCGTCATCCCCTTCATCCTCCTGCAGGGACACAACATCAGCAGAGGACACTAAACTTCTCCACAGCTCAGCATGTCAGACATACAGCGCTACACCATACAGTCCATGTTTATTTTTCAGTTCTCATACCCACATTGTCTGAATTACACAGTGAGCTAAAGATCTATTGCTCAAAGGCTTTGCATTTAATAATTATATCTTTCAATCCATCTTAAACATATGAAGCTATGGAACTAGACATCGACCTTTAGATTCCTCACAATTAATGAAGTTTTTTAAGACAAATGATCCATGTCGAGACCAAGGATTTACATGAGTGCTTTTCCACGTACAAAGAATGTTTGGCAAAAGTAACCAAGGGATACGACACAGCCGACAAACATGCAGTGAATACAACACACAGAAATCAGAAAAGAGTCTTCCAAAAAACATATGTGGCGTATGGCGTGTGCGAACACACACACACACACACACACACACACACACACACACACACACACACACACACACACACACACACACACACACACACACACACACACACACACACACACACACACACACACACACACACACACACACACACACACACGCCTTTCCCACAGCAGTCCTGCATTCACTGGGCTTCTGCAGTCCATCCAGGCTTTAATTAGTGGTAATTCAACACCAGCCCAGTCTCCATTTGTGAGGCAAAGTGCACAATATCTGCAGTGTTCAAACCCATGGAAAGGGGAGCGAGAGGAGGAGGGGGCGAGGAGGAGAAGGAGGAGGAGGAGGAGGATAAGGAGAGCGGGACAAGGAAGGGGACTGCATGCACTAGAAGCAGCAGACAGCTCGACTTACAGCCCCTAAACTCCCACGCTGACTATACTAAGTGGAGAGATGGAGAGGAGGTGACAGGAGAGGAAAAGCAGGGATGGGGAGAAGAGGGAGGGCGGGAGACTAGAGCATAAGAGAGGATAGGAGAGGTGAGGAGAGGTGAGGTGAGGTGAGGAGAGGGGGAAAGAAGAGAAGAGCGGATAGTAGAAAGGAGGGGAGGGAAAGGGAGAGGAGGGAGGCTGGCCTGGTGAAAGGTGAGTTTAGGTTGGTGTAGAGTTGAATAGGGGGAAAAGAGGTGCTGACAGATCAAACTGGGGACCTGGATGAGATAAGCCTGCCCTGTATGTCTAGAACACCTGCGTCAGGTATTCAGCCTGGGCTGAATTCTCTCTGAAGAGGAACACTGTTGGTGTAGGCTAGCTCAGTCGATGAAATGAAATGGGCATTTGAATATGTTTAACTGAAACATATCCAATTAGATTTGATTTGACAAAAACAGGTATTATCCAAACCTACCCACCAAAGCGTAGGCTACAACATCAACATCTTCACAACAGGATTGTGCTTCAAAACTAATTGTGATTTTTCTGCAATCAAAACTGTCAAATTGGCTTGCTTTGCAATAATAGACGTGAAAAGAAACTAAAGTTTAGCTGGTATCCGTGAATACTCTACAGTGGAGGGTTATACGTTTGGGCCTGATACGATGATAGATTTTGGTGACAAGAAAAAAACGATTTCTTTTTACTGTTGTAGCATTTCAAGCCTTTTGAGAGGAAAATGACCACAAAAATGCATGGTTTCCTTGCTAGCATGGGTCGCTATGAAGCCATGTAACTCATGAAGCCATAACGTTGGGCTACCTTATCTTTACTCAGCCGACAACTAATCAAGGTTCTTTTCAAAGCAATGGCACTATAAGATGAGTTATCGTATTTGTCAATGCCGTTGAAGTTGATCTACGCCTAAAACTTTCTTTCAAAAATTCTTTACAGAACACACGAGAGCACAGCAGCAAAATCCTTTTCAGAGGGTTATGCATTATTCAAGACAACTGCTACCATATACTAAATTTCATTGCTTTTCCAGACCTGGAAAATGGGATTTTAAAATTCCATGATTTACATGACCGTGGGAACCCTATAAATACTATTTATAATTTGTACAATGCCAGTGCTGTTCTCCAGCACTGGGCATTGATAAAAAATCCAAAATGAGGTAGAGGAACTGAAGAAACCTGGTCTTGTGGAAACACAACATGGAATCAAGGGCAGGAAAATATCAGAGGGGACATCCTGGGACCTTCAGCATGACACTTTAATGAAAAACACTAATCAATTCACAATATTGTGGTTAAGCATCTATAGAAACCATATCTTAGAGAACAGTACAGCCACTTACTCAAAGATGCAGTCCGCAGTTCTGGCAAAAGGTTGTTGATATTTGAGCCACTATGTTTGTTTCCCATTTACAGCGTCATGGATAATTAGCTAAGTTTGACAACAAGTGTATTGCATTAGTATGGCGTACTGCTCCTTTAAGGCTGGAAAAGGAAGAGACTTGGAAGTGTGATGTTAAGAGTAGCTGATATCCTGAGGTCAGATCCAGTCTCTGCAAAAGCTGGAGGGATCCATGCACTACACTTGGTCCAGTGCTCACTAAGGATATTGTGTAACTGCAGCCAGTTCACAGCTTCCTGTCAAGATATTGAGTGTTTGCATTGTTGCAATGCTGCGACACTAACTGAGCTCGGTGATGCTGGGGTGGCATTTTAGGAATATTCTTTTTTTATTCGATAGAATTCACCAATTGGGGATATGTTTTTGAGACAGCATTCTTGATGTTTGTTTGCACAGACAAAAAAAGCAAGAAAAATGTTTTATAACCCAGTACCCATCACTGCGGAAAAATACCAATTATGCAGTTAGAAAGTTCCTATTGTGTCATATGCTGCAACAATAAAGAGAATCAAAATATTAACTAGAAGCCCATTGAGAAAGAAAGATACAATACAGCAAAAGTGTTTAACTATCGCTGTAACCTCAAACAAGACCACAAAGCCACTACACCCAGTCCTCAGATGAAAGAGACTACAGGAGTTATGAGTTGGGCTCTGATCCAATCCCTTGTCCCAGGAGACTCTCCTTCCTCCTGCTGTTTGAGATGAAGCGTTTAACTGTGCAATCTGATTCGGCTAACATTGACATGAGATTGCGTAACAGCAGCTCGCTCTCGCTCTCGCTCTCTCTACCATCATCCCCTGCATCCCAACACAGCAGGACGCACCACCACACACAAGTAAAAGCTCTCCAAACCAGCCTTTAGATTTTCTCTCAAAGTAGTACCTCTGGAAGAAAGCAGGCTGAAAACACTCACTATCCCAAAATGGGAGAAGCCAAGTAGAGGTGCAGAGAGGCGTCGTGTGCGTGTGTAAGCACGGCAGGAAGTGAAAGAGAGCGGTCCGAACGCACTTTGTTTAAAAGGCCCATCAACTTGTGTTACAGTGAGGGATGAAGATTGAAAGGGTAGAGCCAGGGCAGAATATGCACTTTGGTGTGCATTCATGCATTAACTAGTGTGTGTGTGTGTGTGTGTGTGTGTGTGTGTGTGTGTATGTGTGTGTGTGTGTGTTGCGTGTGCGTGGGCTAAGACAATGAAAAGAGGGGGTCAAATATAATGTGATAAGTCAGAAAGACAGGATGGAACAGAAAGAGAGAGAAAGGGACAGACAAAAGGGAGGTGCTAAAATCATACAGACAAGGCAGGACAAGCGGTTTCATAACGTCACATCATCATCACCATCCCCCCATAGTCTTACCCCAGCACGTCCAGCGCCGGGCAGAGTGGACCAGAAAAACCCTCTCCAGTCTGGATCCTCAAAGATGTAAGGCAGGACTCGGGTGAGCAGGCGAGCACAGTTCAGCACGATCTGCCTCTCCTTCTCTGAGGGGCAGCCAGACTCTGCTCCCTGCACTAGCTTCTCCACTGCCTGGGAGGGAATAAGAGAGACACAGTCTTAACTAGGATGAAAATAAACGTGCAAATGATCAAATAAATGTTTTTCTTATTTCAATTTCACAACTAAGGGCTCATACATATGCGTGTGTGTGTGTGTGTGTGTGTGTGTGTGTGTGTGTGTGTGTGTGTGTGTGTGTGGTACATGCGGTAGTTTGTATGTGAGTTTATGCAGACAAACAAACACAAACTGAGAGACAAACATAATGGCTCATTTAAATTGTAAACACATTTAAACCAATCCAAATAGTAAAACCTTATTAATCCATCTGTTTGCCACTGAATCAATAATTGTGATTGGAAGCTGTACTACACTAATCTTATAAATCCACCATAGGGCCCACACTGCAAACACATGACAAATAGGCGTAAACAGGCATTTAAAGGGCATAACCTGTCCTATCTCCGTGAGAACACACATCATGTTCTCATAGCCTCTTAAGAGCTCTGTAGGGGTATAAAACCCCTCCTCAAAGGTCCTTCTGCTGCTGGAGCAGGAACATTGCCTCCCCTGCCTCCAGGCTATTGTGGGAAGAGCCAATAATTGCATTCCAGTCACTACGTGCTGGGTTGGGAGCAAACAGAGGGAGGCGTAAAGACACTGTGTCTGTTAACAGCTACATTTGAATGGAAATCTGCTCTCCTCTTCACACTCTCTTTCACTCAGCCTCTCTCTCTTCATCCCCATCTATCCATCTGTCTGTCTGTCTATCTATCTATCTATCTGTCTATCCATCTATCTGTCTATCCATCTATCTGTCTATCCATCTATCTATCTGTCTATCCATCTCTCTCTCTCTCTCTCTCTCTCTCTCTCTCTCTCTCTCTCTCTCTCTCTCTCTCACACACACACACACACGCACAGTAAATGGATGGAACAGTTGCCCTAATCTTCCGTATAACATCAGGGAACCGCTTTATATTTGCACTCCTCCTTAGCAACACCAAGGTTTGAGTGAATTCATACCAGTTCACTAATACCACCAACCAGCACATTCTCTACATTAACTTTAACATAACCCAGTGACCTGATAACCTTCATTCAACCCATCAATGTCCCACTGAGTCCGAGAAACCCCTTCAGTACCTTGTAGCACAGGGTTGCCAGGTTGGAGGGGGACTCCTCTCTGACGGCTCGGATCTCGGCGGCTGGCACCAGGGCGAACACATCCTGGATGGTGGTGGTGGAGTCGGCCCAGAATTGATCCCAGAATGCATCATCCGTGGCCTCCACGGGCTGTGGCAGACACGGTTCAGTTACATTCCCCATGGCGAGCAAAGCAGAGCAAAGAAGGATGCAGAGGAAGAAGCTACACAAGGCACTAGGTTGGCATACAGAGAGAGAGAGGGTACTGCTTCAGAGTACTGCTGTCAACTCAGGCTAGGCTAACATGTCATAACTGGACTGTTATGTAACTTACTGAGTGCAGTATTGCATAGACTGAAGAGTACTGACAAACTACTAATTTTGTGAATTATTACTCGTTGAACAATTACAGTAGAGTGGGAAAGGGGAATACAGCAGAATTTTCAAGTAAAGGGAAATACTTAAGACATAAATGGCATGAAGTATATACTATTGGTGATGTGCATTGGCTTTACTGGACAATTCAACATGATTTGTGACAGAAGTTTAAATTTGTGCTACCAAATCAATGAATGACTAATTCTCGCAATTTCACTTTTTCGTAGAGTCCCACCTTAGAAGGCAAATCATTTCAATGTTTTCATGTTTCAAGTATCAATGAAGCCCACTGAATAAATTTTTTCCAAGATAACGAGTAGGCCTACAACTGAACATTAACCAAAAGTCACCCACGCCATTTCAAATTAAAAATGTGTCTTTGTTTGAAAGTATCCTACTGTTTGCATTATCAGTCATTTCAATTTCAAAACGAGTCGCTGCGGTTTTACCCCAAATATATTACAAACAAGACTTAGATAAATGTTACCACCGGGATACTTTACAGAATAATTAACGTTATATTTTTCAAATCTGTATAGTAACATAAGTCAAACTGAGCTGTCAAATTCTTACGAGTCGTACCTGCTCCAACCTTAACTTTTCACAAGCACCACGCACTTGCAGCTTATTTGGCGACTGCTTTTGATGCCATCTGGAAACCAATTACTCTTTCACAAACCCGGTATTACCAAGGCTAATTAAGAGGAAAAAAAACAGAGTAACGATATATTTCAAACCTGTGTTTTTGTTGTGAGCTGTATCACCGCTTTCCTAAAACGCAATTTGGAGTCAGTGTTTCCCATTTTTATATTCCTCTCCACGGACAGCTGAGTCTCCGGTTTACTTTCATCCGTGTATTACCTACCGTCACCTCTACAGCGCGAGCGCCCGGGTATTAACAACCACTTGAAGTGAGCAGGATCTTGAGGAAGAAACTTCCGGGTCCAGCAACTAACTGCCAATATTTGTTCACACATGACGTATGTAAAGGGTTTATTGCAAACACGTTTTCGTCTATGCTAATCAATTTATGTTAAACGCATGTTAAGATCCCTGAAGGGTAATTTTGACCGAGTATAAACTTTAGTTTTTCCCCCCGGTTTAATGTATGTAGTGTCGTTGTCTTGGACATTGCTGTTCACGAGAGACATATGCATTGTACCGGCTTGAGGTGTTTTTAACACTGTAACCACACAAAAAAAACAGTAAGGGAAAGTCATTAAGGATATAGCCTTCCAAAACCCTACAAATGTTGTTCAGGGCCTATACTGCCATCTAAAGGTGAATTGCCATGTTCTTCCCAGCACACGCACGGACAGCAGTGTCATGCTGACCCTATGCAAAAATACCACAGTTTGTGTGTGAGGTCTTGACTTCTTCAGCTAATCCCCAGTTAATCAAATTACGACAAAATCAAATTAAAAACGATTTGGTCACAGAGATGTTACCTACATGAAAGGGACCGATTTCTGTTTTCATTAGGTCACACAGCTGAGCTCAACCCTCCTAGAGAACATCACATTATGAGCGAAGTAGGTCTTCAAGGGCACAAGACTCAGGTTTGAAATCAAACAGCAAAATTATTCAAAAGAGTTTTCTTGGGCTGTCAGTAGCCCTCAATATTCATTAAGCCTCCTGAGGAACAGCAAATTATGTCTTTGCATTTGTGAGTACCAGTGGACGGCACAGGCCATTTGTATATCTGGGATCAATTCAAAACAGGCAATGCTGTTAGCTGTTAGGCCTTGCTATACATGCAACCTGGTCAAGATGATTGTAGTATTCCTGTTTCATTTTTTACTTTTTTTTTTACCCCAGTGGCTTAGTAATATCAGACACATTTTACAAATTAAATTACATGGAAATGACAGTAAAATGTGTTTTGTAGATACATAATTTTGTATATTAATAAAATAAATTTGTCATGTAAAATTTCGTTCCAAGTTTGCCTAAACAGCAGCAGGTGGCTCTGTAGAAAAGCTGAGCTCGGTTCAAGGTTGCCTTGGAAACTACAAGACCCTTTATTCTGTCCACTTTTTTTTTTACTTTGCCTTCCTCTGCATAGTGTCCCTGCCTAAATCTAACATTTGTTTTGGTGCTTTTGGGCATTTTCTCCCTGGTGACATATACAACTATGACAAAAGCAACCAGGCACAAAATGTACTCTCTAAAAATTCTCTCCTAATGTGCTTTCAGCATTTGAGGTTGAAATGTGTTGTTGCTTAATCAGTTGTGTATTCATTTATTTCTGCCAGTGTCCTCATGTCTATCAGGGTGTATGTTCGTAAATAGCCTCTCTGACACATTTCATGTTTCTAGTGTTCATTTGACACATCCCTCTCTCCTGTTTCTCCACCTCTGTACCTCCTCACTCAGTGTCAGTAATCAGACCCAGAAGAGAAGTATGGTCTGACAATACAAGAGGCTGATTATGTCCACTATCTGCTGAGGATGCACCCCCTTTCCAGCACGGACTGCATTTAGTTCTCTCATTCGTGACTGACAGACAAGGGCATGCTAAGTTTTGATCCATTCACTGAGGACTTGATTCAGACAATGAGAACAGAGCATGGTGACTGGAATGGTGTTTTTTCATACAGTTTCAAACATACAGGTGTATGGAAAAAAAAGAACATTTGTCTGTGTATGGAAGTACATTGAAATGATAGTCAGTGTGATGAATACTGAAGTAACACCTTCACATCCGCTTACCAGCATGCTGAATATGGTATACACCCATCAATCAAATACACTTAAAGTTGAGTTAAAGCAACCTTCTGCATGTTTCTTACTATTTTAGGGTGTTTTAGGTAGCGAGTTTGCATAACATCTTCCCAAACTTTGTTTAGAAAACATAATTTAAATCGTAACAGTTTTTTCTAAAGGCAACGTGTGCTTCAGAAGATAGATCCAGCTGCTCCTCTTTTTCCAGTCAAAAGAAAATCAAGTGTGAATTTATACTGAGAGTAAAGTAGACTACTTCACCTTTTGTATAACTTTCTGCTTTTTACAAGACCAACAAAAAAAGTATTTTTTTACTACAGACCTAGATAATGTAGCTTAAAGTGAGTAAAATGGTGTGATGCTGACGCCATATATAATCATGCCACTAAATGATCTCTAGAAAGAGCTGTGACCTAATAAACAGAACGCACCCCAAAGCAGGCATAAATCCATGGCAATATTGGGCAAGGATTTAATGTCTTTCAGTACTATGTGTTGCAAAGCCCTTTTGTAATTTGCAATTCCCTTGCACAGTCCCTGGCTATTGCACTATGAAATGACCAAAGCTATGGAGGATTGGTGGTAATGTCATCCGTGATCCTGGTAAACCATGCTCTTCTATTTCATGAGATTGTAAAAGCGTGGGTGACTAGTGGTTTTGACTGGGGTGACTTTGGTCTGGCAAACAAGCCCAGCCTAGCGCCTGGATGGTGAAAAGGATGGCTATTTAAAAGTTGACAGTAGTATGATGGTGCAGGCACTGGTGGGTGGGGGAAAAGGTGGTGCTGGTGGCAGTTGCTCATAGTGATGATCAGTAGAGATCTTGAAAAGGGTAAACCATTAAACTAAAAGCACTGGCACTGTATGACTCTTTATTTTCAAATGAGAGTATCAAGATATTTTACATTTTACAGGTTGGCTGGTCCACCTCGAAGTGGAACATATTTCTACTATTATAAAATTAAGATATAGGGTTGGTATGTTAAGAAAATTATGGTGGCAAGCGCCTAGAGACAATTGTACTGTTATGGCGCTATATAAATAAAATTGAATTGAATTGAATTGAATTGCTAGAACCTGCAAATTATCTTGACAAACATGGGGGTCATTATAATGTGCTAATTTGTCAGCCCTTTTAGAAATATATGTATATGTATATATTATATATATGTGTATTTTGTTTGCAGTCAGACCACTCTGAATATAATGGTTATACCTTGTCAATATATTCAAGTGCATGTTCTATCTCAGAGTGCATATCTCAGAGTGGTTGTAGAGCATGCTGCCATATCAAACCCTTCTCCAGTCTGTTACCTCCTGTGTTTGTGACAGTTGGCAGGCAGCTAGCTCTGTCTGCTTTACATAACATAGCATAGATGGAATAATTATGAGATAAGTGTACTTCAAGACGAGGAAAGTGGGTCTTAATTCGAAAACAGACAGTCTATATGATGCACTCTTCATGTTAAGAGCTCTTGGAAACAGGCTTGTCATGGATAAAGCCTTTCAATGGTGTTATCCTGGTGTCTTGTGATATTGATCACATTTTACATTGGCATATAGAATTAGATCTTGCTCCAAAGCATATATGGTGTTAAGCCATCCAGGCGCTAATTACTTGCTAGATTGGTTAAATCGTTTGTTTAGACTTTCTTTGAGCTGCTATGTTTTGGTCTCCTTGAGAGAAAGATATAAGGCAGTTAACTTTGCATTCTATTATGACAACCCATAGTTTTAGAGTATCACACTGCCAAGAAGGCACACGACACCAGCGAATTTTGCATACAGTATACTTTTATTTTTGTTAGAATATGGCCCCTTTGACCAGGTGAAGCCTAAAGCATCCATTGCCATACACTAACTTATACAATACTATTGGACAGTACATCAAAACAAATACTGGATTTGTGCAACAATTTTCTTCTGTGGTTTCACACAGATCTATGTATAAATATATTGTACACAGATGTCTGCCGTAAGGCATGGTCATTGTCACAGCACTGTCAACATGGAACAGTCACATGTGTGACCCCGGAGCAATCGAAGCCAAGTCAGACGTTAAATGAGCCTATCCACGCCGCTTTTTTCCACTGACGAAGGGAGACAGAGGGGTCCATTACTGTCACAGACGCCAGGCAACCGCAAAGCGAGTCCAGCGCTACGGAGAACGACAGAACCGGAGAGACAGCGGATTCCCAGGAAATAAACACAAGTTCGTCTTAACCAGTACTTCAGGTACAAACAGCATCACATAAGGGAGCAGGCTGAGAAGTGACTCACTCCTAGTCTAAGGACACCCACAGCTGTAGATCCTTCAGAATAGAGGGTCAAAAGTATTTATAGATTTTAGCCTTTGCATCCAGAAACCATTGTTAGGTCACCACTGCTACCAATTACTGCATCATCTAAAACCTATAATATAATTCAAATGCAACACATAAAGAACTGCAGACTGAAGAGGCATTCTCTCTGGTCCTGGTATGAAGGGAGAATATGGTTAGCAACTGTTCACACTCAGAAGATTTTTTTTTGTCAATTGAGCATCTGAGCCACATTTTGATCACCACAGACAGTTATATTAGTATGTTTCTGCATTTTCAAACAAAATAGACCACTGGACTCAAAACACTCTTACAATGAAATGTAATGAGCTACTGAAAAATTCACAGATTACCACGGAAACAGTAGAAGAATACATTAGTCTTACAATAACAATTATAATTGTAGTCTTACAATAATAATTGTAACAAAGAATCACTGATTACTTTCTTCTTTTTTCATATCCATGTACTATGTAGCCTCAATCAGGGCATTGCTGCAAAAGAGCCCTGTGCTCAGTCAATTCTCCCTGAATAAACAATGATGATGATGTACTTCACAGTTTTATAAAAAAAAACCTATGTTATAAAAAAAAGTAAAAGTTGACTGTTTATTTCAAGACTGGTTCCATAGATCCGCTGGTAGAGAATATTGCCACTACTATGAAGTCTAATGCTCATTAAAAGTGCATGAACTAGATCATGTGTTCAGGTAGACCCCCAAATGATGTTACGTGTGAGCATTTCTCTAACACATGAAAATCAATTTAGTGAATGTCTAGTGTTAACCCTGCTACTCATCCAGCAGTGACTACAGAAGATATTGAATGACATAAAATGGCACTAACAGTGTCAAAAGGTTCAGTTCCTGATGACATAGTACAACAGAACCTCACTTTGAGCCCAAAACACTGAACACGATACTGTTATCTACCCAACAAGCCATTGGCAAATGCTGTCCGGCTTGTGAAAATCAATCGCCTCGCTTTGACATCAGTGGGTCAATACTGGCATGAGTCTAAATTAAACAATACATGGGAAATGTATTTAAACTTCTAAAAGCAGTTACTACCCTCTCCACCGTAATGAACATTCCATTAAACCTATGAACTCTAATGTGGTCACTATTCACAAATGTGAAGAGAATTTAAGTTTAAAAAACAACAGAAATACTCCGTTTTCCAGTCTTCATTTTTTGGCCAGAATCATCATAACTACATTCACAATATGTGTTGCCAAAAATACCTTCATGATCATAACAAGAATGTGACCAGAGTCCAATTAAACCCATTTGAACACATACAGTAGATCTCTTAAAGCTGACAGCTCACACACTGCTTCAACTACAATCAGCAATGAGCTTCACTGAGGCATCGAAGCTCAACAGACTGGAAGTAGGCGACCAGTGAGCAGTCACTGCCATTACACTGGTGTAGAAGAGAGCCATCATGGTGTAGAAGAGAGCCATCTGATGGTTAGTAATACTCTCTTTTTAGGTATTCAAAAATCATTTTGCATTTAGATGCTATGTTACATTAAATGTCACGAACGCGTTGGTCACTTTCCCCTGTGGATTGTTTGGCTTCCTGTCCTTGGTGACATTATCGCTAAGGTTGGACGTTTCACTGGAGCCTGCCTCCACCAAGCTAACTGTGTTGATCTGGTGCACGACATTGACCCGGTTGACGACCCTTCTCCTGAGCGCACAGCTGAACACCTTCTGAAAGCCTTTGCGGAAGTGTTTGGAGACCAAGGCGTATACGATGGGGTTGAGGCAGGAGTTGGCGTAAGCCACCAGATGCGAGAGGATACGGAGCACGTAGGTGACGTGGTTGAGAGGGAAGTGGCCGAACCACATGCAGAGGATCACCAGGTGGTGCGGCAGCCAGCATATGCAGAATAGCGCAGCCACGATGATGATCATCTTGGTCACCTTGCGCTTGGCTCGTTTGGACTCCGACATGTCCTCCACAGGGTCCACCGTGGTCCACAAGTAGCGGATAGTGCGCGCGTAGGTCAGGCTTAGCACCAGCACGGGAATCATGTATCCAAAGACGAAGGTGCACACATCCATGGCCCGGCGATGGTGAACGTCCCAGGCCGGGATGCACACCGTAGTGCCGTCTAGATCCATTTGCTGGTAGTAGCTCAAGTATGGTCCAGAGAAGACCAGAGACAAACCCCACACCAGACAAATCGATATCAGGGCATTTTTCGGGGTTCTCATTTCCCTTGAGCGAAGTGGGTAGCGAATGGCCAGATACCTGTTCAGAAATATACAAGATATCATACGTTTTCATGTGACAATATTGCTAAATATGTATCTTGATTTGTCTTGAATTAGAATACATTTGTTTGACTTATGTTTTGTCTTAAAAATGGACTAATCAAATGAATTATATTCACAATTATGTGTATCATTCAGTCATGCTATATAATGAGTGCTAAAGGTGAATTCCAGACGCACCTGTCCAGCGACACAGCAGTCAATGTGAAGATGCTGGCGTACATGGTGAGGTAAATGAGAAAGTGCATCGCCTTGCACACAAATGGGCCGAAAACCCACTCGTCCATCGTGTAGATCGTCGCTTGCAGAGGCACACAAAATACAATGAAGCAGAGGTCTGCGATGCACAGATTCAGAATGAACAAGTTGGTCGTCTTCGTATTCATCTGTCCATTGCGCAAAAGCACAGCAAGAACCAAACAGTTTCCAAAGGTGCCGACCAGGAAAATTAAGAAGAAAACTAGAGAAATTATAACAGATTCTGGTTTCCAGTGCACATTAAAGAGGTTTTGCTGGGAGAAATTCATATTTGTTTTATATCCCGAATCTAGACTCTTATTAAAAAGTCATGATACAGACTGCAGAGGACACAATAGACTACCCCGAATCAAACGAGTTTCTACATAATTTGATCTCTATAGATAAATGAAAACGGCAAAGCATAAGAATTGAAAAAACGTGCGGACTTCCATCACTTCGAACGACTGAGTGCCCTTCTCGCGCGCGCGCTGGAAAAGAGGCACCACTACAACGTTTAAATGAGACCCAGACTACTTCTTGTCTCCACCCACGTCATTGAAATGAAGACCAGATAATAAGATGGCAATTCATGAAATTAACCTTAGTCTTTTCCAGCCCTGTATGTCTTAGAAAACCAATGAAAAGTTACTATACATACTCCTGTCCTTAAATTATAATGTATTCCAGGCTATTTAATGTGGTCTATGTTCAATAGCCCTAAATAATTTGGAAACAGAATCCTTTAATTTCTCCTGAATCTCGTTGTACGTGGTAGGCAACTAGATGCTTATTTTTCTCTGAACATCTTATGTTTAAGAATAGGTTCATATAATATTCACTGAAAAATCAAACATTTCAAAGGGATATGCTAGAAGCAGGGTACATGACATTGTGTGTCATATGTTTAAAGTGTGCAGAACTCATGTAGGTAAGAACTTCAGCTGGAAAGAAAATATCTGCATATGCTCTCTTTTTATCAATGTCACACTGAACAAATGAACTCTACAGGTGCTCACTTGTTTCACCAGAGACTCCTTAGTCAGCTTTAGCTGCTAATGAGGTAGGGATGATTCGGCCTTTTAAATGGTGTAGGTTACTAACTATTCAGCAGTGGCGTTTGTCCTACATACGCCTAAAGAGAAAAAAGCTTGTAAGTGCCAAAATTAGTCTTTGAATCAGATGTGAAACCCCAGATTGTCTTTTTTCAGCGCTCCATATAGGCTACAAATGTCTCAAAACTTTAAACAAATCTACAGCCTACTGAAAAGAGCATCTCCAGTAAAATACAAATATGAATTAGGGAGTCTGAAATATTTTCTGAGGTGGCGTGTAGCTTAGCAACCACAACATAAAACACTAAACTAATTAAATAAATTGAAACACCAGAGCAGGGAACAAAAAAAAAACCTGAAGGCTGGAGTTACAATTTGCATTTGTTTCATTTTTGTATTTATTTAATGGCTGGTTTTGAGGCACAAGCATGATAACACTTAACCAGCGGTTTGTCTTTGTTAGTGTACTCTCAATCAAATTGTCCAAAGAACATGAAAGGACTTTAACTTAATTCTGAGGACCACTGCAGCAAGCAGGGACAGCCCTGACCTGAGCCCTAGGCCTGTAAGCATTCATACTTATGGTGATATTAGCTTACAAACACTACATACTTATGGTGATATTAGCTTACAAACACTACATACTTATGGTGATATTAGCTTACGAACACCACATACTTATGGTGATACTAGCTTACAAACACTACATACTTATGGTGATATTAGCTTACAAACACTACATACTTATGGTGATCTTAGCTCACACACACTACATCAGTCAATGGTCACCAAACTAAACACACCACAATTTGCTGAGGAAGCCAAATAGAGTGGAATAGACACACTATGTTCCAACTCCTGTTGAGGCTGCAACAATGTTTTGGTGACCTTATTAGTATTGCACATTGTCAACACCTTGCTCTGCCAGTTCAGCTACAGGAGGAGCAGTTATCAGCTATCAGTCGAGTTACTGAAACAATACAAACAATCCTCTATATGCTGTGTGACGGCCCTATAGTGTTTTTACTGAAACACTTTAAACAATCCTCTATATGCTGTGTGACGGCCCTATAGTGTTTTTACTGAAACACTATAAACAATCCTCTATATGCTGTGTGACTGTCCTCTAGGGTAACAATACAAACAATACTATATATGTTGTGTGACTGCCCTCTAGTGCGACTTAGGGCAAGAAGTCGGTTGGAAAGACTGGTTCCATCTCCGGCAAAAGTAAAATCTTAATTGTTCCTGTAGGACTGTCTTCCAAATAAATATGAATAAAGGATGTGGCCAGTGTTATTTCTCTCTTATCAAATGCTTCCAGTTCTTTCAGATGTGAAAGACCAGAAGTGATACACCCCAAAAAAATTCAATTTTAAAGTTGAAGGCCCATTTTCCCAGCTGAAACCACACAGCCAGTGAAATGTAATCTTACCACTGAGTAAAAAAAGAGCAGTTAGCTCCTTAATAGTTTGTTCATAAACCTCACCTAGAGTGTGATTAAAAGGTAGACATCTAATAATAGAGGTATGCATGGGAGTAAGCCTTTCTTTTCATGTGGATTAGAGACATTAGATTCATCTGATCATTAAAATCACTGCCCATTAGGGAATGGGACACAGCAGCATGGGGATCACCGTGGTGACTGAGTTACACATATGAAGGTATGACCCTCCAGTGTTATTCCAGACTCACCTCCAGGTCCCATGTCTCAGGGCCTCACTGGCCTGACCTACTTCCCCCAGGCAAACACCCCTCAGCTGGGCATGCCACCGTCTGATCCTCCCTTCCCATCCATCCTCTCCACGTGAGTCACAGGTTTTTTCCGCTGCTAAATATATGGCACGCCATTTCCAAAAAGCACTCTCGTGCATGGACACTTACACACACTCATTAGCATCTAAAATAGCCCTTGGTTCAGTTTTTATCCTGGGGGTATCCAGGAGAGAAAAGGAAGCTCGAGGTTGTTTTGCGGCAGATGCTTGAAAGGTCAGGCTACCTCATTGTCAACAGGTCACATAGAAAAGAATAAAACTGAGAATAATTATGTATGTTTTCTTGATCATTATTCCCATTAATTAATTTCGACCCAAAATTCGCTTTCACTATGAAGTACCCTATGTTATTGATGTCACCGAAGAACCCTTACATCCCATATTTTATTACTTTTTCATAAAATCAATAGTATGACATTTAAAAAATGAGTGAAAGCCTTTTGGAATAAAACCGATATTTCCTTGCACTCATTGATTTTCATTGCATGGAACAGAACAAATAGAACATTCCATTATGACAAATTCTGTGTTTAATGTTATTAATCATGTTAAGTGTCATCTGTATCATTTGTTAGTGCAAACCCTCAGTATCTCCAGTGTTGTTTTTCACTTGTTACTCTTATTTTTACACTACTCCTTATCTTACTTAAGAAGAGGTTATTATACTGGATTTATTTAAGTGGTTCTGCTTACTTCACCCTGAGAGCTTGTGATTATTGGCCGTGATTGGTGACACACTTGTGATGATGTTTTTTTCTCAGCTTTAATACAATGCCCAATCTTTCTGTCTGCAATGGTGAAACAATACCATGTGGTTGGCCGTGACCTTGACCCGATCACCAGATGCCAGAACATTCCTGTGAACAGGTGCAAGGAAACGGAAACTGTAAAGATGTGCCTCCCCCTTCAGTGCAACCTCGTTAAAACCTTACCAGGGGTGTAAAATTATCGTTCTGCTGGGTAGAGCATCCTTTTAAAATAATTCTACAGTGCTTCCATGTAAAACCAATGATGAGTGCTTAGAATTCAGAGAAATCAGCTGACTCTGGAACAGACCTGGCTCAGGTCAGTCAGCAATTCAAATTACACTACCTCCTTTGGCCAACAGAGGGCAGCACCACCACAATGGATGATTCCTTTGCTCTGCTGCTGCCCTGGAGTACGCCAGGTCAAACAGCTGTAGTGAAAGGGACCGTATCAATATCCTCTCCAGGTTGGCCCAACTCTCTTATGCCATTTTTAGATGAAAGGAAAATGACGGGAAAGCTATTAATACAGAGCTGAGACTGTGATGGAAAACTAATAAACTCCATTTGTGAATACAGTCTATTCACGGTCAGACAAATGTGAGACAGGCCTTGTTAGCACTCCTCAGCCCTGGTGACCTTGTTTTGACCACTGCAGGAAAGATGTATTTTAGGCAGAGGCTGCCGGCAACTCATACGAGTTTGGGTACCATCAGCTCTTCACTTTCCAGTACTTTTATGTATCTTCTCATCCCTGTATTATACTACTTTGTGTGTGTGTGTGTGTGTGTGTGTGTGTGTGTGTTAGAGTTAGAGAGAGAGAGAGTGAGAGATTATTTCAGACATTATTCCAACATTACTCATAGAACTTCATGTTAAACCCTAAAGCTATTTATGGGCTAACTCACCATATCCGGATAACAACAGGACCGCAAAGCTCTGCACACTGCACAGTCCCCAACAGTCCCCAGCAACCACAGACACGAGTCCCAGGACCAATGGAGCGGACACGGCCCCAGTGTCCCTGCAGAGGAGTGGTTGAAGGCACTAAACAGGGCCTTGGGATCGTGGGGAGACGACCAGGACCCGTCGCTCCCGGCACCACCACGGCACGAGCTCATGGCACAGTGGAGAGCAGAGGACCCAGTCCCGTAAAGAGAAAGTCTCTGAAACATTAAGGCAGTAACACAGTGGCAGGGTAGCGGCCGCATGACAAACCCAACGGCACAGAGCTGGTGGCAGGGGCTCAGAGAACCCAGGCTGTCAGTAATGATGCAGTAGACCCTGGGCTGTCATGGAACACAGCGCCCCCTCTGGCCAGCAGCAGCCAGGGTCCGGGCTTCCCAGTCAACGGTGTCCTCAGTGTGCTGAGCTCTGTGGCGAGCTGCGGTGAAGTGGCACCCGACGCCCCTCAGCTGGCGACGACCTGGGTGAAGACAGGTGTGGGAAGACTTCTCTGGAGTGGGCACGGCCCAGGGGGCGGTGGCGCAGAGGACACTCAGACGGCAGAGGTGACACGGGCGGTTCAGGATGCTGAGGCCGCTGTGGCCCGGGACAGTGATGCAAGAGACACCTGGACTAAATCAGCAACAACGTCGCGGTTCCTCTGGCTGGCGAATACAATGCTGTACATATCCAGGGCGGTGAAATGTTCCAGTGTTCTCTTTGGCACTCACTTTGGTTCTATTTGGCACTCATGACGAACGACAACTGACGCAGATTGAAGGAAAGGCCCTGGGTCTTATACACAGGCACAGTTTATAGGTTAAGGGTGGACACAGACACTTATACATGAGGAAACTACACAAGGCATCACACATAACACGCAGACTTCAAATCACTAACAGAAGACACACGCTGACCTTAACATAAAAGGTGAAACACGAGTGCACTTATATATCTTGATCTTGATATATATATATATATATATCAATATATATAATATATCTTGCACTTGCCTGATATCAATGACTGTGAATAACAGTTATGTAATTATATGGACACCAAGCAATTCTGACAGCATAATCTTGCCCGGTTATTGCTTGATACATCAGATTCCTTGTAACTACTTAAAGTTAGTCACTTCAGAATTGGCAATACTACAGATAAATAAAGATTCTACTAGAAAACATGTCCGCTTTGGAACAATGGTGCTACAATCATCTGCACAGGCGTGGTTCTTGGGCCTACCAACAGTCTACAGAGCCTATGGGCTACAGGCCAATCAGATAGCAGGAACCTAATGGCAGCGGCCTGTGTCGTCTATAAGCCACAAAGAGCAAAAAAGCTATCCCTGTTATGGGTCATGCATCAAGATGTATATGTCTATAGATATGAGCACACAGTGGTACCTTTGAATGCCTTAGTTCAGCCCTGTTACTGTTAGTGTATCTGTCTACACATCATGTGTGTGTCATCCCTGTGTATGAGACCTGCTGTTACACTGTGGTTCTGTGCCAAGAAACGGCAACCCTGGGTTGTGCAGTCCTGACATTTAACCAGAGATCATTGTGTCTGCCTCCATTCTTCTGGACTACCTCACTACAATATTGCAAACATAATGCCTTCACTGCGCGAGTGTTGTTGCCTTCACATATGCATTTCTGTTCTGATCAAGCAGTCATATATCTCCTCCTTACTGGAGTGAACTGTGCGGCCTTTAGTTGCCAACTTATCTAACGTTCCAGCCACTTTGGTTTTCCATACGCTGAATAGAAACGCCGTTTCCAAATGCTCTCTGTGCCAGTTCATCCTACCACGGAGCGATATTCTGAGTTTTGATAAAGTGCTACTATGGTCTTGGGTAAGTTAGTTAAGGACTTTAACATCACAAAAATGCATGCAAGTTTTCCAGAAGCACGCTTGATATATATGAGTTTAAATTTACACTTTACAATTTACACAGTTTTGGACCAGGCAGAAATCATCGGAATTTATCAGCGTGCGGATTGTGGAGGCTGGTCACCACTTGTAAAGGCAGCCAAAATGTTACCAAATGACGGAAAACACCAGTCTGGAAGGTTTATACGTGTCTGAACATTATGAGACCGTAGAATGCATTAGAGTGGTAAATATTGCGGAAAAATACAATTAATCTCACTCCATTAAATTATTGAATGACCTGTAATATTACCAAGCTGGATAGAAGCCTGTTGTTATATGTGATGGCATGGCACAAGAAGAGTTATATGATCGGCTAATGAATGAAGAGTTTATTAAAACAATAAACGGTTTAAATGTTTATTAAGTATCAATCAAACTAAATGTAAGGTAAAAACCAAATGGTAAATTATGTAAAAACTGTAAATAATAACAATTGAACAAACAGATTGTGTGCCAATTAGACCAAATATTGTTATATACAAATATACATGATCAAATAAACCTGCTGCCGCTGAATGCCCATGTTATGTGATGGAACCATGAACTCAAACCTGAGATGAACGGTGAAGGAGAGACAAACAGACAAAGGAAAGCAGGGGAAGAGAGGATCCCCAAGCTCAAAGATGGGATACGAGAAGAAGAGCAAGAGTAAGACTCAGAGTAAGAGAGTAAATGTTACAACATGTCTGGTTTTATATTTCTACACCCATTCTATGCATCTGCCACAAACCAATAACCTTTTTTCCCAACTAACCCCTTGATTGGTCGTCCGGTCCTAATCGACATCAGAACGGATGAGACTCTAGTCAGAAACACAGCCATGTGCAGATGCTTTAGATTGACATGAATCCCACTGCCATTACCATGATCAGACTACAGCTCCTATTGTAATGATCACTTCAAGACTAAATGTGAATATGTTACATTCATATACATTTACACATAGTTTTAGGTGCTACAGTCATCTTAAGATCAACTCTGTGCCTAAGTCGGCGGGGGATGCATATTCAATGCGGGAAGCAACCGGCTTCTCCTTCGCAGCAGGTGGTGTGACCTATTTCCCCAGATGTGTGAGTGAGTGCCTTTGTGAGGGGTTGCCACCTTTGTTCATGAGAGGATCAGAGAGAGGTCCTCTGGTAAGCTGACTCTCTTATGACCCCCCCTGGCCAAAGAATCAGAAATCTGCATGTGTCCATGTCCTTGCACCATAGATGTGTGGAAATGTGAATACGTTTGTGTATTAAAGAGAGAGAGAGAGAGAGAGTTTATGAATGTGTGTGGTGTCAAGGTTCCCTCACGACTGATTACCTTCCCAGATGCATTCTGTGTGAGCTGTGACCTGAGAGAGACCTCTACAAAAGCTCCAGAACTGTGAGAACTCAAGGGCACCAGCGGAGGACTTCCTCTGAAGCAGCAGCAGCAGCAGCTTGATTTCTGCATGAGTTGGCTTCCTTTCTGCGCTTCATGTCCCACTGATACTACCACAGGATGAAAGGAGGAAAGTGGAGAGCGAAACGATTCTTTCATTCACTATCACTCGCTCTTTTTTCTTTCGGCCTTTAAATGGCAAGGCTTAGAGGCCGCTTGTAATTCGGATCATGATGCAAGAAACGTGCAGGAAACGATGTAACTGTAGAACAATGTGACAACCAGCATTTCAAAAAGGACATGGAAAGTGTCAAAGGTACTAGTCCAGTGGATTCAGTGATGTAATATTATAATCAGTGTAAAGCAAAATGTCTGAACTCCAGGGGTCTGTAGTGTAGTGGCCTAATAGCCAAGCAACATCACTGATTAATGAAAGGAATGGACTGTGAGTGTCCATGATAATGAGGAGTCTGGGCATAATAGTTATGGCCCACTGGTTCTCACGTGGAAGCTGACCAGTGTCTGGACCTCAACTAGTTGGACTACTTTTTTTTAAAAGATACTTGTGAAATGGGAAGCAATCCTACCCACCCCACACACACACACACACACCCACACACACCCACACACACACACACACACACACACACACACACACACACACACACACACACACACACACACACACACACACACACACACACACACACACACACACACACACACACACACACACACACACACACACACACACACACACACACACACAAACGCTAGCGCACTTAGCGTTCTCTCGAATGACCTCTTGATGACTGGGCCACGTTGCGGCTTCAGCTCTTGCTCAGCACACAGAGGCCTGCTGGCTCTTAGAGTCGCCATGGTAACAAATGATGAGTGGAGCCGAGCAGCGGCTCATAGACAGGGAATGGTGACAAACCGCTTCCAATCTTTCACCAGCAAGCAATAATTGCCATAGCCTACCGGCCCCACCAAGTCGGAAGCTTTATGTCAGCACGGAGGGAGTTTCTGGCGTGGAAGCTGGCCAGCGCATGAATAGTGTTGGCATTTGACGCACCACAGCCTCATATCCTGACCCCCGACTACACCGACCCCCACACACCCTACACACACACATACACCACAGCCTCACATATCCTGACCCCCGACTACACCGACCCCCCACACACCGCATTTACTGCGAAGACGGCCAGTGAGTGTCAACTCCTGCTGTAGAGGGGGGCTTCAAACCGATGACCTCACAACATCTGCTCCATTAGCAGGAAAAGTAAGAGGGTGCAGTGCACTTGAGAGGCTTAGCATGCTAACCTGGGACACAATTTTGCTTTCATTTAGTAATTTACCTGGCAGGTTCCTCCAAGCCAACTATCACAACACAGCGATGGGTAGTATGGGCTCTAGTCTCCCAGGGGAACTCAGCTCTTAACCTCGCCATTGCTAGCAGCAGGCTCCACAAACTGAGCTACGGACACATGTTAATACTTATGACGTATGAACCCTTGCTGTACTTGAAAATGATGAGGACATTTAAGGGCATGTAATATACACATGCTCATACAGTGCTGCCTTTGAAAAGAGTTTCACCTGCTTCCTGTGACCCCTCAGCTTCCCTAAAAAAAAAAAATCGCCTTGAATTTTCCCACCTGCCACTCGAGGTAGACCCACACGTTATAAACTAGCGTGCATTTTTTAATATGGACGTGTGTCCGGTGGATAACGTCAGTGTGTAGGGAGAAGGGTTTGAAAGGAGTGTTTCATTATAAACCAGCACCATAAAAAAAAAAGAAGAATCAAAACTCTGCTGGCTGAATATGGTTCTTGGCTTTTGAATTCCATTCAGGTTTTTTTGTTGGGGGTTGGGGGGGTTGGGGCAAATGAGGGCTTTCATGATCTCGGATATGGGGTGGTGCAGTGAGCCAGCACTACACAATATGAGCTTTGTGTAACACATGACAATTTAGGTGAATTAAAGTTGGACTGGCACTCCAGGTCATTCTCAGTTGTCGTCGCACTCTCTCTTCTATCTGTCTCGCTGAAAGACTCTGCCCGTCTTCTCATTTTCTGTCCTTGTCATCATCGGCCTTCTTCTCTTGTGCCTTTGCCGTTGAGAGCTCAGAGGTCACGAGGTCAGGTGGGATGTGCGTGCAGGTGCGTCTGGGAGTATGGGAAACGAGAGAGAGCAGCAGTGGTGTGAGAGAGAGAAGGAGAGAGGAAGAGAGACAGAGAGAAGGAGACTCACATGAGTGCAGTCAGAGCCACAATCACGCAAGCTGCGTGTGGTTTGGCTCTCGTTGCCAAGACCTCTCACTCTCCGCGTCTCAGACTTTCTCCCTCAGGGTTATACAATACCACCCCCCCACCCCCTCCCTCCCTCCACCTCCACCCTACCACCTCCTCACAGTCTCGCTCCCCCTCTCCCGGCCCCCGTCTCCCCGACCGCACACAAATGGTTTGAATAAGACTCCTGCATGCCTGGGCCACAGTCTCAGAGACGAAGCCCCGAAGACTGATAGTTTACTTAGCCTAAATACCCCCGATTAGACGAATCGAAACATTGTTGTTGCGCGAGTGGAAACTCGAGGACCCACCGCCGCCCCAAAGCCCACCCGCTTCACCCCGCTCCGGAAAGGACTCGCTGCGGACCTTCGTCATGAGGAGACCACAAGGTGCTGGCTCTGGACGGACGGGCGGGCGGGCAGGCGTCTGGAGAGAAGGGGGAGAGCAACAACAGAGCATCACCAAAACACCCAAACAAAAACAGTGGAATGAAATGGAGGACAGGAGGCGAGGGATGGAGGATGAGGAGGAGGAGGAGGAGGAGGAGGAGGAGGGGGAGGGGGGGCGATTGGCAGAGGAGGCACACGCTACTCCCGGGCTTCCGTAACTACTGGGAAAAGACATCCGGCCACAAGCGTGCGGTCCCAGCTCGTGGAGTGGAATGTGTTGCGTTACTTTTTCCCTCTCGCACTGACAGCGTCCGTCAAACCATGGGTGTTGCCTCGGTTACGAAACACCGCAGGCACGCCGACCTGTCCATGGCTACAGAAAAAAAAAGCACAAAGGCTCCAGCAAAACTCCGCAAATGAAAATATAACCATTGATAATCTGAGACAGAGTTGAAGGAGGCTATTCAGTGAAAAACGACTGCCTTGTGGGATATGGTAGCAGGAAATGACCTACGCATGCACCTTAGTAACACATTCATATTGGGGTAGCATACAGCCATCTTGAAGGAATGAAAGGAAAATAAAATTGAATGTTAATGAGGAAAAAAAATCTCAAACTACAAAATTGAGTCGGTGAGATGGTAACTGACCTCAATCAAGATATCTTTACAAATACTGTCATTTTCCTTAGTACACATTTTAATCCTTGTCTATGACACCATCCATGTTTACATTTTCCTCTAAGTGATGAGGAGATCATAGCTACAGCTGGATTATGGTCCTGTCACAATTGACCACGGGCAATCTCCTCTATCTTGTGTCGAAAGTTTACAATGTGCATTAGCAATTCCACAAAGCATTTCATAATACTCTTATCTAACAAAAATACTGCTACTTTTTAGGAGAACGACTCATTTCAAGAACTGAAATAAGTCCTCGTTTGAAAAACCTGCCGTGAATGCAGGAGTGTGCATGCAGTGTGCCCGCCGTTTCAGAGATGGCCACGGGTAGAGCCTGTGTGATGCTGAGTGCATGCAGTGTGCCCGCCGGTTCAGAGATTGCCACGGGTAGAGGCTGTGTGATGCAGTGTGCCCGCCGGTTCAGAGATGGCCACGGGTAGAGGCTGTGTGCATGCAGTGTGCCCGCCG
This sequence comes from Clupea harengus, assembly GCF_900700415.2. Classification (NCBI taxonomy): domain Eukaryota; kingdom Metazoa; phylum Chordata; class Actinopteri; order Clupeiformes; family Clupeidae; genus Clupea; species Clupea harengus. The sequence goes on along the minus strand of NC_045174.1, from coordinate 3,356,483 downwards.
GTTCAGAGATGGCCACGGGTAGAGCCTGTGTGATGCTGAGTGCATGCAGTGTGCCCGCCGGTTCAGAGATGGCCACGGGTAGAGGCTGTGTGCATGCAGTGTGCCCGCCGGTTCAGAGATGGCCACGGGTAGAGGCTGTGTGCATGCAGTGTGCCCGCCGGTTCAGAGATGGCCACGGGTAGAGGCTGTGTGATGCTGAGTGCATGCAGTGTGCCCGCCGGTTCAGAGATGGCCACGGGTAGAGGCTGTGTGCATGCAGTGTGCCCGCCGGTTCAGAGATGGCCACGGGTAGAGGCTGTGTGATGCTGAGTGCATGCAGCTGCAGCCTGTTCAGACGATGGCCGATTTTCTCCCCAATCAAGGTGATTGTCATTCCATTCCCCTGCTGTTGCTCCTTTGAACTGTGGATACCAGGGCCTCAGGGCAGTCTCTGGCAGCTTGGTGCAGTACAAAAGGCTTGCGTGCATGCACAGATCTTCCAGCTAAATTTTGACTAAAGACAAAGAGTGCATGAATGCGTGCACACACACACACACACACACACACACACACACACACACACACACACACACACACACACACACACACACACACACACACACACACACCATTAGGTTAAGGAGTTAGAAATGGGACTATTGAAAAAGAAGAACTCAAAGTCCTATTGCTGCTTTTCAGAAGGCACTTATTCAGTGCTCAACATTCCGCCGTATTTCAAGAATGATTTTCTTTGCAGCGTTTGTGTAGACTGGTTGGATGTTTTGATGTTGCTGGTACTGACCATCATCTAGACTCCAAATGAATATGTTTGCATAGCAAGTGATGGTGACGGCACCCTGGGGCTCTACTCCTCGTGGTAGAGGGAGACTGTTGCTTAGTCACCGAGACCTCTTTAGACATCTGCGGCAAATCAATAGCATTGGCATGCTACAGTTATGCTGATGTCAACAACTCCTGTCTGGTCTGATTAGACAGTAATGATTGCAACCAGAGAGATCTGCATGTTCACAGTTGGAAAAATGACATATTTGATGGATATCTTATAATTTCTGGGCCATTTCAAATGTATTCAAAGAATGAACTTTCTAGACAGTTTATTTATAATGATTCATAGAGGAGACTACAAAGTTTGACAAAGTGTAGACACGATGCTCAACAAAAAAAAATAAAATTGGATCTTAAGACTCAAATTTTTTACGTCTTACGGATCAGCTGTGAATTCCTACCATATGGCAGACCTGATTTTCTGTCTAGTCATGTAACCAAACCACAACGACGTCTGCACCGTAGCATGAATTCATCCCGGCACTCCCTCTCTCTCCCGCCGGCTGTGCACGCACCAAATCCCTTGTCTCTCACCGTGCCGGAGCCATAAATCTCTCATCGGCAACCTTCTCCTCCTGTGTGAGAGGAGCCACACAATGTCTGTCAGGCCTGTTCTACCTTCTGAACTCTCTCCTCGCAGACGTAAAAGGCCAAATCATTCCTGTGTTTGGGGAAAAAGAAAACAAAACCACTAGAAACAGGTTTCAAGCTCTCAGAAGCTTTTTTTAAGGTCTCCACAATCAACCCTTACTAATTGAATGTATGTGTTTAGACAAAGATCAGACTACTGGGACAGGTAGGCTAATACTGTTTGATGTCCCCTGTTTGGTGTACCCTCTCCCACACCCACTCTCAACACCTTCTCATCCTGTCACTGCACTGCTATAGATAAAATTAGATATTATAACACAGTCTGGTAGTCATGACAGGATATTACAATATACAAAAGCTTAGTTAGTCAGAGTGTTTTTTTTTTTTTTTACAGTCAACACTAGTCATAGGAAGAACCAAATGTTTACAGAGGAGAGGAATCATTACATACAGTTGCTAAGATACGCATTCACCTATGCAGCAAATGGTCAGTACAGGTGTGGAATCTTCTGTCCACACACCGTACAGACACAATCTTAATTAGCAATACCACTGTCTTCACGGTAACCATTACAACACTAAACTATTTGGAATAAGGGGGCAATATTCTGTATATGAGGGGCATGGAGTCCAGGAGTTTAATTCATATCTATCCCTCAGGGCTGGTTAATGGATGTCAAGAATGGAAAATGTCACTGTAAACATTCACAACAACACTCTGGAGCGTACACATGAACCTCACCTTAAATACTCAGTGTATGTTTTATTTGTTATCATCATTTGTCATGGCTTTTTAACTGTATTTTATTTCTAAATGTAAAACCCCTTTAGCAGAATGATTAGGGCCGATTAAAAAGAATTCACACACCAGTACCTCGCTGTTCAGTGATAACTTCAGTTGCTGTGGAGAGTTCGTGCAGTGCACTCAGTGACCCCATCCCCTACCCCCTTGAACACACACACACACACACACACACAAAATACTACTACTCTAAGTACCTCACTAACTTTCCTGTTACCCCTGTACCATTGGAATATATGGAAAGCCGGTCCTTGTTGGGAGCAGATTTTCCACTCTTCTAATGAGTTTGACAGACAGCGGTGAGGAAACACAGCGAGTATTTATAGACACAGTAGGAATGCGAACCCCCTAATTGTGCTTAGTCTATCGCTCAGCACTTGGTGCACCATTACAGTACGTCGCTTCAACAAAGACCTGGCCGCAGGGGGAAAACAATTAACAAATCTGAACAGGGTTTTTTTTTTTTTTTAACGACGCAAAAACAGGGTGAAGTGCCTGAATGTTTGTCGTTGTTTGTTCACTTCCTCAACGCGTATGGGATGACACCTGCCCTGGTACACACAAACACTTGCTGGGATTGTATAAGTAAAGTTGTGTAGACATTGCATCCTTAAAAATTCAATAAACACCTTGTTCTAAACACCATAGCCATTTTTGTGACAATGTGCCATCTTAATACAAGTCTATAGGCTAAATGTCTGCCTTTGTTGTCACATTATGAATCTGAATTAGTGGTGCTACGTTTCGATCCGATCTGATTCTTTTCAACGGCTCTTTAGTACGAAAGGAACAAAGTCGTACTTGAGAGCAGTTCGTTTGTTGTTGCCGAAATTTCACTGCCTGCCCTAAATCCACTCCACTCCCCTTTGCGTGAACAGTGAGAACCAGCCAGTCACAAGAGGTAGACGCTGTCATGTTAGCTTCCTGAAAGGCAGAATGAGTAGGATTTTTCGTTTGTAAACCCCCCATTCAGTTAGCCTGTCCTCCTTGGCTCAACGAGTGAGAGAGAGAGAGTAAGAGAGAGAGAGAGAGAGAAAGAGAGGGTGAGCATGAATGAAAAGCAGAAGATACGGTTGGAAGGAGAGTCATCAATCAGTGCGGTTACATGTGCAGACTATTCTGACAGCCCTATGAGACGATTATAATTGAAGAACACTATAATACTATAACACTATAGGTCCTCTTTGCCAGCACTAAGGCAAGGAATGGACCACACCTTAACATTCATTCTAACTATCTGTTTGAGAGTGACCCCCCACCGCCTTTAACAAAAAGAAAAAACAAACATAATCATCAAATCATGAATGCTGTGTCAATCTGAATTTAGCCCCGGACTCCTGAGGGTTAAAAGCACCTACCAAATATCCCACTGTGATGTAACACTACGGTGTACCCATGTTCTGTTCAAGCGGCTAAGGTCGAGGCTCTGTCAGTGCCAGTGTTGGCCGCGCTAACATGTTTTGGTGCTTCACTGTACATGCCGTCACTCTGGAAAACTGATTTTATCCAGACTCTCCAGGAGGGTGCCAGGGATCACTTCCCGAGCCACTTCCCCTTTCGAGATTAATTCAGCCCGGGCTCCAAATCCGCTCTGCCCGCCTTTCAACTTCGGGGGGAAAATCTTCGACGTTGGATGAGCGAATCAGCCCCCTCTAATGAAACACACGCTGTTTCCTAGACACACTAAATCAGTTGCAGCACGCTTGTGTGTCGTGTTTACTCCTCGTTGTCACTAAAATACACAGCCACCGGCACACTGGTTGGCCAGTGGGTCTGTTTGTTTATTTACTAAAATAAAAAGCCCCTCCCAGGTGCACGGCCACTACACCTGTTTTACAATAACAAGGCCTGGAGGTTTTCACTTGCCCTTGTGTTCTCTTGCAAATTTCCAATCTACAGTCACATATGGCCCCATAATCAAATACATTAAACCACACAATGGGGCATAATCAGGCCACTTAGCCTAAAGACTACGTCACGTAGACCGCACCGAGAGAGAGCGGAGAAAGTGGAAAGAGTGTGTCATCGGCAGCGGGGAGAAACGACCGCTCCGGAACCCTTTGTCAAAGTTGTGTCACTTTGCATGCAACCGAGTCCTCGCGTGGGCTACACACATCTGCAGCGCACAGGTCGCCAGTAGAAAGGCCCAAACAGTAAGGTCACAATTGTTTGCATTTCTCGGCGATGACAGAGCGCTGACCTGCAGAAAGATGTGAGAGAAGGGAGATGGAGAGAAAGAGAGAGAGAGAGAGAGATGGGAGACAGGATTCTTTAAACAGGCCGGGCGTATCTTCTCGTGTGGTACAATTAGGGTTTGTGTGATGCTTTTCGTAGTGCAGAGGCAATGACGTAAGAAAACGTTTGTGTTTACTGCCAAAAGGTCATGCAGGACTATTTACCCAAAACAGACACGAGAGAGTGAGTGAGTGAGTGAGTGAGTGAATGTGTGAGAGAGAGAGACAGAGAGGGAAAGAATCGTGCTGAAAGGTTTGGATGTCTGTCTGTTTACAAAACAGACAGATGGGTGCACCTGTTTTTCAGCCCACTAGAGTGTCCATCACATCCTCACAGCCAGTCTGTCTTCCTGTTGTCCCACGCTGTCGTCCGCATTCCCCACCTTGATTAAAGCTCCAACATCTCAGAGGTTCCTCGCACTGAGTTTCTCACACCACACAGACAAAATAAAAATTGCGTAAAAAATAAGCGGTGGGCCGTAATTTCCCCACAGTGTGCCACAGTTCCTCTGACTGCCAGGGAGACCAAGAGGAAGTGGCCTTTGGCATTTCCTGTACAACTCCGCACACAGCCTCAGGCAAACTCTCCTCATAAAGTCCAAAAATAAAATATGACTGGAGAAGTGCTAGTTTGTCTCTGCCGCTCTCTCTCTCTCTCTCCCTTATTTTTTTTTTATTAAAGCCGAATATATTTTAATGGGAATAATCAAAAGCAAATGCAGACTGTATTTTTATAGTATGAAATGATTGCGTAGTAATTTTTAATGATTTCTTCTCAGACATCCTACCTGATTCCCCTCACCGATCCCAGAGAAGTTTTGTCAATGCAGGAAGCCAAAAAAGCTGAAAATGACACAACGGCTGCACAGCCAGTGGCTGACTGAGCGTGTGCTCTGTGGGTCTGCCAGAAGGCTGGGCAGTGGGGCAGGAGGACAGCGCCAGACAAACGAAACCATTTCAAAAATATTCAGGTCCACTCTTAGATGTCAAATTCCCTCTCGGTGACCCATCGAGACTGTAAATGTGTCCCATTTTTCTACTTCTGGGTGGCAACTTTGCATCTCGTGACCTTTCACCTTTCGTGTTATGACCCTTTTGATTCAGGATGTAGGGTCATCAAGTCTACAGCTTGTGAATGTCTCTAAATCAGATCCGGGTCTCTCTCACTCGCCAATAATATTGTAAAAATATAATATAATGTTCTTTTGGCAACAGCACAGGCAAATTGTTATTATTATTATTTGTTTCGTTGAAAGGGTTATAGTTCTTTCTAAATTGTGTTTTATTAGCTTTATAATTCATTTGATGGGATCAATTCAGGTCAGAAGTTTCAGAGAGATCCATTGCCCAACAATTACTTCATTGGAGTTCGTAAGGTTCAGGGACTTAAAAGGCTCAAAGGTTTTCAAATATTTATCGAACCTCATTGTTAAAGCCAGAATTTTTTTATTTAGAGCTAGGTACAAATGAACAAAGTATGAAGTTAAACAACCACTTAGTCTGAGGCACCAATCAAACAGGAAATGACTAGGTCATAGTCTCACAGATGTGCCTATTGAAACAAAATTGGCATCGGTTGAAACTTTGACACCTTTGGTGCATAGGGATAGCATGGCAATGGAATGGGGAATGGAGGAGTTAGAACTTCTAGTGTCAGTTTTCAGTCTTTGAGAAACATGACCATGGGAGAGAGTACAGGGATTATTCAGGTTTCAGGTCAATGCATCTAGGTGAAGTCTACATCCAAAGATCTGAGAAATGAGAGAGAGAGAGAGCTAGAGAGAGAGAAATTTAAAAGCCCTGAGAGCCTCACAAATCATTCAGACCAAAACCTGAAAGGCCACATTACAGTATATTGCATCTCTTAGGCATAATGAAGAATTTACAGACACACGAAAGGATAGCTGATAAGAAAAGGAAGAGAAAGTAAGGCACAAAAAAAAAAAATATTGAGAGTAAACAGAAAGTGGACAGAAAAGTCAAGAAAATGCATCTTACTGGCAAGAATAAAGTCGTTTTCAGTTTGAGCTATTTTTCAGATGTCTATTCATCTTGCCTATACGCCATATTTTTAGACAGGTTTTGCACTTTTTTGCCACTGAACTTTTATCCAGTGCCACAGACTTGTCACCATTTGGCATCTTCATTTTCTGAAAGTACGTACTTTGAATATTCAGGATGTCAGAGACAAGATGTATATTTACCAAAAATCACATGTAGGTTTTCCGGCAACTTCTATCATTTTTACCCTACATCTTCTTTGACATTGTTCGCAAGATGTAGTCCATAGTCAAAAAAGAAGGTCATCTCTTAAAATACCTGAGATTGGGGGCACAAATCTTGAATTTTGACATCAGTTTAGTCAAACAGTCGTTTTTGAACCCATGAATCTTCAGACCACAAAGCCCCAAAAAGAATGTCAACAGACCTGGCCTTGCGACGTCTGCGTTATTCAATCCACTTCCTCTCTCCCGCGCACACACAGCTGCGTGGCCCATTAGTGGAGCGCGGCGCAAGGACCCGGGGGCCCTGCCAGCAAGCTCTCCCCCAGCTCCTCCTGCATTTCCTGGGGTCGCGACAGGCCTCTGAGTCCTGCACTTCTGAAGATGCAGGGGCTTTCAACAGAGGCTGCTGCTGTAGGTCTGTGATTGGCTAAATCATCTGAACTTTATGAGACGACTACTATTGCAGTAGTGTCTTATGTGGACAGTGTTAAGCTTTATGTTTGTTATCAGTGCACCTTAAAGGTTAACTTAACATACCTATAGCCTTCACTAGGGCAGACTGTATGTATAGTTCAGGGAGATGAGCTTTATGTATTTCCCTTCAGGCCACTGCAGCAATGCCCTCTCGATAACTGGGTAGTCAGTAGTTACGGTAGTCCTGTATTTCAGGTCTTGAAACTGTGAAATGAGGTGGGGTTTTTGATATCCTTCAGAGAATGACCCAGCCAGACATCACTATGAGGCAGTGGGCATTGTAAACAGTTCTGTTTTAGGTCCTGCAGGGTTGATGAAATTTTCTACAATAAGCCCAGAGACCCTTATTATGGAAAATATCGAACAGGTGACAGATTTAGAGACTGTGCTTCATGTTGCCACAACAACTGGATGGTCTATTGCTGTTCTATATGTGGAAGGTTATGTGAGTTTGCAGTGCAAGCAAAAGGTTCCTCCTAAGAACTGTAACAAACGCCTGGCTCAGGGCCCGATAACATTGACCACATGTGGACTGCAACAATCCACCTATATTCATTAAAGATAATGAACTTAACAACTGAGATTAAGTAAAGTCGAGTACGTAAAGCATCAGCTTTTGGAAAACGAGCGCGTAAAGCAATGAGAGCAGTGCCATGCAATGTATAAACAAAAACAGAAATTCCAAAAAGGTAATTAGAAGCAATGGCAGTGGAGACCCAGCCAAGTTTGGAGAGTCTTTTTAAAGCTCCAAACCTGTAAATGATTACTGTTACTTAGGACACCTGCACCTCCACCTGCCGGAGACACATGCAGAACACAGAGAAGAGTTATTAGTGCTCCTTAGCCAGGCAGAGGAGTTGGTGGAGATGACCTAGGACACGGAGTCCACTCTGGAGGTCACTGAATCCATGACTGATTTTCTGTTTCATGACTGACTGCGCTGTTTCAATTATAGAGAATCTAGAAGCTCGGGCTAATCCGGTGTGTTCGAAGGTTTCTACAACTTTATCCACATAAAACCAAACCTGATAAAACCAACCACCATTTTGATGACTTCTTAGACCTTAGCCATTGTTGCGTCCTCCCCACTTCCCATGGTTTGCTGGCTGGCCTAATATAAAATCCACCAGCCAACCTCTTCTCAATTAAGGGTTCCCAGACAAATCCAACAAAAAATCCAAACTTTAAGGTATAGTGTTGAAACTCTCACCTGAGCATAAGTATTAATATAAATATAAATTAGCTCTATATATTGCACAGCACTAAAAATAACATGTCATATGCTATCTGGCTATACACAAGAACTTGATGACGAGGCCAAACTGGATGTGGGTGTGGGTTGACTGAAACTCTGCTGGTTTCAACCAAATCAATGAATGGCACCGAGGAGGTGGGGGAAGGGGGTTTGTTGAGTTGATGTGAAAACATCCATTTTAAAGGCCTTGGGTATTGGCTCTTGCTGTGGATCTTGGCCCTTCTCTGGTTAGTCTGATTGAATTACCACCTGGTGCCACAGCATCCCATATACAAGTCAAACAGCAGAACAATCTACTTTGTTCTTCCTGTAAGAAGGTCAAAAACTGATGTCATTCTCTCCAACAAAACAAAGGCTGGCTGAAGGAGCCAAGCAATAACCTCACACACACCTAACTGTGTTTTTCCCTCCATCTCACTAATACCGCTACCTTTTTTTTGTTTTCGGGTTTGGCGCAAATTTTGGTGCAAAAACCAGAAAAACAGTCCAAAAACAATTGAAAGGGCAAAACTGTACCCGGTGAACAAGCCAATCTGATCCAAAAGGCCTTCATAGAGGGCTGTTTTATGAAGGAGTTGGTATATAAACTACCAATACATGACCTTAAAAATACATGCATTTCTATTACCACAGACCTGCTAACCAGTGTAATCACAACCTGTTCCAAAGAAGTGGGAGGTAGGGTAAAGTTTCTTGCATCAAGATGGAGATACAACCATTCCTTGGTCGGTACGGAATTAACAGCAAAAGCCACAAAAATGTTGGCGGGAGATGATCACTTTCTTAACCCCCCACATTCTTTCACCACAAATTACTAAAAGAAAAAAAAAACGAGAAGAAACAATTGCAGAATACTCGCGACAGTGGAAACAAACCTTAGAAAAATACACAGTGTGGAATCTTATGAATGGATACGCAGATTCATTCCTGACACCACAATCTATTTTTTACCGTGGGGAGGGGGGCGGGGGTTGGTACGCTAAGATTTCTCAGACCACCCCGAGACCCCCTGCAGACGGCGGTTATCCAATGTTATCCGTCTCTCCGTTCTGCCCCGCTGACCGCAGAGGTCCAGGTGACGGAGCCGTGCCCCCTCGCTCTGTTGACTCAGTTGCCTCGCTCGAGGCGAGACAACATCCCCCGAGGAGAGTGAGGGACCTGCGGCCGAAAGGCCCTTAGAGCCCCAGGGCCCTCTTCCCTCTCCGTCCCTCTGCTCCCCTCACCCTGACCCCGGGCGACTGCTCCCCCCCCACAGCTGAGAGGTCTGGCTCTGCCCGGTTCTTACCGGTCCTGTCCAGTGCGGTCTGGGTTCCGTACCTGTTACAAGGGGGTTTGGGTCTATAGTGACTGTGTGAGAGTTGAATAGTCATAAAAAGGGACTTTTTGACCTTGTGAATTACGAGACGAAGCGTCAAACAGATTCTGTGGATTTTATGTCGTATCTTGCCGTGCAGATGATTCTTTTTTGGAGTCGGTCATTCATGTCTTCATTTGCATGGTGTCTTCTATACAGCCCATTACTACGGCCAATAATTATCTTTAACTATATTTCTAAAGCATCTGAAAATAAGAACATTCACATACCATTGTGGATGATTTTCAAACAACTTTTGTGTACCTTAGGTCAGTCAAAGAGAAGCGTTTTCCCTCAATGGTAAGAAAATCAGAATCAGCATCTGAAAAATATGGTTTCAAATTCATTCATTTCTTTTGGTTTTGCTGTGAAATTCTTTCCGGGAAAACTCTAACTCCATGTAAACCATCAGTTTACATTAGGCTGTAACTTGACTCACCCTGCGAGTAAAGGTCACGGCTTAAAGTGTGCCACTGCAACACACCGCAAGCGTGCAAGGCCTGGAGATCTCTCTTTGACCCCAACACCCCACCACCCTGGCACTAAAAAGACTCCATCTGAGACGAGTCAAAATAGTAAAAGAAATACTTGAGGGAAAAAGAGACACAGTCCAGACCCATGAGTGTGCGAAAACGAAACAGGCACGAGAGCAGAGAGTAGGACTGCTGGCTCAGGGGTCAGGTCCACGCACGCAGACCCCAAACAAGACCCTGAGAGGATGGGGTTTAGCAGGCAATTTGTTCTGTGTAAGCCCCCTGACAATGACACCACCAAGCCCTTGGGGTCTCACTAGAGCTGTAACTTTGGAAATGTTTTAAGTCTATTATTGGCAGAGGACATTACACTGGGCCCTTTTTCACTTTTGAAATTGTTGAAATATCTTCTGGTAACTCTGGCTTGTATGACGGATCATGGAGGAATTGTCACTCTGTGTATTTGTGTGGTTAGTTTGCTTCTCCGTACTGCCATTGGCAGGGACAGAATAAATGACTTGGATGTTATGTGCCTGAACACACAGAGCTTTGTGATGAGTCAGATAATCCATTTCAAAACTATTCTTTGAGGTAGCAAATTACAAAAAAAAGTTCATTTCCTGGCAAAAAAAGGAGGACATGTTGTAAATGTGAAAAACAATGTCAAATGTGTCAACCGTGTTATTCACAGAGAACAGTACATCGCCTCTGCTCTTTCATTACCTTACTGTGCAGAAGCAAAACACAAAAAAGAACACTTTACCTTGACGTAAGCTGTGCGAAAGGCTCAGTGCTGGCCGTCATCGCGTTACACAGGTTACAAGCATTATGTCTGAAACTCACAGGAGGAAAACTGAATGACGTCTCTGCTGTTGTGTGCTGAGTTAATTGGGGGCGCGGGAGAAAGCGGTGTGTCTGAATGGCTTATAAATGGCCTGGTCTCAGGCTGGAGAGCCTCGTGCGCACTTGATGCCATATCATCATTAGCGGCGAGGGTGAATTAACGTGGCAGTAGGTGTGGGGCCTAACATGAAGTTTTCAGTCACGGCATTTGAAAATTTTCCACATCAGCTCGCACTCACACACACACTCTCTCTTTCTCTCTTATTCTCACACTGCCCCCCACCCCCACCCCACTCCACGCCACCTCCACCCCCCTCCCCTGACTTCCATTAGTCCCTCCGAGCGTGTGGAGTGTGGAGCCAGTACTCTCATGGTGGGTCCAGCCAAACCTGGATTCACAGCCAGGCTAGAGCCATGATAACCCGCTGGAGGTCTGGACCTCGGCTTTCGCTGTGGGGCCCTCTCTCTCTCTCCCCGGCCTCCTGTCAATAAGCATCAGCATCAGGCCGAGCTTGCCTTAGCGGAGCTGAGACAAGCGCCGTGTGTTTGTTTGGTATCCACATTGATGCGGGTAGCTATTATTATTCCTTCTTCTGGCGTGCTTGCTGGTCGATAGATGATCAAACTAGCTTTGTGCACTCAGGATGGACCCTTTTCTTCCCTCCAAAGTCAGTGACGATGTGCCGTACAATAACGGGCCATCTTCTAAATAGGTTTAAAGTTGGATCTCGCCAATTTCCTTCAGATCTAAAAATAGCGCAACTTAAATCTCGAAAATCCTCAATAACCGATGTTGAATAGGCATAAATGGGCAGGAAATGTTTTTTTGGGATCTCTATCAGCTCACTGCATGCTGGGAAAGATGACAGACTCCGGTGGAGACGGGTTTGGAAAAGCTGCAGGATACTCTAATGATGACGTCCTGGAAGACCAACATCCTCCCTCTTGATGAAGGCTTATCTTATTTCTTCTCTAATGCGTGTCATTACTCGATGACATCAAATACCATTCCGCCCAGACAATTGTTTCTTTGTTTATTTGGTGTTCGTTGCTCGTTTCTTTCTCTTTTTTTCTCCTATTGCCCCCCACCCCCCACCCACCTTATCCAATAACGATTAAAGGTCATAAATCTATTTCCTATTGTCTGCGTGGAAAAGGCAGGCCATTCTTTCCACTGGGGTGCCTTGGAGAGTTGCTCAGTATACTTATGGGCAACATGAATCATCTGTTTGATAGACAGTCACAAGGCAATGCCGTAAAAGTTTCTTCCAGATACAGTGCATTAAAACCAGTACATTGAGAACACTTAAAACAGAGAGAGAGAGAAAGAGAAAGAGAGAGAGAGAGAGAGAGAGAGAGAATATTTCATGTACCGTTATGTGCTGTAACACTACACACTGCTGGACCTTGACCACATTTGCAGAACTTTATTGTTGAAAGCAGATCTAAATCTTGCTTTTTACATACGGTTCCACGTTTCAGCTCGTACTGTAGAAGTAAACCTTTATAAATGCACACATAAAGAAAATGATGAATGGGTCTGAATAGTAGAGAACATATATGCTATCAGTACATCATTTAAACACTCATTCAAAATCATCACCTGTTACAATCAACACTGGTATTAAAGAACTGATGTAGTATTATGCTTCTTCACCACTTAAGGACATTATTTAACAATATAAGTGTAACTGTGCTGCCTAAACAAAAAGTCAGTTCAAAAGAAAAAAACCTTTAAAAGAGGGTTGGCAAAAAAAGTGTCTCAATTGAACAAACAATACTGACTACAAAGCATTTTACCAAATGTGGGGCTTATGAAGCAGCGCATGGTGTCGAGGATGCATCGCAACTCAACTCTTGACCCTTTGTTTTTGTGAGACTTCACACGTACCTTCTTAAGTCACAAGTTAAAGAAATGGGTTAGATCACAGGTGAGGGAAAAAGGTTGTCAGAGAATATGACAAATTAGATATTACTGAACCAGCAAAAGTTGAGCATGCAGAATGTGACGATATTTAAGGTGCAGTATATGAGGTGATAGAGTAATGAAAGCTTTTGGGTTTATTAATAGGATGGAATTAGTGATGGATCAACACACAACCACAAATGTGATGGATTTATAATACAATGGTCTGTAGGTCTGAGATCTGAGACTGATAAAAAATACAAATTGAAATACAGCTTGTACCAAATTTTAAAACAATTATGTCACAGTGCTCTTTTGTTCAGTAAGTCACCAAAGCTTTCAGCAGGTCATTCAGTAGATGGTTTTCTCTTTCTAAACTTGGGATAGATGGCATTTCCTTTTGCTTGCAGTACTTACAGTACTTGCCCTTCCCATGAAGATGTAACCCCTTGACCTTAAAATCTTAACGCACTGAGCACTAGTAGGGTTCTTGGTTCTTGGAGTTGAAGTCTAGCAGGGTGGTGTACACGCTAAATCTATACATCAGAGATGGGCTTGTGAGAAGGTGAATTCTCCCCCTCCTCACCGTGGCAAAAAGGGATGGTGCCCTTTAAGACTGTTGGTCTCCTCCCCCATAATGGTTGGGTCCTGGCTCACCTGAAGCCAATGGTGGACCTAATTAAGCCAACGGTGGCTGTGCCCTATTTAAAGGGTGCCTCATTATCAACAGAGGGGCTGGCTGAGAAAGACTATCAAGAACACTGAGAACGAGGACTAGTTTTGAGGCATAAGGTAAAACACTTCCCTGATGTGAGGAGAAGTGTTTTGTAACTAGTTGTTTGGTTACTGTTGGCCTTGTTTTGTTTCTGTTGTGCCTCTGTTCTGTGTTTGGTCTGTATGTCTTGTCTATGTGCCTTGTCTTTGTGCCTTGTATTGTACCTTGTGAGTGTAGGGGTTTGTTTTCGATAAGGCCTGTGTATGTACTTAGCTTCAGGCTGAGACACGGTGCATGTTTTGGGGCCTGGCTTGGGTCGAGTAGGTTCCTGCGATTAGGTCTCAATTTGGACAAGCAGGTACCTAAGTGCAGGAGACTTTAAAAGCCTTTGAGTACGGCCTGTACGTTTCTGTTTGTTTTATTTTATGGGCACATGTGTTGAGGTGCTATAGAGCCCTAGTTAATAAATATATATATTTTTGTACGGAAACACCACCATCTCCTGCACTGTTCTTCCGCACTTCACCACCCAGTCCAGTCGCCACATTCCCAAACAACATGGGGTGACGGTCCGGTCCTTCGCAGGGCTTTTTAAACACAGGCAACGCTGAGATGAAGCTGTGTTCGTACGACCACTGGGCATTTCCACTCGTGTGTGTGTGAGGGCTCACGGGTTTCCAGGAGGCGTGAAAACGTGCCTGTGCCAATCAATGACCCTGATGGAGATAATTTCCAAACACTGTTAACGACTTAGGAATATAATAATTAAGTGCCTTGTATTATTAATTACCTTATATGAATCATGTACTTATGTAAGCAGGAACATGGCTTTTCTGTGTTTCTGCGTGTGTGTAACTTAGAATATTAGGTGCCACTTAGTCTGCATATGTACAAGAGCATGTTTAGACCAGAAGTGAGATGAAGGGTCGAACTGTGCTTGATCCGGCCTTGTGCAAAACTTCCATCCTTACCTCGGACGTCAGAAATCCACCACGTGGTTATCCCTGCTGAACACTAAACTTCTGTCTATATAAACCTTGTACGATGTGTTTAATATTGCTTCACTTTTGGCCTTGTGCTGGGAGTGAGCCCGATTGCAATTGTTGTTCGTCTAATAAATATACTTATATGCAGCTCCGGAGTCCTGAGGTAACTAGGGTGAATTTTCACCTAACAGACCCAGTCCCCAGCACCTTAGAACGGAAAATACCGGGCATTGAGCGTCGTTCCCATTTATCGTCCTAAGCATCGGTCTAAACTACCAGCCCTGTGGTGGCACCACATTTGAAAACAAAACATTTGATTTACACGTATCTGTTTAGCAGATGATTGGTAGGTGTCAGTATGTTCTCTCCCTGGGAAGTGAACACATGATCTGATGACGAACACCTTGCAGTTGAGACAAAACTTTGCTACATAACTTACACACATAAGCAATGACAACCAAAGGGCTTTTTGGAATTTGTAAGATTAGATACTAGACAAGATTAGAATGGGTAAAAAATGGCAATTAAGTGCATTGAAAAAAATATATATGGAAACTTTTAAACTAGTATAAAACATACATGCAGATTTTCAGCTACTTGCTTCCGTCAGATGCATATAAATAATAATGGGTCTGAACCGCTGCACTTTCGAGTTCTGTTTACATACAGTTAAAAACCTCAAGTTCATTACCAGCAAAAAGAAGAAGTTAGTTTGAATCTAAGGCTATTTTTTTATCAAAAGGATAAACGTAAAATCCATGTATTTTGTCAGCTATGGGTTGAGTCAGTGAGAGAAAAAAAAAAGAAAACAATTTCCCACAGCCAAGATCTGGTAAACAATGGAAGCTGAAGGTTGAAATTTCCTGCCATACCGGAAGACAGCATGAGATAGCTACTAGCCACACAGGACAAGCCTACTACAATAAATGCAAACTTACAAGTCCCACATTACTGATGCACCTATGCCTCCTTGCATCTATGCATTGTCTCCAAAGTGCAGCAGACAGATTTGTGTATTGCTTGATGTATTGCTGCTTTTTTTTAAACCAGGCTTCCCTGTGTCCTGGCTGTCATTCAACACCTCAACACCTCCTCTTATTTGGATCCGGTCTTCGCTTTAGTTGAAATGAGGTCAGGCCGGGTATAGGAACTGTGTCATTGATTCGGACAATGGGAACTAAGCCGTTTCGATCGCCACCCTGGGAATGAACCACAGAAAGCGCCACACACTTCCTCCCAACATTTACCAGCCTGCAACAGTGAGGGTTTTCCTCTATCTGAGAACAATCACATATTAACAAGAGGTGACTCAACAATACGGCCTACCACACCAGAGCACCTACTGCCAGGAATATAATAATTGTCCGATAATATCATTATTCTGAGGTACAGTAGTTGAGTATTTGAATGACCTCATGGGGTGAGTTCTCACCTTACATCACCAAACAAGTATGCAATTAAGGTGATGGTGGCATAATATATACAAATACATTGGTACTATACTATCAGTTTACAGTATTTTCAGTTACTGACAATGTTAGTTTCCTGTGCCATGGTCTGCCCAGTGTGCTACAGAAAGCTCCTGGGTAATGTTAGTGGTTTGCCACGCATGCAGGTACAGAACCAGAGGTTGCTACATGGACATCAAGTCCAATCTACTGTAATGGGCACAAAACAAACAGACCTAGAACCTGGCGGGTCGGACCCCAAACCACCCAAACGGTGACAGGGCTGGCCTATCTCTGCCTCCCCCATGCACCTGGCACCATATGACATCATGGAAGATCTGGGGTTCTGGAGGGAACTGGCTTTACATTGTCAAGTGCCTCATAAAATTGTTTTGTTGTGGAATAACACAAAGCTATAACCATGGAAATGAATGAAGGAGACGTCATTAAAACGGTCAGTTTCAAATGAAACTAGGGGCGGGCATGTCAGGCTAGACGGGCCGAGCGAGGCTGCCGGGGGTCACGCTGGAGTGCCTGTTTGAAAGTGGGGTGTGTTTGTGCTTGTGTGTGGGGGTAGGGGGGTGGGTGAAAGAGGAACGAGATTGGGAAGAGCGACATTAACAATATTTTCCGTGAGCTAATCACAAAGCAGGGATTTTATGGTCCTGCATATAGGGGGTGGGTCCAGCGATGGTAATAAACTATGCAATTATCACTGCAGTCCTGATAAGAAACAGAAGCATGGAGGAGAGGACAAGGCCCTGCCCAGTGAGAGAAATGTCTGTGTGTGTATTAGTGTGTGTGTTTGTGTGTATTTGTGTGTGTGTGTGTTGGCCAAAGGAGAGGGACACACACTAAACAGATTGACTGTGGCGACTGTGGAACTACGGTAAGCTTCGTGAAACAGAATGATTTACCTTTGCCTCCAAACTTCTCTTAATCTTTACCACCTGAATCATTCTGGTACAGTGCACTCTCCTTGGGGGCGCCTGCTGAGAGACTTTCCTTTGGCGTGTTTAAAGAAACACACACTGCCTTTTATGAATGAGACAGACGTTTCATATGCAACCCTTTATCCCTATAGAAATCCACCGAGATATACAAGAGGGGAAATGGCATGGACCAACTGAGCGCTAAGTGAAAGTTCGACTTTGCAGCAGCAGGGCCATCTGTTTGGCTGGTCACGTGATCACACACACAGTTTGGACAGGAGTAGCCGGTAAAGCACGCAGTCTGTTAGTCATGATACACTGTGTGCGAGGTGCAGAGTCGAGAGCAAATTCCAAACTGTTGAAAAGAAAGGGAGAGGTGTAGGAGGATCATAATCCTCGCTGATCAAAACCATCTCTCTGGCCTCTGGCCACACACTGTGACACTGTTCCCATGGAGTCAGACGACTCGCATCAAACTCTTACAACATCGGTTGATGAAGTCATTTGAATAACTTTTTAGTTTTTTTTTTTTGTTCTTGCAATGTTTACTGTTCCTAAAATAACGTGTTACCCCAACATACTAATCTCACAGTTAAATCGGGATATTGGTTTGTTCTCTTTTCTGTGATCTTCGAAGCAGATGTCGGTGTGAAAAGGTTCATCGCTGTCTCTGTAGAGATAAAACACGAGATATGAGCAAGCTTCACGAGAACAAGTTTCCAAAATTACAGGTGCCCTTAAACCCCTTTGCTCCCATGACCCTCAAGGTATTACTGGAGTTTCAAAACTATCTTGTGTAAGGAGAGGACTAAAGAAAAAAACAACCCTCGGCCCACAAGAAATAAGACGGCTAGTGCTTGAGTTAACATGGCTGACATTGTGAGCAATGTCAGGATAAAGGTCATGGTGTGTGTGTGTGTGTGTGTGTGTGTGTGTGTGTGTGTGTGTGTGTTCTAAAACTGTCAGAGCCCTGTGAGTCAAGACTATGACAGTGCTATGTAGACGCTGCAAACAAGGTGTTGAATAGACACAGACACAGACGGGCTTCTGGTAAGGCAGTGGTCTGTCGGAGATGAGTGCGTGTCTGTGTATGCTCATGTATTGAGGAACCCCTTTGTGCTAGGAAGCTTAGCTGACCTCGGCCTTGTCTGTCAAAGGCACATCTGTCAAAGGCACATACATACATTACAGAAGGAACAGAAAAAAACAACAATCGTAAAGAGGGATGGGGAAATGTGCCTGAAACTTAAAAGGCAGACGAAAGAAACGTTCAACACAGTGATTCACAGTCAATAAAACTTTGTAATGGTACACTTACAGTCAGGCTATAGCAGATAGTCAAAGCAAAACACGGTAATACCACAAAGCCACAATTTGCCGGTGGCTGGTTGTGCAAGCAGCGTTTGTTCACCACTGACTTCACACAAACTCATGTTGTACTGTGGTACTTGCTTATGATGTTCCAGCTGGGATACATTTGTCTGTTTCTTTTTGTGTAACTTTTAAAAAAAACGTTTTGTTTTTTTATGTTATTACTATTTCTAATCATGAATGTTTCCCCCCGCGTGGTTATGTTAATATCTGGAAATGCACAGATAGAATGCCGCAGAGGATTTTTGGTGAGTGTTTATGTGCTCTGTGATGAAGGCCGTCTGGAGGGGCCGGGGGGTGGGGGTGGGGGTGGGGGTGGAGGTGGAGGCCTTCGCGTGGGGAGGCACAGACAGCGCTGGTGGCGGTTGTTTCCAGGAATATATCAAATAAATCAGGTGTGACGGCCGAGTGGAAAAGTCCGGAGCCTGCCATGTTCACCTAGTTTTTTAATTCACTTTCCAAACATTCTTTTTAAACTCTCAAATTAATCTCTTTTCATTTCTTTCTTTCTTTCTTTCTGTCTGTCTTTCTTTCATTCTTTTTTTTTTTGCAACGTTACCACACAGCGTCTCTCTTGGTGTTAAAAAAAAAAACGTGGGGAAGGAAAAGAGAGAGGATCGGTTGAAGGCATGAAATCGGATATTGAATGGTGTTTTGCTCCTATTTCCAGTAAGAGCAGGCACACACACCTCCGACATGTTAACACACACACACACGCACATCCCACCCTCACACACTTTCTCCTCAGATGCGTTTCCAAACACCTCGCTCAATAATTGTGTCAGTCGGTGCAGCAGGCCAGCAATCCAAACAGGAAAAACAGCGAAATTACCGCGATCAAGTGCACTGGGAAAATGGTTAGGGAGGGGGGGAAACAAAGCAGCAGAAGACACGAAAGGAGGGCGGCGAGATTACCCTTGAAGTCTGCATCATACCGACGTTTTGTTTTAATTGAGGCTATTCAAAAACGGAAAGCAGGGGTCACGGACAGACGAGGGGAAGAGTACACGAGAGCGAATCCTCGCGGAATAACCATCAGGATGGCTTTAATCCCCGAGAAGATATTTTTAGCTCTGGCAGGACACTTTTCACTCAATGATCTCCCTCAACACACACACACACACACACACACACACACACTCCTTCCAGACGTGTAGATAGGGACTGCTCTCAGCTGGGAGGGATTAGCGAAGGTGCGAGGCAGAGGTCTTCGCATGCAGCCCGGGGCCCGAGAGCGGTCACTCAGGGGTAACGGCATGTGGACAGCCACTCCTGCCATCTCCAACGTGATTCCCATCCCCAGTGTTCTGTTATGTGGTGTTGATGTTCGGCCAGAGGAAATCTAAATGGAGTGTGATTTTTGGATGGCTGAGCGAGCTGGTCATTTATTTTTTTCTTTAAAAGCTTTTTTTTTCTTATTCTTCTGCACATATTCACCAGTGATATTACTTTTGGTAAATTGGGGTAAATATTTATTTTTTTGCTGGAGCAGATTGGGGTAGAGAGGGGGGAGAGAGTAAGGGTTAAAGATTGCACCAGATTAGATCACTTTCCTTTTTTTGGGCGCCCCTATTCGTGTCTCCGCACACTTGACCGCTCATCGCGTCGCCTCCGAGCCGAATTCTGGATTCGATCAGCCCCGAGGTGCGGTTGCCATGGGAACCGGCGCAAAACAGAAGGCCTTGGCCAGAGCTGATAAAAAAGAAGTGCTTCGGTGTGACCCCGTGGACCTGTCAGTGCCTCGCTCCACCAGGGCCCACCGTGCACCATTGTGACACGCCATTCGTGCGGGCCTTCTACTCGCCTTATTTACTCTGTTTACAGGGGGGCGGAGGGGTGAGGTGGGGGGTTTGACAGCAGAACAAATAGGAGACAGGATATCAGCACATTGCTGCACCCTCCTGACTCATAAACTACCTCAGTGGGCCCTAATTGAAGCCACATTCCATTGGGTGAGGCCTGTGTTCTGTGGTGGTTTCCATAGCCTTGTGCTGTACAGTAACACACATATACAGTACACCCACAAGAAGTCATGCACACACACAAACAAACACACACACATACATTCACACACAATGGTCTGTCCCTGCTCCAGTTTATAGTAATAACCTCATCCTCATCAAATCTGGTGATATAAATGCCAGACAAAGCAAAACACACATACACATTCACAGTCATTGGTCCGATAGGCCCGACAGTCTTTGACTCACTGTACCCAGATCAATCTGTAAGATAACAATGAAAGTGGAGCTTTTAAGTGTTTTAAGTGGACTGCTATCTACGGAGGTTCCACAAAAGAAAGGAAATCCTTCACCCACACCAGAGTTTTGCTAATCGACCCATCGTCCGCTATGACACAAACCCTACTCACTTATGTGTTCTGTGATTGTCTGCTTTGTCACCCTAATCAAGTGTCTGATTTCACTTGTAATGTCTGCAATATTATGCTTTCATCTTGCTCTAAATTGGGACTGTGGCTACACTATTATAAAGGGCAGTGACCTACAATGTTTCCTTTTGCTATTTCCTCCACTAGAAAGGCGTCATCCCAGTGGAATATGTGTACCCATGACTGAGTCCTACTACAGATGGACTTGAGGCTACTTGAATGCTGCACTCGTGGCCTTTTTGACCCGTAGTTTAGAGGTGAGTAAAGCAAATTATCAATAGGTTAAGGTTACTCCATGAACAGGGGTACAGGGGGTGGTATTTCTAAATCTTGCTGCCACCACTGGCACTACAGCATAAATAGAACAGCTTGTCGTTATTCCT
This sequence comes from Clupea harengus, assembly GCF_900700415.2. Taxonomy (NCBI): domain Eukaryota; kingdom Metazoa; phylum Chordata; class Actinopteri; order Clupeiformes; family Clupeidae; genus Clupea; species Clupea harengus. Next base: position 3,335,277 of record NC_045174.1, on the reverse strand, counting down.
ACAACATGACTGGGGAAGCACGGATGAAAACAAGCCAGGCTGTTGAGTCCCTACCAGTGTCACACGCATTAGGATAACGTTACCCTGATAAAAGCGTGCTCTAAGTGTAAACATAATTGTTTGCCCTGTCCGACATTGTAGCGCATTTAACAGGTGCCAATTCAAACAACCGTTGCTAATGACTTTATTTAAGTCTCTGCGCTTTTATGGAGTGTTCCTCATTCCAGCTCAAGCTCTGGGCATGGTGCTTGTTTCTCCTCCACGCATGTTTTGGAGACATTGGCAGGGAGCTGGTTGTAGAGGCTGTAGAGATGGGGGGGAGAGGGGGCTGTTCGCGCTGACTAGAGAAGGGCCGCAACAGAGGACAGCTGTGCAAACAGTCGGGCCCTTAAAACGCGATCCAGAGCCGCCGACCCAAACACTGTCGTCTGTGTGGTCCGCTAAAGGCTGCAGGTGAGCGCTGAAGCCTTGGAGATTAGCATTCTCCTTCGAGGGAGACTGCATCCTGTGGAACATAGGGTGCCAGAGACCTTTTCCTGGATGCTGAGGTCCTTCTACAGAAATGGTGTTATCATAACAACCTTCTTGAGATACTTGATTCCAGATATTCATGTAGTAATGATAATCTTGTGACCCTTATTCAGCATTGTCACAAACCCTCTCCTTTTTTTCAACCTTCACTTTGATATCTCTGTTGAAGGCTAAGGTATAAGACACTCTGAGTAATGTAGGTATTTTTCTAAATATTACAAGCCATTTATTGTACATCAACCAGCTTTTGCAGCTGTTTTATTTAGGGCATGAACCTAATGACACATTTAGTTGCTGTGAAATAAGAGCAAGACCTTAGGCATAATAATAATGATACCTACTTTAAAGGCATTTAGACTGATGTCTGATTAGTGGTGTGAGTCATCGTGGGAATCCAAGGTGTCGTGAGTAGGCCCAATCTTGAGCGAACAGCAGCACCAAAAACAACCATTTGCCATTTTCCTCAATTCGTGTGAGGTGCGGAATCTATTTTTAATTTTACCGTTAACCCGACTAATTAACAAACCTAGATTAGTAACTCATTTTTTGAGGTTCGTGAGGGTCAAGCTTCGATCTTCGACTCTAAAATAAGCCGGATTCACAACAATAGTGGAGAAAACAATCCCTGTGCCAATCCAAATGGTTTTCCAGCTGCCGAAACAGACTTGACCCAAGGTGCTGCCATTTTCCCTGCCATCCCCCCCACCACACCACCACCACAAGCCAAAACTCAAATTACTCTGATATGAGTGGATGAAAGCAGAAATGAGCTACATGCCTAGCAGTTCAGGAACAGACTGACTCGTCTTAATAGGCGAAAGTGCCAAAGACCAATGTATGTACAGACCAAGAAATGCTTAGCTAGAAAGTTAGTTGTACACTGTTCACTTGTATATACGAGTTAGAGAGAGGACTGTAACCTACATTTATAGTGCAACAAAAGTAGTAGTATTTTCGGTCCTTTTATTTAGAAAAAGTTTAATTTCGACCACAGTATAGTCAGGAAGGTAGAAAAGTCTGAAAACGGCTGCCTTTTCAATAAAGCATCTGGGAAATGAGACTCAGAACTGAAACTGGTATAATGCTGTAAGTGTGAGCGTAATTCACAACAAAACACTTTCATACAACAAACAGTGCAGTGCACAGAAGGAGTGAAATAAAGCAACTCCTCCCAGTGATTTGCTTGGTGCTGTTTGTGCTGTGTTCCATCATGACCAGCCTTGCAGGTTAATCATTAGACAACACACAGACACTGAGACAAGAAGTCACGGTCAAGCATATAAACACAGATACACACACACACACACACACACACACACACACACAGATACACCTTCCCCTCTTATAACCTGCACTTACATCACCATACAGTGTATGTAATATGCCAGGTTTTGCGGAGAATTTGTATAACTTCACGAGAAAAAAAGAAAAGAAAAAAAAAACATGTCTGGCCCAACTTATGTATGTATAATCTATTTTTATCCCCTGCATTCAAACACATTTTACAGCCGTACTCAGTGCACTTTAATGCGCTACCTGCCATGTAATTAGTGTCTACGGCTAACTAATTCCCAGCGGGACGTTTTAAACACTTTCCATGGCTGCACACCCCAGTGCATCTCAAGAGAACTTTTGCAGCCTGAACACGGAAAAATCCCAGCCTCTCTCTCTCTCCCAATGCTCCAGCATCCAATTGACTCGTTACGGCGAAGAAAAAAAACTCTGAATCGGTACATAAAAATGGGGGAAAAATGCATGTTAAACCTATGCAAATGGTTTCTTGCACACATGTGTAGTGTGTATGAAAGGAATTCCTGTTAAATGTCAAATCCGAATAAAATGGCACAAAAGCGTCATGGAAAATACCATTGTAAGTAGGTTTTCATGACTCCATGATGGTGATTATTTCAAATGATACCAGTGTCATATTACCATTATTAGCAACTGTCACCACAGCTCTCATACATAATTCATACATAGTATCACTGCATATCACTGTGTAGTAACTATCATAACAACTAAGGATATAATATAACATCTGTGAAGTATTTATGATACGGTTATGTCAACTATATAATGACACATACTACATAGACTGCACTGCATGTGCGGTATGCTGTATATCTGCACTTTGCTACATGCACAGGTTTACCCAGTGGGGCTTGTCCCCCGACACTCTTCCTTTTCCGCCTCCTCTTAGACTCAAAGTTGGTCTGTGTGCCTGGAGAGAAATAAAATACAAACATACATATGCCTCAGACAACAGGCTTAACAGTTTCCCACGCCAAAGTCCTGTCACAGCCTTTGCAAAGCAAAGTTCTCATTGCATTCAGGCCGAATTTCTGTCTGATGGGAAGCTGCTGGAGCAGCAAACTGTGGAGCAGTAAAACATGCAGGTAAGCTCACCAGAGAGAGCTTGTTTCTGGATCAATACTTTGTGTGTGTGTCTTGATTACTGTGTATCTGTGAGGATAAGTGTGTGCTTTGTGGGGTGACTGTGGGGTGATCTGTGAGGTGACCTCTATAAAGATGGCACCTCAAAGCGGCTCAATCCAGATCCCTGGGGCACAACAGCTTCAGCTGTGTGATGGAAAAATTAGACCTATGATAGAGCATGTGAGTGAGAGTGTGTGTGTGTTTGTGTGTGTGTGTGTGTGTGTGTGTGTGTGTGAGTCTCTCTCTCTCTCTCGCTCTGTATGTTAGTATGTGTATGAGACATCTGGATCTGATCAGAGACTTACACTGAACTCCACAAGGCCTTCGTCTGGTCACATGGTCTGCGGTAGACCATGCAGCCGAGCGGACTTGTCAGTGGGAAAGCATCTCCGGCCGGCCGGCACACAGACAAACACACACACAGACAAACACACACACACACACACACACACACAGAGACAAACACACACACACGCACGCACGGCCGCTCTCACTCTCACATGCTTTCATTCATAAAAATGAGTCATGGGGCCGGAGCGGCGGAGATAACGCCAAGATGAATGAGATGAGTCGACACGGGCGGACAGGAGAGGGATCTAGAGTTTATATAAGGCTGCCAGATCTACCCACCTCCACGAGGTGAACGGGACAGTGAGTGACACGCCGTGCATAACAGTCACTGCTCCAGAATGCAAACTGAAGTTAAACACGAATGCTCCTGAAAAATGCAGATGGACTTCCTCACGGTTACATCCTCAATTATTAACTCATGGGACACAGGCAACACATGGCAACAACAAGGTCTGCTTCCTCCCTCACAGACAACAACTCTCTTTCTCTATCCCCCCACCCCACCCACATACACACACACACACACACACACACACACACACAAACACAGAATCCCAGGAGAAGCACAGACACGCAAGCTAAATGGGCTGCGCGTGAGTGAGTTTGGACGTGGCTGTTGTGTCTCATTTTTCAGTGCCGACTTGTCCGCCGCATGGCCTTTGTGGGGCTACAGATGTATGCTAACTAGTAGCAGAAGCCAGTTTCTCCTTAGTGAAAAAGAGAGAGAGACACATATACACACACGCGGAGGGGGGGAGAGAGAGAGAGAGAGAGAGAGAGAGAGAGAGAGAGAGAGAGAGAGAGAGAGAGAGAGAGACACATATACACACACGCAGAGGGGGGAGAGAGAGAGAGAGAAAGGTTCCATCAGGGCCGCCCACGAACACACGCACAGACCCCATACCAGACCTCTGATTGGAAAAAGTGAACACGGTTGTGTCTTAATAGGTTTCGAATGAGCACAGGTATTTTTTAGAGGAAAACCACAACAACATCTGCCCCCCCCCCTCCTCCTTGAATAAGACAACACCAGTTACCAAGGCGGTCGTCTTCAGGTTAACATTAAGGTCAGCGCATCTCCAAATAGCCACGCTGATTCAGCTGGGTTCAGGTCGATCTCAGCGATGTACAATATGGGTCAGTATTTAATGGATTGCATGAATTTCATTTATGTTTGAAAAACAGCAATCCTGCTGCTGCATCACGTTCATAAATACTGATATAAATATTAGTGTTGTCAAAATAATGTGTTAATTTCAATTAAAATCTATTCTACAAAAAATTACATGTTGTAGGTACACTAGGTACCAGCTTCACATAGGCTAGGCACCAGAATAATGTAGGTACCTTACCTTGTGAACGGTCCCCAAATAAATGTGGGTGCAGTTGTGCATATTTAGTAATACTCTCCTCACGAGGGCCACCAAGATAATGTTGGAACTATCCTGACAACAGCACCAATAATATGTTGATGATCTCACCGGATTGGATAGGCATCAACCATTCAACACAATAGCAGATCAATTAAGTTGAACACATGGGGGCGCCATACAAAGTGTGGTGTCTACTATAGTGGTCAAAATAAAGATCAGTTACAACTCAGTTACATAAATCAATCTCATCTATCAATCTCATAAAATATATTAAACTATCAATGTGGAACTCTGATTAATGATTAAATGAATAACTACCAAAATGACCTTATTAATAGCTAGTTATGGTTGAAGGTCTGAGGAGTTCTGAAGAGAAGAGATTGGCAGCATTCACTCTTGTGCAACATTAAATAGACCAGCATATAAAAAAAGCATCTGTTCACAAAATTATCAGAAGTAGAACACACAACATGTAATCTAACTAGATGCACCTAACTAATGAACTGAAGTAGATCGAGTGAGTGTATGTGCGTGAGTGTGTAAGCGTGTGTGATCGAGCGCCAGAAAGAATGTGTGTATGTGTGTCTCTTTGTTCGGTCTCCGTAGTTCCGTGTGCATGTGTGTGCACGATCGTGAACAGAGGTTAGACAAAGAACTAGCTTTTGTGAAGCGCGAAGTTTGAGTTTTCTCTCTCCGCATGCATGACTATGTTAAGGCCAATGTATGTTTAATCTGTTTGATTACAGTGCCAAGTCAGAAGAGGAAATGGTTGGGAATGCATGTCTATGCAAGACTCTATGTCTCTGGGAAGCATAACTAACATTAACCCTTGTGGTGAAGGTAACTACCAAATAACCATGAATCCAAACAGTCATGTTCAGTGAACAAAATCGAATCAATAATGTACATTGGTGAAGGTTAAAAACAGTCTTATGCTGAGCCAGGTAGCGATTATGCTATGGTAACTGTAAATGGCCAGATATTATATCGAAGTTACCAGTCCTTGGGTTCTGTTTGATGAACCAGGCTGAAGAGAGTTCGTGAATGAAGTAGGGTGTAGCTCTGATGTCGAATGTCATCGTTGCTGTGCAGAGCAGATCGGAGGGACCAGTCGCTCTTTTTGTTCCGCTTCCAGAGTGCACGGGTCGTCTTTCGCGATAACTTGCTTTGCTTGTTTCTGTTGAAGAGTTAGCTAGCAGATATCCTGTTGCAGCTGCTCGATCTAAACCTGTTTACTCTCGGTTAGTGGTGCCTTCTTGGCTAATGAAAAATCGAAGGCAGTCGCTGCCGTAGCAAAGCGAGGGCCTGCTCTGAGAGAACAGGGAGAGAGAGAGAGGCAGCTCTCCTGCGAGAAAGAGAAAAGAGAAAGAAAAGAGAGAGAAAAGAGAGAGACTTAGGGTCTTGTCCATCAGGTCAGGGGTTGTAGTCCAGGTGATTGATTGGAGGAGAGGTTTTGATCATTTACACCTAATTAAGTTCCTAATTAAACCACACACAGGTTCCTGATTAAATCATCAAACCGTAACTGTAAGAAACTGTTATTCAACTATACTATATAAAAAAACAGGCAAGTTTTTAGGCAATTAAAGATTTTTTGATCTATAAATGTTTATAACCATTTCTTTTTTGTCTGTCATTTCTTTAATCGTGCGGGCGGAACTATGGAACACCATGATTAATACATTAAAAACATTAAAAACTGAATCTCAACTCAGTTAAGCAAATAGAAGATAGGCATAAAGTTAAAGATGAAACATTCTTTTTAACATTTTAAGCAAAATTTGTGTGTTTTTATTTTGTACAACAAAGTGAAAAAAAGGAAAGGAGCACCATGCAAAGGTTTGGGCACCCCAAGAGATTTCAGATCTCCGATAACTTTTAGCAAGGTCTCAGACCTTAATTAGCTTGTTAGGGCTATGGCTTGTTCACAATCATTATTAGGAAAAGCCAGGTGAAGCAAATTTCAAAGATTCATAAATAATCCTCAAGCCCAGCAATCAGCAGCCAGGCTCCTCTAGGCAGTTGCCTAGCAATCTGAAAATCAAAACAATTGCTACCCATAAAGCAGGAGATGGCTACAAGATGATAGCAAAGGCATTTTCAGGTAGCCGTTCCCTCAGTTCGTAATGTAATTGAAAAAATGGCAGTTAACAGGAACAGTGGATATCAAGTTGCAAAAATACGACCTTCATGGAAGAGTCATCAGAAGAAAACATTTCCTGCGTCCTCACCACAAAATTCAGCATCAGAAGTTTGCAAAGAAAGCTCCAAACAAGCCTGATACATTTAGGAAGCTCTGTAGACTGATGAAGTTAAAATAGAAAGTTTTGGCCGCAATGAGCAAAGGTATGTTTGCAGAAAAAAAGGATGCAGAATGTCATGAAAAGATCACCTCTCCAACTGTTCAGCAAATGCAAATGTTGCTTAAAATACTAAGTAAATGTGTCATCTCTAACTGTATGTCTGTAAGGTCATCTTTTACTCACTTAACTATTCACAGTAACAGAAATGTTCACAAGGGGTGCCCAAACTGTATATACTTCACTGTATATATAAGATGAGATGTGTGTGTGTGTGTGTGTGTGTGTGTATATATATACATATAGAGATATACATCTTGGGAAGTAAGCCATCATCATCACTGGCAGTGCTTTCCTCCACCTGCAGAGGCGAGTGTCACCACGGTTTCCGAAAGCCTCTACAGCCGACCACACAGACTATCAAAGAGTTACTGCAGTAATGAAGCACAGCACAAAATCAAACAAGGGCTCTGTGATGGAAACAATAGAAGCTGTGACCTTTTGACCCCTGCAACGGACCCCGCGGAGATCAGAACGAGAGCCTCCGGAGGAAGACTTCGGGGCCACTCACACCCCCCCCCTAACAACCTCCTCTTTAATTATTTTTATACTGCGAGTGGAAACTATGCGCATTCCAGACTCCCCTGGTGGTGATTGGGGGGTGGAGGAGGGGGAGAGGAAGAGAAAGAAAGAAAGAAAGAAAGAAAGAGGAAGAGGGAGGGAGGGAGGGAGGGAGTGCTCCGTGTGGGGTTGTTCTCCACATGTGAAGGTGTGTTAGAAGCTGCAGGCCAGGGGGACAGCAGGAGCCTCACGCAGAGCCGAGATCAACAGACAGACGCCTCTTTCTCTGTATTTCTCCGTCTCTCTTTCTCTGTATTTCTCTGTCTCTCTTTCTCTCACAGCCTGGCTGTGACCTCCTTCTGCCTTGACTGGTGACTACCGTCACCAACTCCCCCCCACCCCACCCCACCCCAACCACACACACACACACACACACACACACACACACACACACACACACACACACACACACACACACACACACACACACACACACACACACACACACACACACACACACACACACACACACACACACACACACACACACACACACACACACACACACACACACACACACACACACACACACTGCTGCTGCTCACTCACTCTAACACACTCTGGATAATGACAGAGGGCAGGGACTGGGACTATCTTCCCTTCACTTTGCATGTCTCTGTGTTGTTGATGACTTCCATTTGTAAGATGTTCTGCAGGCATCCCCACCATGGCTGGCCTCTGTCCCTGTGAGTTTGGGTGATTGCGCTGCCTCTCTTTCTCTCTTGCTCTTCCTTTCAATCCTCTCCCCCCTCAGTACCAGTCTTCCTTTGTCCTTGGGTCAATGTCGCCCCTCCACAGTATTATGGAAGTGTTCTCCTTCATATTAGGCAAAAAAAAGAGTGCTGTTCTATGAGGAACATACCCAGACAGCCTCCTTCCTTCATATTTTTAGTATCTTTTTTTATTTTATCCGCTTGCATTTTATCAGCATTTTTCTAGACAAGCGGAAATGCAAGTGCAGTATACTCAGTAGTAGCTCTTTCTCTCTTCCTCTATTTCATTTGTCCTCTTTAACACTACTGGTTGTTCTGAGGATGCTGGCTCAGGGCCATCATATTATGAGCTTCCTGACACTGGGGCCAAATCCCCTGCGCTGTGCATCGGCAGCAGCTCAGAAACGGGCTAAGAGAGTTAGACCTCACTCTGTCTGTGTGTGTTTGTGCGATATCTGTGTGTGTGTGTGTGTGTGTGTGTGTGTGTATGTGTGTGTGTGAACTGTTCCTGTGAATGTGGATGCCTGTGCTGTGATAGCGTTGGAAGTGGAAGTGTTCCAACTGCCCACCATCATTCACCTCTTTGGCGAGAAGAAGCCCTTTAAGCCAAACCGGTGCCCTCTTTGGCTCCACGGCAACCACCTAGGCGTCCTGGCGGAAACGGATGATGGCTTTTAACGGGCCGGGCCAGCGCGAGGGGTCCGCACTGGGGTCGAGCTCCACGCGGGTCCGACAGCACCAAAACCGATCAGACCGCACCACGCCGCTCTCTCACTCTCTCTCGCAGACCATAAAAACAGCATCCAGACGCCTCCCGCTATCAGGCAAGGGAGGTAACTAGCCAGTTGGGATGCAGAGGCCCTTAACCCAAACTACTCAGCTATGTAGACTCTCTTCTTGATTAGTTCTATAAAAGGACTATCTCTCCATACTGAAGTCCAGAGAAAAAAGAAGAGACTCAAATAACACGCAATTAAGCAGATCTTCTCCTACCTCCTCCTCCGTCTAAGCAGGGAAATAATAATAACACCTTGACAAAAAAAAAGAAATACTTTCTTATCACCGCAGTCAAGATATTAACTGATACATAATCCATATTATCATTCATATTTTGCATAAGAGAAGGATGCTAGAAAAGGACAACACAAGTTTGCAGTTGTGAAAACTGTCTCCAAGCATGGGGTGTTGAAATAGTTCCCGTTTGTCATGCTGGGGCAGTTTAGGAGACAGGTACCAAGTACCTCGGAGCACGGAGCCAATGTTTTTGGTCCGTGACTATAACAAGAACTATTTTCATTATTTTTTAGTTATTTTTTTATTTGTCTGGTGACCTCACCAACGAAGTATTTGCCGTTCAGCTCTTTCCATGCCAAGAAATATATAACGATATGAGTGAGAAAGAGGAGAGGAGGATAGAGAGAGAGAGAGAGAGAGAGAGAGAGAGAGAGACTGTGAGTGTGAGAGTGAGAGAGACTTGCATTCAAAATGTAGTTAGAAATAGATCTGGGGATCACACTGATTTCTCAAGTTAGATAGTCAGACAGTCATAATCAAAAAGGCATTAATCATTTTCTGCCAGATTGACATCCTCTCCACTTACATTTCAGCTGAGACTAAATCTGATTAAAGAATAATTGACTCCAGTCCTGGGGGAAAGAGTGAGTGTGCACAAGAGAGAGAGAGAAAGAGAGAGAGAGAGAGAGAGAGAGAGAGAGAGACTGGAGACATGAGGTGATTTATAGAATGAAATATCTATAATTACTGAGTGATCGTTAGGCCGGCCAAAACGGAAGGTAAGGAATCAATTATGGCTGCCCCCTTAGCCGGCTGTCCCGCACCGCCTTCCCTGCTTAATATTCCTCAACCAAATAACGCTGCTGCAGGTCTAACGAGAAACATGACTAAACGAGGCCCAGGGTCTAATGAGGAGCGCTCACTGACTTCTCCGCGAGCCCTGCGCTGTCTCCTGCTTTCCCTCTCTCTCTCTCTCTCTCTCTCTCTCCCTCTCTCTCTCTCTCACTCGCTCTGTCTCTCTTGCTCCCTGAGAGGATAAGATTTACTGTTTGGTTGCAAGTTCAAAGCAGCGGCAGTAAATTCTTCATTTAAGAAAAGAGGACAGGAGAAGTGAACTGTGCCCTTATTACCAGCTGAAATGTGTGTGTGTGTGTGTGTGGTGTGGCTATGTGTGTGTGTGTGTGTGTGTGTGTGTGTGTTTTCCTTACTTTTATTGCCGAAGGATTAATAGGACAAGCACTGGAACACCCTCAAAGCCAGAGCAGAGATTTTGTTGTACTTCACGCTAAGACTAAAATAAATAAATATATAAATTTTTGCATTTTTGCAAATTTTTAAAAACTGAAAGCATGAACTCCGGGGGGATGTTGGACTTTTGCCGCTAGCCGCAGCCTCTTCGACTCAAGGCTGGAGGAGCCGGAGGGGGTGCTGGTAAGGTAAGGTTTTGTATGTGTGTATGAAAGATATTGTGTGCGTGTGGGTGTGTGTGTGTGTGAGTGTGTGTGTGTGTGAGAGAGAGAGAGAGAGAGAGAGAGAGGGAGAGAGTGTTGAATGGAGGCCCTTGAGGGTCATGACTGCATCCCAACCAATAAAGCATTCTATGCCCAACTCTGCCAGTTCCTCCCAGTCCCAGGCGATCCATGGGGTCAGCCTGTACCAAGTCTATGGAGGTCAGGCCAGGCTTTGCACAGCTCTGCCCCCGAGAGAGAGCACCACAGGTCAGGCATGGCCCCCTGCACACTGCCCACTCACCCTCACACTTGTGTAAGGACCCGTCTCTTTCATTTAATTGTTACTGGTGGTATTGATATATAGAGTTTACATTTAGCAGACACATCCAGAGGAACTTACAGTACAGATATACATTTAACTAGTATGAGTGTTCCCTGGAAATGGAACCCATGATGTTGGACCCTGCCTAATTAGTTGCTTTACCAGTTGAGCCACAGGAACACAAAACTATATTTTTATAGTTATTATAATTTAACGTTGATATCTACTTACTAGTACCTGCATTAAACTGTTGATTTCAGTGTCCTGCATTATGTCAACCCAGGTATCATTAGCACAGTGACCTGGTCTAGGCAGAACCAAAATGGAGTCAAGCTCATTAAGTGCCATGGCCGTTGCTTCGCAAAGGTGTGAAAAAGAGTAATCGTTTTTTCCAGAACCTTCAGTCTGTTTTGTGCTGTTTGCATGAATGGATGTAGTTCAATGAGATGAAGCAACAGAAAGATCTGTGAGTTCTTACTCTGAGTCATTATATTTTTCAAAGACTGGTCGACACGTGCCAGCTTCAGTTCTGAACTTTCTCAGCTATTGTTATAAGTGCGGTTCATGGGAGTGTTATGGAAGTGATGCTTGTCAACATCATTCTAAATAACGATATATAAATGGGAATTATCCTTTAAAAAGTGATTTATCAGACAGACGGAACACTCACAAATAAACGTTGCACAAGCGTGGACGGGGTAATTAAGTGATATAATGTGAAGGAGAATCTGAGTAAATTGGATGGGAAAATATCATGGAAAATATTAGCACTACGGAAAATATTACAGGCAGTTGGAATCCGCAAGATATCGTAGTAATGTAATGCATACTGCATTCATAATGACAAACTTCCAGAAAAACACCAGACCACCTCCTCAACTTGAAACACACAGACAGAGGTGCACACACACACACACACGCATACACACACACAGACATAGACATCAACTCTCTCACAAACACACAGGTATGTGAGAGCACATAGACACACACACACACACACACGCAAAATGTTTAGTGCATAGATGCACACCTATACAGTATACACTCACACTCACACTCACACACACACACACACACACACACATAAACTCTGATTCTCACACAAGTGATTCTCTAATGAGTGATCAGTCTCAGGCATGCCACAGCGAACGCAGCCTGGGCAGGGAGAGAGCGTGCGGTCAGAGGAGCACCAGAGGATGGCGTTCTCACTAGTTCACTCTGCCCACCGACTAGAGCATTACGAATCACCACTAAGAGGCAGAGGGTTGTTATAACTTATCGCGCATGATCCGAGTTCAAGTAGATATACATATCATAAAGAGATAGTAGTTGTCCTGATCTTTCTCGCTTCAGATCCTTGCTTGTACCTGTTTTCTCTCTCTCTCTCTCTCTCTCTCTCTCTGTTCATCTCTCTTTCTTCGTCAGTATCTCTCTCTCTACTCTCGTTGATCTTATAGACAGACATATGATAGATATATGCCTTGAAATAGAATGGACAGTATGGCAAAGAATGGGAGTGATAGGAAAATTGAGAGAGAGAGAGCGAGAGAAAGAGAGAGCAGATGAAAGGCTCTGGGACCTGTGCCTATTAATCCTCCATTTTATTGTTTTATTGCTATATTACTCGTTTATGACTTGTTGTTTATTTGTAGCTGTGATGTTCCATATGTGCTTTGCTCTGGCAACACAAATGTACATTTTGTCATGCCAGTAAAGTACACCGAGCTGAGAGAGAGTGAGCGTGAGAGACAGAAAGAGAGAGAGAGAGAGAGAGGGAGAGAGAGAGTAAGAAAAAACATGAGTGAGTGAGGTAGGTACAAAGGCAGCAGAGAAAGAGAGAGAGAAAGAGAGAGAGGGAGTAATTACCCACAGCTGCTGTGCTTTAGCTGAAGGGGGGGGTGGTGTTGGGGTATAAATCTGTAACCACATCAGAAATTATCCATAAAATTTACAGCTTAAGAAAGCCATGTGTGTGGCTCCTTAACACCGCAAAGCTTACCGGGGCTTCTTTACCGTCATCTTCAAATCTCTGCAGAGGGCCACAGGACAGCTTCTTTTCATTCATTTGGTAATGTCTTACATCGTTTACAAAACAATTAGTAACACAGATATTCAGGAAGTAACCTCAAAACAATGCCAATCCACACAGCAGAGACAGTTCTCATCACATAAAGTAAAAGGATTCCCAACTTCCCTTCTGACATCTGGCTTCTGGAACGTGAACCACATGATGAAAGCGTTCCTTGAACATGTTTTACATCGTACCTCCTAGTAACAGAACTGCAGGAACTGTCAACAAATGCGAACCATTGTCCATTTGAGCCATCCCATCAATGGAACCTAAAGTAGTAGTACCAGTTAGGCTATACATTGCACATACATGGATTGTACCCTCACTAAAGGCTTAAAGTTTGCTGAACGTGTAAAGAAAAAGATTATATCCCCTGACTGTAGAAACCCTATCTCTAACCTAAAACAAACAACATTGAGTTAATCTTTCTATTGTTGGAATAACAATACCAAGATCACGAGAAGAGGTAGGTCAGTGTGTGTCTCAACTCTTACTGGCTTTTCATTGGCTTCAGATGTATATGTAGGTCTGATGTCATTCTCACAGACAAAGACCTGTAGACCTACGTAGTATTTATCCAGAACATAAGGTAGTGAACAGTGCTACTGTGTAGTGGTGGGCTATTTCATCACAGTTCTTTCAAATCCTTTCAGCCAATTGATTCGTTCCTTTCATTCATTTCCAAATATCGAATAAGCTTATTACACACACGGATGAACTTGCATTAACATGAACTCTAATAATTCCTAGTCTAATTATAGTTTATTAATAACCGCATGGCACTGCATATACCTCGAGGTATACTTCCAGTCAGCTCCGTCTTGGGCTGAGGAGGCAATCACAACAGCCTTTGTTCACCTCTAACTATCTATCAAATGAGAGCAGTGGTTTCAGACCTATAGTGAGGATGAGAACGTCTTTGACAAATGGAGGAACGCTTGCCTGGTAATTCGTTCCTTCACCTGTAGGGGGCTGACGAATGAGAGGGCTGGATTCAGATCTTATCAGTGAGAACGTTATGCGTTCATTCACTGTGCTAATGTGGGACACAGGAACAATTTCCACTAGTAAAATTTAAACATCATTTATCATCGTATTAGCCTAAACCCCAAGCCTAAGCCATTCAAAGATGACACAGAAGGGTACAGTACAAGTTATCCCACCTCCTCTTCGATGAGGCTAAGCTCAGATGCCAAGCCTGACCAATCAGATTGCCCAATTGCACTCCTTAGGGCTACAGTCCGCCCCTCTGCTGCTCCACAGTCCAATCAGGGAGCAAGTTCTTCGCGAGGTACTTTAACAAGTCCGCTGCCAACAAAAATAAAAAAAGCCAAGCGTACAAAAGGGACGGAGAAAGTAAGGGCCAATAGAATAGGTACACAGACAGGAAAGGAGAGCAGTGCTGCTGGACCCCTGATGGACCCCTGCCAGTAAAGATGTGCAACGGGACAACAGGGTTTTCTGGGTCAAATACTGGGATTTGGTGTTGTGGATGAGGTCACTTTGTCTGCCAGAAAGCTTCTTACTTTAGAAGACCCATCGAGATCACAGGCAAAGTCAATTTCAATTCATCGTAGGCACTGATGTCTTCAGTGTACAAAGGTACATCAGCATTGACGTTTCTTAGTAATTGGGGACAATTAAATGACCTACTGAAAGGAGTGTGCCCTTTTTTGGTTAGATGCGTACGGTCGCTTCCATACCATAACCCACTATGCAAATAACTCTGCCACTGCTCCTGAAAGCCAAAACAAGTTGCCCAGTGGTGCTTCTCTGACACTGATGTGTATGGGTATTTGTTGTGTAAACACCAAAGCCACATACAGCACGCACAAGTGCAAACATCACAGTGCAGAAAAACCCTCTGGCAAAGAGGAGAGGAGAGGTGGTCGTCATCATCATAAACTGGTCCCCGCATATGTTTTCCTTTGTGCAAGGGGGGGGGGCAGTGTCTGTCTGTGTGTGTGTATGTTTGTATGCATATATGTGTGTGTTTGTTTTGTCCATATACGTGTGTTTTGTGTATGTGTTTTGTAGGCGTGTGTGTGTTTGTGTATATGTGTGTGTATGCACGTGTTTGTGTGTGTGTGTTTTTGAGCGGGGTTTGAACGAACGATGATGGGGAATGGTTCTTCTGTCCTCGGGCTGATCCCGGGCTGAATGGCGTCAGCGTCCTGGTTGGAGGCAATAAAAGATGTTTGTTGTCACAGGTGGGGACGCGAGCGCCTCTCTGTGCTGGAGGCACAGCTGCAAAAAGGACCCGGCGGCGGTGGCGACCGAGAAAGAGGGGCGTCCGCGCCACTGCTTGAGGCCCTGGGTCGGATCATTCTTTTCTGCCTCCTCGACCCCACATGAGAAGGGTCTGATACTTTCCATCCACAATTCAATCCCCCCTCTTTGCATCTGTCAGGAGGGACAAGACAGTGTTGGCATGACTCAGTAAAGAACTAATCTGTTAGAGAAGTGCTGGAACATGGCAATGCTCTTAGAAATTTTAGATTTTGAAAGGCTAACAACAGTAAAAAATGATAATTGTTTTCTGAAGTGCCATTGCTGCTAATAAACAGTAAACTGTTAATAAACACACCCAATTAGACTTCTCTTTGGTGCTAGTTCCACCAACTGCTAGCTCTATCATACCGGATACACTATAACCGGATTAACCTGTTGATTTACAGAAGTCTGGATTTGGGTCCATCATTGAGTAAGGCTGAAATATTAACTTGTTCTCTCGTGAAAGAGGGAGAGACGCCCAAAGAGAACAGCCTGAACGGGTGGTGAAAGGAGGAGGGAGGAGAGCACAGAAGGTTCCCAGACAGTGGAGTTGGGCTTGGCCTGGCTGTGGCTTGGGTCTTCTCTCTCAGTGTCCAAGGCCGGTTCACTCCAGGATAGGGTCTCTCCTGTTCCTAAACAGTCAGGCATCACATCCAAAGCTTGATGCAAGGCAGCGAGGCAGAGAATGGGTTTGGAATGGTGACTGTGCTAAAGCATTCAAGCTTTCTGATTGTCTCTCTCTCTCTCTCTCTCTCTCTCTGTGTGTGTGTGTGTGTGTTTCTCTCTCATAAAGCGATTCAAACCTGTTTCTTTCTGCCGCTTCCCTCGCTTCTCTGTCCTATTCATTATCTCTCAATTTGTATTTTGTGAAATGTATTTATTTATTCTTATGCCTACTCACAATTGAAGAATGCCAGAGGGTAGGCTAACTTCAAATGGTTGTTACACCCGTCCCATAACTTCTGCCCAGATGACACTGTGCTACAACCACATACATAACTTTTATAACTGCTCTCTCTCTCTCTCTTTCTCTCTTTTAGAGATATCAACATCTCTCCCAGCATGCTTTTGGGCAGTGTGTGAGAGAGCATGTCTCCCTCGCTCTCTCTCACTCTATTTTCTTCCTTTCTTTAATTGTCTCAATGGGATCTCACAAGTTTTCCAGACACGGGGCTCTTTGATGCCAATGTTTCCCTTTCCCTCAGTTATGTTCTTTCACGCTCTGTCACAATAAGCCAATAAGAGTCAAAGATTGAAGTCAGGCTGTGGCTTTTGTTTTTAATCTGCTCACTGGTGTGGCCCGCAAAAAAAAAAGAAAAAGAAGTTGATGTGAAACATGGAGCACGTTACCAGCTTCAAAGCCTCTATCAAAACTGCAATTACACGACAACCGTACTTAATTCAGTTAATTAATCACCCTGAAATGTTTGTCGTAAAAAAAAAGGTTACGAGATCGCAACACGTCTCCGGATCCGTTTAAGTGGCTGCATGGGGCCTTTCAGTGAGTTATCAAAAAAAAAACGCTACTCGGAGAGAATCGTCATAAAGTTGCTGAGTCAACCGCAAAAGACGCTCAAAGAGAAGAAAGCATGGAAAAAAGGCACATGGCTGGAAACATTTACATGGCCACTCTTCTCCACTCACTAACTACAAATAAACGCCAGTACATTTTCCAAAGCTATGCTAGCTGTCAAAGGAGGGTGTGGGGGTGTGCTGCGTGTGTAAGAAACACAGACAGACAGAGAGCTAGAGCGATAGAGGGAATGGAAATAACAGAAATGTCCGTTTCATACCAAGCACAGTTAGACTCATAGAGATGATCAATAATTCCTTGTTCGAAACATGTTGGGCTTTTACCATCATCTTCACCTATTTTATGTGATACTTTCCACACGCTAACTATATACTGAGATACTAGATAATGGATCCTCTGTACTATTCACATACTATACATACTATTTTACATAGCACATACTGGATTCAAAAGCATGACTTCCAGCTGTACTTGATAGAAATGATAACATACTAGTCATCCTCTTTTTATCTATCCTTCCTCTCCTCAATTTGGTACTTCTGTTTCCTCGTAAACACACTGTTAAGTGAAGCCACAGCTAAACGAGGGCAAGGCATTACATAATGTCAAGCTCTGTCCATCTTTGAAGTGCTCCTGTAAGGGTTTGTCTATGGAAGATTCCCTTTCCCTTGATCACTCAGCCAGTTTTATTGTTCCTTTCCTTGTGTGC
Organism: Clupea harengus; assembly: GCF_900700415.2. Classification (NCBI taxonomy): domain Eukaryota; kingdom Metazoa; phylum Chordata; class Actinopteri; order Clupeiformes; family Clupeidae; genus Clupea; species Clupea harengus. Next base: position 3,317,574 of record NC_045174.1, on the reverse strand, counting down.
TTTGTGCTTCATTCCACTACCACACACACACACACACACACACATTCTTCCTTGCTCCCTCTTTCTTCTTCTCTCTCATACGTACCACACACACACACACACACAAACACAAACTCTGTCGCTCTCTCACACACACACACACACACACACACACACACACACACACACACACACACACACACACACACACAGAGACGCACACATTAAGTGGAAAATGTAGGCGAATATATTCTTGTTATTATTATTTAATAGTTTTTTTTAATGTTTCTTTAATAGAAATCATCTCCTTTATTGATGTTTCTCATGTAAATATTGGCCCTTTTTACACTTGGTTTTAAAGCGAGTCTTGGGCCATCGGCTCAGAAAGCGGACAGCACCTAAAACAAGTTTATAAGACCACCAAGAGTCAGAGCACAGAGAGTGATCCACTTGTTGAGGTGTTTTGGGACGCATTTGACCACATTTCTTTTGTAGTGTAAACGCTAATATGTCCTGATGCATTCCCGACAAGGCAGTAGGCCGTAATAAAATGTGGGCAGTAACGAAATCTGAACACAAGTGGTCAGCTGGACACCTTGGAAACGTAGCGTGATAGATACAGGTGTAAGCAGCGATGTGTCTCGGCCGTCCACTTTTCATCGGATCGCCCAAGACACATTTAAAAAACTTATTTTGAACAGGGCCAATTTGGTAAAGGAAGAAGGACAGAGAGAGAGAGAGAAGAAGAAGAAGAAGAAGAAGAAGAGGGAATGTCAATAAAGATAGCAGTTCTGTGGAATATCAATATCAGAAACATGGATAAATCATTAAACCCTCATTAAATCCCGCTGACTTATTTTACGATAAGTTATCCTCTTGTCAGAGCAGATAACGCAAATACACACAACACACTCACACACACAGACACATAAGCATACACAGATACACACACAAACACATAAGCATACACAGATACACACACAAACACATAAGCATACACACACACACACACACACACACACACACACACAGACAGATACATAAGCATACACAGATACACACACAAACACCTAAGCACACACACACACACACAAAGACACATCCACATTCACATGCAAGTTTAGACTAGACAGTGCTAAGGTAGGCTATTTCTAAATATCAAACCTTCTGTTACTTGTACTTGAGTATTTTGTGAGCTCGATAACTATTCTAAAAATGGCTTTGGACAGCCAGGAATGCACAACCATCACTGAACATAGGACTTTGACCATCAAACGCCTCATCAACCCCAGCTGCTGTGACGAACAACATTCATGTGGCGCACTGTTGCAGGTTCCCCGTGCAGAGCCTGACCCTGACACACATATACGGAATTCTCCAAAACAAGGGAGGAAGGCACTGGCAGCAGGTTCCTTTGCAGAACCAACGAGTGTCGAGCGGCCGGCTTTCGCGACTGAATGTGAGTCCACTGTGCTATGGTGCCATTGTTGTGGGACCATTGTCGTGAATTATGTTTTGATGTGCAGGCTTTACCACCATATACACTGATATGATGGTAGATTGTATGCCAGCACATTTCAATGAACCATATGAAAATGAGGGTTAAGGGTTAAGACAGGGACAGAGAAGCCTAGATGACAATCTGTGTAAGATTTCTAATTGACCTTCAGAGAGAAACCTATGCCATCCCTATTGTTTTTGCTGGCCAGTGAGGGATAACCATTAACCTTATGCCTGTCAACAGTGTCTTGTAAAAAAAAAAAAAAAAAGTGTCTTTTTCCTCTTTTCCAGTCACCTCAGTTGTCTTATGCATACTTTCTTAGTCAGTTTTCCATTTCCCTGTCCAATTTCTTATTAATGGCATTATGCAAAAACCTGCTATAGCCCTCACTGACTACTTGACAAATGATGGTGCTTCAGCCAGAGTGAGTCCTCACCAGTGCTGTCAATGAACACACCGCCTTTGCCTTGAGTACCCTAATCTTGAAGGGAAATTATTTCTCAAGTGAGCCATAAATGACAGAAGAAAAAAACAGTATTGTAAAAAAAAAAAACCATTGCGTCAAATTAATCTTGCATTTAACTCTGTTAAGGAACTGAAAGGTCCATTCCTCTGGCAGTACTTAGATCTTCTAGGAAACCAGCGAGTTTGACGCTGGGCGTCCAAAGAAAGCTAATAAACTCAAACCACAGAGACACCGAAGGAGAATGGTATTTTAAGGGCAGCTGCCTTTGGATTTACATCAGGCCACATCCAAACCATGGAAGGAAAAAAGAACAGATTAACCTTTCTACTAAGTGCAGTGGTAGAACATGCTGTGTGAATTTGCTCGAATTATCAAGAAGAAAATAAAAAAACTTCCATGAACCTCCATGGTTCTGATTAATCCGTATTATTTGAGGAAGAGATGACTACATTGGGCCAATCAATACAACGCCCATTAGGATTAGAAGTCATTACGATGCGCCGATTAGTGCAAGTGAATGGCGGAATCACATGAAATACGCCATGGAATTTAGGAATGAAAAACATCTGAACACAACAAGGACACTGATTCCACATCGGCATATGCAGCTTATCTGATCTCATGTATTTCGTAATGGTCACAATGTCAACAGTGTCACAATGTCCATGCATAGAGACAGCATCATACTTCAAAACAGTGAGAAAACATGTGGAGAGACAAGTAGGACTTGGGGACCAGGCGGACATTGGCCACTGCATAATTTGATCTCAGCTAGCACTGTTTCTTTTTTTCCTTTTCATTTTGTTCATCATTTAATGTACTCATAACTTGTCAAAACAATGATGCCATTGCAAAAAGTATTATTTAAATACCAAACGGTTTGATTAATACATTATGGTTTAATACATTAATACATTGCCTGCATTGTGGCTTGATTTTAGCTCTAGCCTTGCCACTAGCCACATTCACCACAGGTTACAAATGGGTTACATGACAAAACACACTATAAATATAAACTACTCCCGCATTAGATGTTTTCTCACAGCTACCGAATAATCTCTCAGACCAGGGCAGACTTCAGCAGGGTGGAGGGAATGGGGTTACTGAATAAAATGTGGATTAATTTTTTTGTTTTGAGGGGACTCTATACTCGAAGATAGTGAGACAGAAATATGAAATTCAACATGGAAAAACAGGGGGGGGGGGCTGGGTTGGAAATGGAAAGATGTGGAGCACGCCAAGCCGTCAGGTCTGTCTGGGGAGGGGCCAGGGCTGGACGAGAGAGTGACTGTTTCCCCTCATGCTGCTAACTCACATTAGCATCACAGAGGGGCCACACCAGCTCTGACATGCAAGGAGAGGCTACATCTAGAAGATACATGGGAGGGCTCTACTGAGCTCAATCAGAAACAGAAAGTAGTAGGCTTTAGTGAGCTTCACAAAAGACAAAGCGTCTGACTTTGATGGGGAAAAGTAAATTACGTTAAAACGTTTCTCTGAGCAGTTGAAAAAACGCCGCCAGAACACTTGAATGACACAGATATGTTGACAGACTTCAACATAGATCCAGACCAGGACAAAATCTCAATTGTACTGAAGTGTTATTTAACCATGTTGGAAATGGCAATGTTCAACAAGGTTCGAATAAGTCATTATTTGTGGGTTTTTTTTTTAATTGGGTGATTTCTTTATCAGTGACCAGGGCCTGGTGAAGAAACCTTTCTTGTCATCTTAATGATTTACACATGAGACATCACACTGACCCGCACAGAACCCCTACCTTGCACTGTGTCTGTATACAGCAGCAAGGGTGGCCGACAAGCTCCTTGCAGCTCCATGTTTGCTTGTTTGTCAGCAACTGGGATGCATCTGGGAGTAGGGACGCTTTCTGAGCCATTAGACCCCAAACACCGAGCACGTAGGACACACAGTGCAGGGCAAATGTGCAGGTCAAATGTGCAGGTCAAATGTGCAGGGCAAATGTACAGGTCAAATGTGCAGGGCAAATGTGCAGGTCAAATGTGCAGGGCAAATGTGCAGGTCAAATGTGCAGGGCAAATGTGCAGGTCAAATGTTACAGCGAGGCATTCTTAGTGTCAGTTATCCACTGGTACAGTAGGCAAAAGACTAAAAAACAAAAAAGAAAGAAAGAAAGGCAGGGAGAGAAAAGAGGGAGAGGGAGAAAGACTGCTGAGGGGGAAGAGAGATGGAAAAGATGGGAGATTAAAAGGAAGCCCAGAGGAGGGAAAGGAAAAAGAGGACGAAAAAGAAAAACAGCACATAGTTTGGAATCATGCAGGACTAATGGAAGGAATTAGGCAAATGTATGAAAATATGTGATGAATTAGCTGGCATTTGGACGTGGTCAGGGACGCTCCCGGTCGGAAAGGCTACTGTAAGTTATTTAGAATGTACAGACTATGACGCCACAACGCAACACAGAGAAAGAAAGCTGTTGATTCAGTGGTTGGAAGACACATTCTTTAATTAGTATGCAGCGTTTTGGATCGAGATTTGATTATGCACAACAAAAACAGCTTTATGTAAAAATGCCTGTTGTGACACAAAGAGAAATAAAATGAAAGAGACTAGTGGGCGTACGATGTGGACATAAAACTCACAACACGCCACAAATTTAATATCGTCTCATTGAAAGCATGTGCACCCCCACATCTTTGGGTGACATTTTTAGCAACAAGAACAATAAAGAAAAGGACAACATATTTCCACTGCGCTATTGAAAGCATGTCGGTTAACCAACAGGCTCATTTGGTTGGGCCAAAACCATACTGGTTTACATCTTGTCCATCACAGGTCCCATAAACCATAGCCTCTCACATAATCTTTCCTGCTAAAAATACATCGCAATCCTTTAACGACAACCCACAGGTGCATGCATAGTAGAATGTGAAGGAGCCATTTAAATGTATTAGATACAGATCATAGACACTAAGTAGGCTTGACGTGGTGTTGGGCAGCTTGTATTTCTTTGTGTTCTGTCCCCATTCAAGCTATTCATTCCATTATCTCCATCCATCCTCCCCAGCGTCTCACCTACCAACACTCCTTTCTTTGGCTTAATACGAACACAATGACTCTCGCCCAAGGTGTTCTGGCACTCAAACCAGTTTGTCCAAGCCGAACCATTCAACGTGGCCGTTTCTACTGGTGTCAGGTTCTTGTGGCCCATAACCAAACATGGACTGGGAAAAAGACCTGAATACATGCAGCACTCAGTCATGTGAACTGTGTCACTGCATATACAATGGATGTCGACCACCAAAAAAAATAGGGTCACTTTAGCTGAAACTCATCAGGATATTTGAACAAAAGTTATAAAGGGGTCGTGTAACGGCAATCAGGCTAAGAATGTTATTCTGATAAATTGTCCAACATCTATGAGATGTGGTAATGAAATAGTTAAGGGCTCTCCAGTCCTACAGTGCTAAGACCACACATCAACATACACGAGGTGGTCTCCCTCTCTTACTTTTAACACAGCGTGCAATTCTTATAATGCACAAAACAAAACATAATACCTACTCTGATTACGCTTTATTACCAAAACCGATTCAGGTGCTCCGTCCAGTATTGGCGCTATCAGAGGCCATGTGGTTTTAATGCTTGAGATAAAGAATAACATTATCTGTATGAAGACATGAAATACAGATGAGTGACATCCTATTAAAAAGGAGTTTCACTGGTCAGCGAGTTGCTGTTGTACATTCCTGCAGCAATGGCAGGACTCAGCGCTCACTGAGCCTCCCAGATCTTAAGACTATAACCACCAGTGGTCTTGGATAGCACACACTTACTCTATTTGTTTTATAACAATGTGCAGCCTGTCTGTGTGTGGCAAACAGAAGCCGAGCCCAGTGTGACCCAAGAGCATTCTTACGGGGACTGCATCAGCACTAGCATTGTGCTGGACACTTGACTGACCTATATACCATAACAATCAATTGATGTTTTTCCATACGAATGCTGTCGCTTGGTGCTTGTTGACCAAACACAGCCTGGGTTTGCATTTCCATACATCAGGGTCTACTCCATCGAGAGTGTGTTTTTAATAATAATTACATAGCCCACAAAGGAAACATTTGGTTTAGTCTATAAAGAAACCAACCTGTTTTGTTTCCAGTCTAATATTTCTTTCTTTAGTCAAAGATAACGGAGGTTGCTTGGTTAAAATTGATTCCGTCATTTCTAAGCTTGAATCCTTGCTACATTAATGTTAGCTGTTTCTAATTATATGTGTGCTAGCTTGCCAGCTTGCTAGTTTTCCAGATAACAATGTCATTTAACCATGGAATTTATCGACTTTATTCCACTTGTTACAAAGAGAGAATACCTTAATTTAATTAAATGTGTGCCTAAACACACTGTGGTAGAAATGTCGATGGGCAGTTAACCACTTAATATTATTATTATATGAAAATACAGACACATTATGGAAATTGCTGAATGATGACTGACCCAAGCACAAAAGAGAGAGTATCTTCCCACGTCATTCAGTGCGTTTGGAAGCAGACAAGGCGCAGTTTGGCCCTGCTAAGGAGAGGGTCCAAAATGAACACGGCACGGCGCAGTTTGGCGCTGTTCAACTTGTATTGGAAATGCAAAACAGCGCTGCCAAAAGTGCCAATGGAAAAACCCTAAATGTCCTACCAATTACCAGATATACTTAAAATCATCCTAGCCCTATTTGGTTCTACTGCTCTCTTAAACAGTCTTCATATCCACTGGCTTACACACGCATGTAACATATATCAGGGAAGAAATGTGGATATACTGTTGTCTAAGTGGATTGCATTGAACATGCAAAAGTAAAAAAGAAAGAAAAGCTTTTTTCTTATGCCAGAAATGAAAATACGCAGTGTTTCTTAACTTTTTTGGGGGAATATCCACAACACATGCTCACCTGGGTCCAAAATGGGAAATAAGTACTATTGTACTAGTAATATTGCGTTTCCATAACGTATCCTACTATGAACATTGTGACTGTGAAATTGTTTATTTTGGAATTAAATTCAGAAAAATATGGGAGTTACATCCATACCCAACCTCAACAAATGCATCCAACTGCACCAAGTCTGGCTTCTCAGACAGTAGCGCAAGTCCAATGCCACGGGTGGGCATATAAGACGTTGCTGTGCTGCTATTTTCAGTGGACGTATTAGCTTCTCGAGACGTAAGTTTACATATTTCTAACTATCACACCAGGAGATTTGCGTGTTGAATAGGCTAATGTTTTTAGCTTGCTATGCTCTGGATTAGCCCATAGATCTTCTCCGTCGGTACCATATATTGCAGCCAGTATCAGACACAGAAACTCATTTTCTACATGCAAACTTTTATATCTGTCTTAATTGTATTTACAGTATATTCCCTATTATGGCTCTATAACCATCACAAAAACGTGTGCTTTGCCTTTTATCTTACAGAGACTGAGTAGACTCTAAAATTATTTTAGGCTGTTGTCATAACTTATCATAACAATATTTGAGATGCACATACTGCAGCCAGCAATGTCCATATAGTATTATTTCAGGAACGCAATGCGATTGCATCTTCTGTGCATTATAATTGGATCCATTGATATATATGCCTGATATAGGCAACTGACATAAAACAAAAAAACAGTGTCACCCCAATATTATGAAAGTTTAGTAATGAAACCAATAAATGCGGTAAATACCTCCAAGTAGCTAACACTTGTCTACAAGGCTCAGAGCTAAAAGTCTTCACCACCTCTTTTTTAAACAATATCTAAGCACCTTTTTTTGAAAACTCACATTCTTACTGTCAGATTATTGTTGCTTAGTTTGTGCTAAATAAGAACGTAGAACTTCAGGATCAAGATATATATATATAAAAAAAAGTGTCATGGCTTGTCGAACTACCTCAAAGGTGCCTGAGTCCAGACCGTTAACACCTATTGAGAGATTAAGGATTTGTATTAGCTAATGCTAGTGTGGTGTAACTGGTAGAGCAAGGTGCAAACAATACACAAATATCATTGGTTTGTCACTGACAAACTGTTTGGCACTGTTTATCTCCACATTTTGTAGAGACATCATAATGTGATAAATTAACAGGGGACAGGAACGCAATTGGAAGTTAACATCTCTTCATAGCACTAACTTTCTCTGTATAACCACTATCGGTACTTTATGGCAAAGTTCTTAGTATCACTAGATTACTGTTGTCTTGCAACCCTACACCTGCTGTAAATTATCCTGTTTGAAACCTCTGTTAGACTTACTGGCCAGAAAATAGATATTTTACCAAGGATGGGAGAGGCTGTGTGTTATGCTGTTACAATGAGGATTCTGATGGTTTGGTGCTGAAATGTGTGATAAGGAGAGACATGGAGCTCCCACCTTATTGTGTGTCCATGTAAAGGGGACAGCGTCACAAAAAAGCCTTTTTAAAAGATCCTTTCAGACACATTCTTGTTTCTGTTGTCATTGTACCTCTCGAGAAAAGAAACCCACAACAAGAGATGGGCAGCTACAACTACAGGTACAATAGTTGTAAACCTGAACCCTGAGGCATTCGCCTACAGTGGAGGAAAAACAATCTAAAGAAAAAAACTAAACAGTGATATCTAACAAAAAGGTGACATATATGGGGCTGAATGTGATAGATACTATCTGCCCTGCAATGTAAAGTGCAACAATGTATAGGCTATGGTCTCTGTATGGAAAGCCGTGACATAGTCCTTCTTCAAACTAATGTAAACTGTTCATAGCTGTAGTAAGGTAATTGCAAAAAATCAAGTGTCTGTGCTCTGTTGATTGTATAAATCTGGCTTCTGAGTTAATATGTATTTAGAGTACTTCTGAGCTCCAGTGGGTAGAGAGTGAAAATGTAATATATTCATGTGTATGTGTATGAGTGTGCAGATTTGTGTGTGTGTGTGTGTGTGTGTGTGTGTGTGCGCGTGCGCACGCACGTCTGAGTGTTATGCCCTGCTGCACATCATGTTTCCTTCAAAAGATGGAACACATAAACCCACCCCCACACACACGTACACACTCACAATGTCAACTGTACACAGATGGCCTTGCCCTAAGTACCTGTGATCCAGGAAGGTGTTTCTTCATGCCTGTGTGTGCGAGGCTGCAGGTGGTGGGCTGGTTCTCTCTCTCTCTCTCTCTCTCTCTCTCTCAGTCGCACTGCCTCCGCTGCTTCTGCAGGCTGTGTGCTCAGCAGCACCCAGGTACTCAGAGCCAAGCTTGCGCTCCACCTTCACCTGCTAAGGTATGAAATCTGTATGTCTCTCTCTCTACTTCTCTCTGTCATGCTTAATCCTCATATATCATTGTTTCATATGTTTTTTTTTATTTTTATCCGCATTCTCTTTCTTTCATTAGTATTTCTTTTTATACATTTTTGCTATTTCTCATAAATTATTATATATATTTCTCATAGACTTTCTCAAATATATGATCAGCAAATATTTGGCACAGGTCCAGCGATGGACTCTTACCACACATGACTTGATATTCAGAGAATCTGCAGGATACAGCAAACTCAAGGGCAGGGAACTGGGTGTTCATGAGTGTGTGTGTTGTGTGCGTGTGAATCAGAAAAGACAGTGGGAGATAGGACACAGGCTGTGTGTGTGTGTTTTAAAGAGAAAGTGAAGGGTGTGCAATTGAGAGACTGTGAGTGACTGTACAATATAAGTAAAAGTAGTATTTCGGGTTGCCACCCAGAAAATTTGAACACTCTCAGTTTTCAGTTGGACTCCATTCAGTGTGTGCGTGTGAGTGTGTGTGTGTGTGTGTGTATTTGTGTGCACGGTTTTCCTGGCTTCCTGAGGTTGTCACAGCGGGATCAGATGTGAGGCGTGTAGACAGAGATAAGTCATGGGCGTCGCAGAAGGAGGCAGAGAAGGAAGGGCAGGAGCCCAGGCTCTGGGGCTCGGAACAGAAGGATGTGTGTGTCTTACGCAGCCTGGGTCCCAGGAGTTAGAGGAACAGGGGAGGGGTGCGGAGAGGGGGAGAGTTAGAGTGATTTTTTGGGGGGGACAGGACACAGTGTGATCTATCTAAGGCGTGTGATCACACGCAGCACATCACATGAGTGGCCCGATACAGATTGCTCAGACGGTCATATCAGGGATATGAGAAAGCTGTGTGTGTGTCTGTGCGTGTGTCCATTCTGTGGGAATGTATGTTTTGGGGATCTGGAGATTTAAAGGCATAACAGTGACTGTTCGATTATGCCGAGATTACTGTGTGCCAATGTAAATAAAACTTCAGAGTTGAAGATGAACTTTGATTGGCAGGATATGTGGCCTTCCATTACATAACAAGGCCATGCCAGCTCCATAAAGTTATAAAGTTTCATCACTGACCTGAGGTAATTTTTTATGCCATTAAAACTTAATTGGGACTAGACTAGAGATTAGATTTGCATGACCAGTAGTGATGTCAGCTTCAAATATTTGAATGAATGCAGTAACTATATTACACCATGGTTTTAGCGTGTTTTCTCTAATAGCAATTGTAATTGGCAATGCCTTTTAGTAGACCACAATTCCACTGATTGTGAACTGCTATGGTAGCACCGGCAATTATATTTCGGTTCGAGGCTGGCACATAGAATAGTGGTGGGACCAATGACGAACTTCAAACTGCAATAAGCCTACAAAAAACAATCAGTTACATCTGGCATCAAGCTGTACGGCAATCATTTTTGCTGCTGAATTTCATGAGAGCCTCACGCAATTAAACTATCCGAAGTGCTATAACATTTCTTCACAGCTATTGTCGTTAACAATGTTAAGCCTTTTGGTGTTGCCATTTTTGTTTGCACTTAGAACATCAAATAGTTACTGAGTTCAGTGGTTATCTACGACCGACATGGTCAACAATGGTACGTTACTTTTCAATTTTGAAGTTCAGGTTAACTCGCCTTTCTCGGAATTTCTAGCTTCGACACTTAAAGTGCCATTAAACGAAAAACCTTTACAAGCAACTGTGTGCATTGGGTTAGCTAGCAGTTAGCTAAAAGTTAGGATAGCTCTTTACAACTATGCACATTCCCCCCCCCCCCCCCCCCCTAAATGACACCTCACGGTTTTTTTTTTACCTAACCAAAGCATTATAGAAGATGAAATACCTGGGTTTGTCTATATGTTACATGGTTTCATTCAAACGTGTCCTTGAACAGAGGTTTCTGAATAGCTTGTTGAGGGAGGAGTCTTCTTAGATGGGCCAAGTGGCCAACCTGTAGGTAGGCTAATGTTCTCAGGACCATACCATGAAATAATGTAGTCAGGACTATACCATAAAAATCAGTTGTCTTTATCTCTTTATCTCCATCCCGACATAACGGTGATGGGTTGTGTGAAGAGTTAAATTGGCCAGCAACAACTAAAAATGACTTCACTGAACCAGTATGTAATTTTTTCCTTTTGTTAACCTTAAAACTAGAGGTGTGCATGTCTCCCTTACAAGGCGATCTTATACATATCTATATACATACATATCTATAGAGACAATACATTTTCATACTGAACCATTCAATACCATAAGATGCAGTCTGATACAGTCCTTAACATTTCTACAATGTAGACATTCATTTTCTATTATAAATTAGAATTAGAATATTTTTAAAAGAAGACTAGGAAATCCAAGTATTTTTCTTACTGGGCCCATCATTTCAGAAGTACATGTCATTGTGTTTATTCATTTACAAATAGACACAGTTAGACCAAAAAAAACCTGTATGAACAAACATTTTGACATTATGAATATAGACTGAAGTCTGTCTCACACAACCATGCCCAGGTGCCTCACTTTGGCAGTTAATTAGGGGAAGAAATATGAATAAGAAAAAAAACCTTGTTAAAAAAGTCTTAGCCCTTCAGTACATTGCAATTCATAAACTTTGCAAAGCCCCTCTAACACTGAAAACCAAATTAGCCAATCATAACAGTCCATTGTTATGCGTAGCCATAGCCTCAGCTGCATGGGCACACTACCCCTATTTAAAGTGTTTGCAGAGTGAATTGCAATGCCAACGTAACCAAAACATTGTTGCATCTTTGATTGTAGATAGCATAGTGTGTCTGTTCCACTACATTTTGCAACCAGTTAATTGTGAATGGGTTTAATTTGAGCATTGACCATTGTAGTATATGACATAACACTAACGCTGTTTTTTTTTTTTTTAAAGACAGTTTTTCTTCCCTGTGCGTAGACAGGAAATTGAATGGGTCAGTATAAGAAACACTTTTGAACAAAATTGAGAATATTTTTTTCACATGCACAATACTTAAAGTAATTTCTAGATGGATTTGACTCTCTGTTTTACCCCAAAATGTTACCTGTATCATAACATAGTAACTTACTTCAGAGGAGCAGGTGCCCTATAGGCAGATTACTGTCATCATCAGTAGAACAGTAGAACATCATGTTAGGTGGAATGCAAAAGGAGTTAGAGAGCACGTCTCTCTGCTAGAGGATAGCTGTTTTTCTACACCATGAAAGTAAGTGGTGACCCGTTTTTTCTGGTTACTCACATTTAGCTGGCTAACTCATTTTAGGCTGAGCTGTCAAAGGGTGACCAGTGTCACGAGTCTGAGCATAAAAATAGCTGTATAATGTTAGTCTAATAATGTTTTGACCAAATTGTCCCATTAACCTATTACATTGGAATATTGCTCAACCAGCAACTCTGCTAATTGAGCTACTCGACCCACGGAAAAGTGTAAAAATAGAAGATCGGGAAAGGTCAGTAGAGGAGACCGGTGGCCCAGGGGGGTGAAACGAGAGGGCAGGCCTGGCCTCACCCAAACACATGGTTTCATGTCACTGATCCTCGCATGGCTAACAGGAATGCTTATTTGCAGTAAGTGGCCATGTAATGGTCCTGTTAGAGCCCAGGGCAGTGCAGGGGACATGCCTGCTGCTTTGAGGACTCAGTGGGGCTAAGGCCAGGGCCACAGGGTTATGGATGACTGGGTATCACCTCTCTCTGTGCAGGGTTTACAAATGCATGCAGGGCTTTCCGTGTGTGGGCGTGTGTGTGTGTGTGTGTGTGTGTGTGTGTGTGTGTGTGTGTGTGCGTGTGTGTGGAGTTCTGGCTATGCTTCTTGATGGAGTAGAAGCAGTGAGCGAGAGTCAATGTTAGGAGTATGCCTGAGACCATGGGAAGAAGTGCATAATTGGATACCGGATGGATGTCTGTGGAAGGTTCTGTTATGTTACCAACTGCTTCCCTATTTCCTATTCCTGTGTAGACTCGTGCATCGGACAGATGTGTTGCATGTGTCTCGAGGGACTAAAAGCTGTAGGTCCTGGTAAAAGCTGTGTTTGATCTGAGAGCAGGAGAGAAGGTACTGGCATGGCATTGTTAGTAGCATAGATAGTAACATTTCTAACCATACTAACCCCGCGTCCCCTTTCTCACTTGCTCGAGACTTTTGGAAAGTGTGTGAGTGTGTCTTTGCATGTGTGTGTGTGTGTGTGCCACAGGCTGAGAGGGCTGCATTGTATCATTAGGAGGGCACGACCTGCTTCCCTCTGGTCGCCGTGGCTGGCGGTGGTGTGCCTCTGTTGATGCTCGGCAGGACGCGTTGTTTTGTATACAGCACAGTCTGCTCTCTGGCTGACGCACCCGCAACAGATCCTGTGTAATGTGGAAAACATTGCTCTGAGTGCTGTTAGGTCACTGCCCTAGTACACAAGGCAGAGAAAGCGGGGTGGGTGTGTGCCAGGGTGTGGGTGTGTGTGTGTGTGTGTGTGTGTGTGTGTGTGTGTGTGTGTGTATATTGGTTGGGGGTGGGGGGGCATGAATAAGACGAGGCCAAGTTATTGTAATACCTCTGTCCAATTTGGCTCTGGAGTTCTAAAACAGGTGGCACGGCTTCTCTGTGTTTTTGTGTGACGCAACTCGTTTGGTGGAGGTCGACCTCTCTGTGTTTGTTTGTTTTTTTGTTCTGGTTTCGTACGTAGTTTGTTTGCCACCAAGCAGGCTAATGTGTTCCCGACAGGGACTTTTACGTATTATCTCCTTTTAATAGCACTGTGTGGTCATGGCTTTGAGATTATTGAATATTTGCTTTGTCTTCCCAGCACAAGTTTCCCAAAAAGGTTTACAGTGTCAAGAGCTCTGCGATATACAAAAGCCCTAATCTGAAGAGTATGTCGGTGTGAGGCACGTGAGGTGTTTAGTACAAACGCCCTTTGCCAGCTTGAGTTCCCGGACCTGTGGAATAGTACATTAAATGCAACCACTGCTTAGCCAGTAAAACCACATAATTTACGGCACAGACTTATTTAAACAAGGAAAGGTGTAGACAATTTATAAATCCACTATTAATAAATGAATACATTAAAGACTACTCAGGGGTATGCATGACATACTATGATGCAGAGGAAAAGTAGGGCCACATAATGCAACTTTTGGGCACTTTTATGACAGAATTGACCAAAAATGTATTGCACTAACTGTTTGGTCCAGACATTAATGTCCTTACATCAGGTCATCCTCAGTACAGCGCGTCTCTGTGTTTTATTAGGAGGTTCCTCCCTGTCTTCCAACAGTCGTCTGCCAAGCCTCGTCTGCCGCCAGCTACAGAATTACCGTTCATTACCAATTCATTCTCGCGAAATTTCTTTCTTGTTTCTTTTTTTTTTTTTTTTAAACATGTTAAGGCCACTTAAAAAAAAAAATGAATAAATCGATTTAGCCCCATACCATTGCCTTGCAGGATCCAAGCCTCAGAGTCGCCGAGTCGGGGCCGGATGGACGCTCTCTGTTTCTCTCGCTCGGGGGGGATTTCGGGCCGCCCTTTTAAGGCCCTCTGATGATACCACATAAGACAAGACACGGTTAACTGTTTTACGCCACTAATGCGCTTGCCGTGCCTAGAAGGGGGGTGGGGATTGAGTTTGGGTGGGTTGGGTTGGGGGGTGGAATTAGCAGGGAGTGGGTTCTCATTACGGCATCAGAAGAGGCTGTTGTGAATTTCTTGACAAACTTTTCCTTGTGGGACATAAAGTGGGCCTTATGTCCAGGAAGGCATGCATCTTCATTAGCTGGTATTGGATTGGACTCCTCCAGGCTCAGAGGGTGCGTAATTAGGAATGCTTGCTCTACTGACCCTCCCCTTCCATTGAGTGCTCTCTCTCTATCTCTCTCTCTCTCCCTCTCTCTCTCTCCCTCTCTCTCTCTCTCCCTCTCTCTCTCTCTACCTCTCTCTCTCTCTCTCTCCCCCTCTCTCTCTCTACCTCTCTCTCTCTCTCTCTCTCTGGAAGACACTGACACAAGCAAAAGGATGGACGATACAAACACAGAGAGACCTTTAGGCAACAACCATATATCCTTGTCCACCACTGTTTAAATCAACCATGCAATAAAACTCTATTTAGATTGGGTGCATTGTAGCTTGACTGTTGTCTAAGAGCATATTCTTTCTCCCAAATCTTGTATGTGTATTCATTGCTGAAATAGGGTATGTCAGCTGTGCAAGCCTCAGTGAATGATTCTTTTAAGTAGTTTCACTGGTATAGGATTACGGGTGCACTAAATCACAGAGCCCTTGGAGGAAATTAGTAAATGTTTTCTTTTTCACTGACAATAGTTGATGCACAGGGGAATGGCATGGTTTGACGGCAGATATTTTAGACAAACCACACGCTCACTGTGACTTTGATAAGGAGTAATGAAGTAATTACAGGTATCTGGTACACAGGTTCAAATCTAAAGTTCAAACCATGAAAAATCTCTAATTTCTCAGTTGACGGTAGAGTTGATTAACAATGGCTTTGGAGTTTCAAAGAGTTCCTGACATAGACTCAATGGCTTTGGATGGCTTTAGGGGTCTGAGTGGCACAGAAAAAAACTTCGTACATGTAGGTTTTGGAATGGTGTCATCTGGACAACAATGTTATCACAGGGCTTAATCACAACACTCTTTTTCCTGCTTACATATTGGGTATCACGGAGCATGGGACGAGGGAGGGGTGCAAGGACAATTATTCGGCCCTTTTTCCCCTCCTTTTCTCTCTATGAATCATAGATTGTGTTCTGCGCGCTAGGCAACGGGGGCCAGGGCTTTGGCCCGGCAGGAAGTGGGCTCTGTCGAGCCGACACCGGGCTCCCTGTGTCAGATAGCGACGCTTGACTCGGCAGCCCTCTCAGCCTGGGCGGAGGGGGGGGGGGGTTTGACCATACACAGGGAGGATGCGTTCAGTGGTTTGGCTGCCATTGAGCTGATCCCTGCCGATGATCGTACGAAGGAGACGCCCCATAAGTTTCCAACCCCCCCATCACCTCCTTCTCCTCGTCCTCCTCCAACCTAAACCCTCTCAACCTTTTCTCTCAACTTTCCCTCCGTCTCTCCTTCTCCCCTCTGCTAACCTTAGGGCAGGGAAAGCACAGTGGCGCTTCCTCGGGTTGGAGCTCTGACAGCGCTTTGGCTGGCCTCCGCCCAGAGAGCCGTCACCGGTGGGCCGGGCCAAACGCTCTGCTCAGTCCAACCAACCTCAGCCCGCAGTCCAGAGCCATTATAGCGCACTGGCTATCTTACCACAGAGACAGAGAGAGAGAGAGAGAGAGAGAGAGAGAGAGAGAGAGAGATGAAAGGAGAGAGAGCGGGAAAGGGCGAGAGACGAAAAGAGGGCAAGAGAGGAAGAGATGGAAGGAGAGAGACAGTGAGGGTTAGAGAGAAACAGAGAATGCAAGTCAAAGAGAGATGAGATGGAGAGGGGGAGGGAGAAAGACTGACAGAGAGAGTGAAAGAGAGAGGAGGAAGCAGTTAACTCAAGAGGAGAGAGGAAGCAGTTACCTCAAGTAGAGAGTGGAGACAGACAGCCGGCAGCTCACCGAGGCGAAGGAGTCGAGTTACCCAAGTCCCCGCCAGCAGCAGACACTGTGGTGACACTGGCCCAGACCTGAGACAGATCAGGGCCAGATCAGGGCCAGATCAGGGCCAGAGCTCCTCCAGGGTCACCTGACATCTGGGATGCTCTCCTGTCACTCAACAATTAGAGCGTGGTGCTAGCAATATACAGGCAATGGGTTCACTTCCACAGGTGACAGAATTAAAAGTCATTAAAGTCATTGAAAGTGATTAAAGGTAGAAAGTATAAGAGGATACTTTTCAGGCTCTTTTTACATTTGTTCCACTGTGCAACTGAGATGCAGAAATGTGACTAAATGTAACATGATTGTTGTTTGTTTACAAAATAAAGGACGGAAAATATAAACAATCAAACAAGTAAATAAGCAGTTTTTAGGACTATGTCTAAGTGGCATGACTAATGGCAGCATTGTGGGAAGTTCTTAGTTAAGAAAAAAAGCTGTCTTCACATTCGAATACCCATCCATTGAGACACACACATACACACACAATCTACAGCGGCCTGTTGAAACAGGGTTTGCATCTCTAGGCAACTGCCCCATTATGATAAACTGTATTGACACAGTGGATGAAGGGAAGCTGGAAAGAAACCGAATCACAAATGATAAACATTCCCAGATTGACCTCTTAAAATAGACTAGGGGAAAACGCACCAGGCGAAGGAGCGGCACCGTCAGGCCAGAGCCAGCCCGATAAAAATATGACAAAACTATGTGAACGAATATGACAACAAAAACCCACTGTGGAAAAAGAACAGGGAATGAGGGCCAGCTTCCTTCGTCTCTCTCCACTGCGTTTTCCCTTTCAGTCCCTCCGCCATTTTTCCCCTTCAGCCGGCAGAAAAGAGACTTCCGTCCGGCGGCGTTCCGGTGGGCGCAGAGCGAGAGGAGAGGAGAGGTTGGAGATTTCCAGTGATCCCGGCAGGGGTGGACGGGATCTGTTTGTGACGCATGGCCAGATAGTTTGGCTTGGGCGGTTCCGCTGCCTGTAAGTGGCAGGACAAGCAGGTGAAAAAAAAGGGTGAGCCTCAGGACCCCGGGCGCACGCATAGCCACACGGTCCAACTCCCACAAGAACCGAGGCGCAAGGCAGAACATGCGTCCCTGAGGGGAACCGTTGCGGAACCAGTTGTGGGCCAGAGTCACTCAGCAGTATGGATTTGCTATCAGAGAAAGGAGCAAGAGGAAACGGCCAACTACAGTGTGCTAGTCAGTCTACTCTACACCCAAACTAAACATGCTGGAAAACTCAGTCAGATGGGATGTGCTTGGCACCTGATAAAAACTGATCAAAAAAGCTGTGCTCGTCTAATTATTTATGCTAATTTGTGCAGAGTTGGACGGTGTGTGTGCTGTGTGTGTGAGTGTTTTAGTGTGTGTTTCGCTGTGAACGATGAGAGAACTAAACGGTGAAAAAAAAGAGCAAAATATTTCCCACTCATGTACATTATGCTGGATTTTCCATTTCCAATTCCTCCAGAGCAGCTGAAGATACTCCCTCCCTCTCCTTCCAGGCGAGAGACACGCAAAGCGAGGTCAAAGGTGGCGGAGGAATCAAATTAAAACACAAAACAGAAGTAGCGAGTCAAGTGTAATCATAGGCATCCGTTTCTAACCCAGCTATGCTAAACAAGGAATTCCTTATCATTACGGCGAGGGTGGAAAATTTGGCGGTATGTGTCCACAGAAAAGGAGCCAAGTGTGTGTGTGTGTGTGAGTGTGTACATATGTGTGTATTTGTATGTGTGTGTCTTAGTGTGCTTGTCAAACATGGGGAACATTCTATTCTATTGAAAGTGTGTGTGTGTGTGTGTGTGTGTGTTTTGCGTCTGTGAAAACATGTGAACCTGTCAATGTGCCTCTTCCATTGAAAAGGCAGCGGCCTCAGAAGCCCACAAATCACCGAGGTGGAAGCAGGATATAGCCTATTCTTCACCTCATGTAAATCACTGTGCAGAACTATACCCAAGCGAGAGTGGGTGCAAGCCTCTGGTGTGTGAATGTGTGAGAGAGAGCAACTGCGTGTGTGTGTGTGTGTGTTTGTGTGTGTCCATTTCTATGTATGTGTGAGAGTAGTTGTGTGTTTGTATGGTTTGTATGCTTGTGTGTGTAAATGTGTGTGTGCATGCTTGCATGGTCCAATCAGCAAAATCTCTGCACGTACTGTATGTTTGTGAGCATGGGTGTGTGCATTTTAATGCATGTGTGATGAGTGTATGTTTGTGTGTGCTCATATGCTTGTGTGTGTGTGTGCGTGTGCGTGTGCGTGTGCGTGTGCGTGTGCGTGTGTGTGGGCGTGCACGTGTGTGTGTGTGCTTTCATGGCCTCATCAGTAGAACCATCCGGATAATCCTGTCCCACACACCAACGGACACTGCTGCCACACACACAGCCCTGCCCCAGGACCTTTCACAAGTGTCTCTGGCAGACTGAGCCCTTTCTTAATCTGACCCAAACACAACCTCCCACAGACGAGGCACTGATGTTGATGGATGTCAAAGCTCTGTCAGGTTGATTGACACCTACAGACAGGCCCCAGCATCCCAATACCCTTTTCTGGGCCTGCACTAAACTAGAGGTGTCGTTGAACATGTGACCTCACCATTTCCCCCGCTCCACTATGTTCTGTTCTTTTAAGCCACAGGGAGTGTTTTGGTGACCCGTAGAGGGATCGTCCCCGAATGCCGAAGGCGTTCGATCATCTGTGTGGAATGGTAAAAACCTTTGGCTGGAATACCGCCTTGACCCCGAAAAACAACACCCAGCCCCAACAGCGACAAGATTAAGCCACCAGCGACCAAAACACTGCTGACTAACCGACAAACAATGTGGGAGTTCGGAATCTTTAGTCATTAAAATCGTTGGACGGCTGATTCGCACTATACTTAGACATGGTTATGTGTTTACTAAAAAACAGCAATTATAGGGATGTTTTTAGACACTCATACACGGACAGAAGCGTAGTGAGATGTTTGACAACTACAAGGAGAGGCAATGACAACCACAGGCAGTTTGAACACTCACAGATTCCCCATTAATGGTGTTTCACTACTACATGTCGGTTGACTTATGTGGCCTTGATTTTCCTCTTCTTGACTAATGACTGATCGCTGTAGGTATAACCAGCTCTTTCATCAAGTGGGATCAGGAACAAACCTGCAGCTTTGTCGCTGGGGTGAAGGGTGTCTGCTTGAACATTAATTAACTCCCCATGTCACATATTTCTGTGTTGTCGATGTGATTCTGTTACTAGTCGAAGAAAATAGACATGTGACTCATTCATGAATAATGACCACAGCTACATTTCTCTCCTTTCTTCTCTTTCCTTTTTTGTAATCTTTCTGGATCATTTATTTCACTTTCTTTGTGACACATCACATCTCTTCTACACACATCAACAGCTACAGGAAGAAAAAAGGAAAGGCAAGCAAGCAGGATTTGCTTCATTTGCTACAAATTACTAAAATAATCTGATTTCTTGGAAATGTTTTATTTTATCTTCCTGATTTTTTTTCTTTATGCAAAGAACCTCAAAAAAAGCTTGTTGCGTTCCAAATACTTTGCTTACACAAGACACAAACACCTGCACTTAGCCTGTACTAGAGGAATGTGTTAACTGTTTTCATCTTCTCCATTGCCAGGTCTTATACAATGTCCACACAGTACTCCACAGTCCAGCGGCTCGACGACACCCTCAGCCTGCGGACGGAGGACGGGTGGCCCTCGAATAAGCGCCGGTATGTGCGCCAGGACGGCACCTGCAACATGGTGTTCCGGCATATCCCCGAGGAGTGGTTGCACTACGTGACGGACATCTTCACCACGCTCATTGAGACCCGCTGGCGCATCATGCTGCTCATCTTCGCCCTTTCCTACATCCTGTCGTGGCTCCTGTTTGGCATCCTCTTTTGGGTCATCGCCCTGGCGCATAACGACGTCAAGGACCACTACAACGCGCCCTGCATGGACGGGGTGCGCAGCTTCACGGCGGCCTTCCTGTTCTCGCTCGAGACGCAGACGACCATCGGCTATGGCTCGCGCGGCATGACGGAGAACTGCATGGAAGCCATTGTGCTGGTGACCATCCAGGACGTCATCAGCGTCTTCATCGACACCTTCGTCATAGGCATCGCCGTGGCCAAGATGGCGTCGGCGCGCAAGCGAGCGCAGACGATTGGCTTCACCCACTGTGCGGTGATCAACCTGCGCAACGGGGACCTCTGTCTGTCGTGGCGCGTGGGCGACCTCCGCCACAACCACATGGTAGAGGGCACGGCTCACGCGCAGATCGTCCGCCACACTGTGCACACCACCGGGAAAGTGGACGTGTCCTACAGGGACCTGCAAATCCACGAGAAGGACATTCTCCTGGCCATCCCCACCATCGTCTTGCACAAGATCGGCCCCAGCAGCCCCCTCTACCGCATGAGCCTTCGGGACCTGCGCAAGGAGGCCTTCGAGCTGGTGGTGTCCTTCACCTACACGGACGACTCCACGGGCATCCTGCACCAGACCCGCACCTCCTTCACGCCCAACGAGATCCTGTGGGGCCACGTCTTCCAGGAGATGCTCAGGGTCACCAGGAAGAACTACAAGGTGGATTACGCCCTGTTCAACCACACTGGCAAGGTGCACGTGCCGGAGGTCAGTGCTGAGGAGTACCACCGTACCAAGGTCTCCCCGTGGCTAAGGCACTCTCCCCGACTGAGTCCCCGAGTGAGTCCCCGACTGAGCCCCCGACTGAGTCCCCGACTGATCAAACCGCCCACGGTGACAGTGGAACTGGTGACCGGGAATGAGATAGAGAAAGACACGATAGACAACTGTAACACACTCAAGATTGGATAATAACAGTGGAAGAGTTTGTTTGGAAAAACAAATATATCCATTTTTATGAATTTTCATAAATCATATTTATGTATTGTGCACTGCAGGTAATGTCAATCAAACTGCAGTTGGCTTGTTTAGATTAAGTCAAAATAATGCAGCTTGACTACAATAAACCAACATGATTTGCAAAAATTCATTAAAATGGAGATATCTGTTTTTGCAAATGTACTCTTGGTATCTTCTACATGTTCAGAGAATACGAAACCTGGACACAGACTAAAAGAAAACGTTATAAAACATGTATACATATTATAACATTGCTAATAAGGTATTATTAGATCGTGGCTTGTATTTGGTGGGAAGTGGTTTCCAGATGTGAGTTTCCTTAATTTATGTCTTTGTAATTCACGGAACCTGTCTTAAACTGAGTGATGTGATGTGTGTATTTTTAACAGTTTAACCATTTTTAAGTTATAGTTTGGACATAGGCTTTTTTGATGGACAAGTGGACAGGACTTTATTCAGAGTAACACAACGGTGGAAATCACACCCCAGAAGTAGGATAGGACTCTTTAGTTTACCTCTGTCCATGCTATTAAATCATTTTCTGGCCTTTTGTACATAAACAATGAAACTGTTGAGTCAATTACAATTAAAGAGTATCCAAATTAAGCCAAATTAGAAATAGCACTCTACTAAACCTACCGTATGCTTATTTGAGTGTCTTTGGCTATTATCTATGGCTATTACCGGTTGACAGCATTGACTCCTTAGACTTGTATATAATGTCACCACATCATACCAAGTCATTGCCTTAGAGTCAAACTGATGGGTTGTGGATCCACTTGCAGTCGCTGTCAGGCATCTGGGATATTTTCTGTTACAAAATCCCTGTATTACAATGACCATGTGATGTACCATACATTTCTATAAAAATTAAAGATTGTTTTTTTCAAACCACTCTGTGTTTTGCTCTAAAACCCAAATAGTTTTCAGTTTTCATTTCTGATGTCAGAGCCCACCTCTGGTGTGGTGACCCATCTTAATCTGTGATCAGTATGGTGAATGTATCGGGGGGGGGGGGGGGGTGGAAGGCAGGGGAAACATGCAAGCTGATTGCTGAATGTGAGGTCTAACTAAAGATCAGAAGATCGTGATCCACCACTGTGACAAAACAGAGGTCAGTTCTCCGGTAACACTGGCCTCGGCCGTGACTCGACACTAGCTCAGAAATATGTCTTCCTGGCGTTATGTGGTTTTAAATTGTGCTAACAGAGATCACAGTTTTGGTTCAGCTTGCAATGCAATGAAAAGAAGGTGTTGCTGCACTAAAAAAGTAATCTGTGAAGTGTAATGACAGCAGCTCTGGCCAGGGCGAATCCCTCACTAGCTATCTACTAGTTCATAATGTCTAACATAGCCTACATAACACTTCATGACATGATATGTGGATAACTTTCAGTGGTCTGTGTAAAGGTAATAATTATTATTAGGTTATAATATTATAAGGTTCATTATCATTAAGCTTTGCTGTGTTTGGTCAGTCACTGGCCTACACTGGCCAGTAACTGGTCTACACTGGTCAGTCACTGGCCTACACTGGCATACACTGGCCTACACTGGCCTACACTGGCATACACTGGCATACACTGGCATACACTGGCCTACACTGGCATACACTGGCCTACACTGGCCTATACTGGTCAGTCACTGGCCTACACTGGTCTACACTGGTCATCACTGATCAGTCACTGGCCTACACTGGCATACACTGGTCACTCACTGGCATACACTGGTCAGTCACTGGCCTACACTGGCATACACTGGCATACACTGGCCTACACTGGCCTAGACTGGCATAC
The DNA here is from genome assembly GCF_900700415.2 of Clupea harengus. NCBI lineage: Eukaryota > Metazoa > Chordata > Actinopteri > Clupeiformes > Clupeidae > Clupea > Clupea harengus. The sequence goes on along the minus strand of NC_045174.1, from coordinate 3,294,050 downwards.
ACTGGCCTACACTGGCCTATACTGGTCAGTCACTGGCCTACACTGGTCTACACTGGTCATCACTGATCAGTCACTGGCCTACACTGGCATACACTGGTCACTCACTGGCATACACTGGTCAGTCACTGGCCTACACTGGCATACACTGGCATACACTGGCCTACACTGGCATACACTGGCCTACACTGGCCTATACTGGCATACACTGGCCTACACTGGCCTATACTGGTCAGTCACTGGCCTACACTGGTCTACACTGGTCATCACTGATCAGTCACTGGCCTACACTGGCATACACTGGCATATACTGGTCCGTCACTGGCATACACTGGTCATCACTGATCAGTCACTGGCCTACACTGGCATACACTGGTCACTCACTGGCATACACTGGTCAGTCACTGGCCTACACTGGCATACACTGGCATACACTGGCCTACACTGGCATACACTGGCATATACTGGTCCGTCACTGGCATACACTGGTCATCACTGGCATATAGTGGCAAGTGTACATAGGAAGCTAGTTACAGCTATGTTTGTTGAACATATGCACCAGCTGAGTTATTTTATTGCCAGGTGCATAGATGTCTGTGGCTAACATCGTGAAATTAGAGTCTCCGCTGTAAAGTGCACAGGACTTTATGTTTGGCCGTCAGGCGTGGACATAAAATTGGCAAAGTATGCACAGGTGTTAGGTTTTTAATGTGCTGGTCATTATGCGATTTTATAATCAATAATATGTCCGGCACTGGACTCGGACACACACCCTCGGACACCAGAGGCGTGCTAATAATTACGCTGCAATCCCTGGATTTCTCTCTTGACACGAGCACGAGACTTATAGTTTCGGGGAATTCGTTTTTTTCACTGCAGAGTTCCGTATCCGCTAGTCACTAATTGACAGAGATACATATACACAAAATTCCAGTAACCTATTTACTTTTTAAATGTATTTTGCATTGTATTCAGTCTACGCTTACTAGCAGAAGCAGAAAGCAATAGGCCATTGACAGGTAGGATGGCCTTTGTAAAATCCCATCAGATTGATGTCCCTCCCTGTGACCTGAACCCATCAGAAATAGCTTGCTTGATTGCCTGGTTCCTGGATCAGTGTGGTGTTGCTTGTTTACACCTCAGACACCCACATCTCATAGCCCGACACTACCTCAGTAGGTCAGAACCTGTAACTGGAGATGATGCTGAAAGGTAACTAATGTTCACTGTAGGGTATGCACACTCTATAATGTGTCCATCACACACTTAGAGAATGGATACACGCACTGACATTTGATGGTCAGTATGTTTGATGGCCTGAATGTTTGCAAAAGCTCAGACTAAATATCTGAATTTAATATCAGTGAGATAATGATAAGACAATGCAGTGAAGATCTCCAATTCTATAAGAAGTAGACATTACACAATTGTTTAAATTACTCTCTTCACCAACTCCACACCCTACATGACTGACCCATATGTGAATGCACTCTGTTTTCAGGAAATGCTAGGAGGCCAAATCTGTACACACACACACATAGATCTAAGTGGAGAATGTACACACTGCCAGAAAATGTGGCTATTGGTAATTAGCAGAGGTCATTGGCGGGACATTCAGTGGGCTCTACTAAATCTACAGCTGAATTATTCGTGAGAGAGTTGAGTCTCTAGCTCTCCACCTTGTGGTCAAAAGCAGCGCTTACCCGCCCCCTCCGTCAAATTGGGCATAAAAAAGTAAACACACGGTCACACACCATGGTCCTACCAAAATAGGCGCAATTATTTATAGAAAGGCCTTTAAAAGTAACAAAATCTTTTCGGAACAGGTTCACAGACAAAGTCGGCTTTGGTCCATTAGTTAGTGGTGTGTCATCGCATCCTCACACACGCAGCTGCGGAGAGTGACTGGCTGTGTCCAAACACAGGAATTTGGCAGAGCAGTAGTTTAACAGTGGAGGAGAGCTGGATCAAATGCTTAAAGGAAAAAAGGTCGGCCTCTCTGGTTGTTTAATAACCCACATGAGACATCCTCCACGGCAATAATATAAGTTGTCCCCTCTTGAATTTAAATACACACTGTATAATAATCTCAGGAAAGTTAGGGGTGACAACTGGAAGTTTTGTGTTTAAAAATATCTTTCTCATCTACTGGGGACAGCCTACTTCAGTCACAACATAGCCTAAACTGGACAATGCAAGCGACCTTCAACACATGTTTGCCTGATGCAACTTCAGTCAGAGATTACTCCGGTAGAAAAAAGCAGTAGGCTAGTATTCCGTTTACTGGAATTGTTAAGTTCAGAATGACTTGAAGCTAATTCACTGTAAGGTTTTAGGATTCCATGAAGAGCATTCTTGCGCCCAAGAGACCAATAACGGTTACGTGAATTGGGAGAGCTCACCAATCGGATCTAACACAGCCAAAAATACAAAATGTGTAGCCTATGAAGCATATGAGTATATGCTGCAGGCTTTCAGGACATAGCTAAGTAATGTAACCAGATCTAAACGGAAAGCTATCACTACGGATGTACTTTACATGCTATTGTTATGGTTCACCATATTAGCCTATTGAATTGCAATTATGGAACTAATCAATACGTCAATAAGGCTTTAACATTGATCCAATCCGTCGTTAATCAACTTGAGAGGGGAAATCGCAAGTTTAAATACACCATTGAACCATTATGAAGTTCATTGACTCCTGATAGTGAGCCAACATAAAACAACCTTAACTACATGTCTAACTCTATGTTGTTTAAAAAGGGTACATTTCCTCTGATGTTTATATACCATAGATAACCATTTGACATGCATTTGAGTGCTCCTGCAGCTGATGTTGTATCAGCAACAACCGCTCATATCTTCCTCTCTCTCACTTGATTGGTTTGTTGCAGGGCATCGGGCGGGGCAAGCCTTTCTTTAAATGGCATTGGGGACCCCGGCGGCTAAGCACATTGTCAAGCGCAGTCATATCGGAACCGTGAAAGTTAGTTTTACCCGACATCAAGTTCAAAATACGACAGATATGAGAGGTCTGTAAACAAAGTGTGGATAGCGGAACAAAGCAACTGGTGGGATATACTCGATAACGATCCTTACTGCTCCACAAATGACAAACAGGTAGGGTTTTTTCTATAATGCACATGAAGTTTTTTTTTTTTTTTTTTTACATTTGTCATGTACCTAGGAGAGAATATACTGCGTACAGAAGCCGTATTCACATTACTGGCAACTTTAACATGTCCATGGAGAATATGTATTTTGAAGCATCTACCAGGCTAATATTTAGATAAAAAAAAGTATGTTATTTATTCAGGCACATCATTTTTTAGGACAGATAAAACAGAAATATCTGGATACATGTGTAATCTCTGTGTATAACCAGTGTAGCGTATAGGAAAACCTTGCCGGATGGATGCGCTCTGCGAATGCTGGATGAGGTCACAGTGAGCTTGGTAAATCCTAGCTCAAAGTCCGCACACTGATGTCCGTAGTTGGCTTGGCTACCACGTTAGTTCGGAGTTGAGGCATACCACCGGCGTGAATATTAATGGAAAAAAGTCGTCAAAACTTTGATAGCGCTGCAGTTTCTGTTCACCGCACCTGTTCCCATTTGTCGTGCACAAATGACGCTGCTGGCTTCGCGCAGGCAGAGCTGCGCCTTGTGTTGTCAATCAAATATTCCATTCCCTCTATACAGTCATTTTTGCCACTCCACTTCTAAGACTGAAGTCGCCAAGATTACTTTGTTATCAGTGTCTTAAAACCATACGGTGTTTTATATTTTAAGATTTCATTCATTGTAAATGTTCAGTTCTGTTGAAAGCAGAGCTTCATTAATGAAACCAGAAGACACAGTGATGTTTGCGCTGGCAGTTGTTCTATATTTGGCATATTTATGTAAATTCAGAGAGAAAATATGAATTACAAGTGAAGCCAACCCACTGGTTAAAATCCTGCAAGTCGTTGTGTAAAAATTGAAAAGATATTTACAAAAATAGAACCATTTTATGTAACTGTTTCCCCGGCATTCTTCCTAGAGCTGAATAACCAAAATAAACTTCAATCTTCAGTCAATGTTTTGTTTCAAAAGAACAGGACTAAATGTATTTCACATCAAATAATTACACGGATACAGTTCTGTGCTTGTCTGTTTATTAACTGTGGAAATCTGTTAATAAGGTTGAATAGGAACACAAAAGTATGGCCTTTTGTTTAGTTTCTTAGTATACCAGACCTGGCCACAATAACAGTAGCCTAGAACAGTGATGCTTTACTGCCCTGCAGCAGATGCCTTTTGCTTGCACTTGTGTGCTGTGATTTTCAAATTTTACGTTCTCACTCTGCACAACCATGTCATTTTGAAAGGAGCAACTCAGCAACTCAGATATGTGTACTGCCAGTGGTATAATTTCATTTTCACCCTTAAATGGGTGAGGAACGCAGCAACTGAACATCCAAGTCATTGGATATTTTTAAGCCTTCTAAAGAGACTTGACACAATCAGTCTCTCTGTCTGTCTTGTCTTCTTTTCAGTCATATGCATTTACGGGTATGTCTAGTAGAAAAAAAAGACAACAATACAGAATGTTCACAGCGCTGGTTGCTAGGAGAGTTAGAGTTTAGGACATGTGGAACAGACTGTGCTCTAATGAGTTTTGTTTTAGTCCTGCCAGAGAATCCTCATAGGACTAGTATTATGCTGCAGAGAGCACTAGGTCCCAGAGGGTGAGCAGAAAGTCAACAAGTTCTAGCTCTCATACACTCACTCACAGTGGAACACAGCCTGTATGTGTGTGTGTGTGTGTGTGTGTGTGTGTGTGTGTGTGTGTGTGTGTGTGTGTGTGTGTGTTACAGCATAAAATCTTTAATCTCAATGCTTTTAGGCAATGGTTTCTATGTATATACTCCTGATATGAGAGAAATTACTGTTTGTCTCAACACACCCTTGCGAAAGAGGGGGTGGATTATACATCAAACTCTGAAAGGTCACCAGCAGACCAGGAAAAAGGTTATATTCCATAAAGTTGTAATGTTGTGACTGAAAGGCTTTTTCCCCCCAATGGAACAATCCTTTATTTCAGACTTCAAACTTGTGTATGGAATATATGTGATGTTTCTGTCACACTGACACTCTGTAAAAGCACCTCATTAAGAGCCCTATATAGGCTAGAGCTAAATAAGCTGCACGTTGGAATGAGACTGGAAAAGTTTCCGGATCCCTTTTTTGCCGGGAGTGAGGGAAAGCTGCTTTGCACCAGTGCACTGGTAAAGGACACAGTCATGCAAACCATTTCCCCCCTGATTTGGTTGTTATTAGTAAGGTATGTGAAAATGGGCATTAACAATGCACCAGTGGGCAACAAGCCTGGCACTGCCTGGCGAGGCTTGTGACAAACACACTGGTGTGGCATTAGTTTGTCTTTGCAGGGATACAAGTGGCTGTCTTATCAATGCCGCGCTTTGTCACCTTATTGGAAATGCTCCCCCGACAGCTGAAAGGCCACTGCATTGTACAACTGCGTGCGGAGATTCACACGTTGTTCGCTCATGAACAACGACAAGCAAAACAGCGTTAGGCTGATGTTATTGGCAGTGTGATGTTTGGTACTGACATGAACGCAGACTGAGTCCTGAAGTCTAATGTTACATTGTCTAATGTTAAGAAGGTCTTTGGGATCAGAGCAAAGTTCTGTGACCCTAAGTCTGATGAGAAATTATCTTGTCAGCAGTGCCCTGCCAACAAAAATGACTTACCATCGGAGAGAAATTGGAGCCAATTTTGTGTTGACCTCTCCCACTGGGGGTTGAAAAGGCAGAGTAGGGACATGTACAGTTGTTTCACCAAAACTAAGTGAAATATGGTTGAAGTTGTTGAAATTTTGTTGAAAATGTTGCATCATGTATTTAATACTATATTTCTCAGTGTATATGCCCCCTAAAGAAATAGGAGTAGATCAGTTATACAGACGAGTACAAAATGGCTTTTAACCTTTTCAAGTAATAGGAAATAGCCAACAACAATAGCACAAGTTCCCCTGCATTCAGAAAAGAACGGTGTAGCTCCATGTCTTTTGGTAACCCAAACCTGCCAACGTCAGTAAGTTAGTGTAAGTAATACCTTAATTAAAGATGAATTAAATGAGGGCATCCTGTGCCACACCGGATAGCCTCACACAATGTTTTTTGTATGTTTCTCTAGCGCTATTTTTAGGTTTCTATCAGATTCTAACACTCTCTCAGTTCTGTCAACTATCTAACAATCTCTTCCTGTCTTCTCTTTTCTTTGTCATCCCATCAGGACACCTAATTGATGAGGTTCAAGGATCGGACGAGAGAGGACTAGTTGGACACCTCCGTCCCCTGAAGACCTTCCTGTCTCATCGAGAGCAGAGTGACGCCATCAGCGTCCGGCTCTTTTTGCGCCACTGTTTCCTGCTTGTGTTGGTCCCCGGGAGCGTTTCGAAACTGTTTCTCCAACGCTTTTTCCAGAAACTCAGACTGTTTTCCAGAGCAGAAGCAGTAGCACCGCCCTCCCAGACAGAGGTGATGGGAAGTGTGCGGGCCAACCGCTACAGCATCGTGTCATCCGAGGAAGACGGCATGAAATTGGCCACTATGGCTGTGCCCAACGGCTACGGCAACGGGAAGAGCAAAGTGCACACGCGGCACCAGGCGCAAAGCCGCTTCGTCAAGAAGGACGGCCACTGCAACGTGCAGTTCGTCAACGTCAGCGAGAAGGGCCAGCGCTACCTGGCCGACATCTTCACCACCTGTGTGGACATCCGCTGGCGCTGGATGTTCGTCATCTTCTGCATGGCCTTCCTCCTGTCCTGGCTCTTCTTCGGCTGCGTCTTCTGGCTGGTGGCCGTCCTGCACGGGGACCTGGAGAACAACGGGCAGGGCAGCGGCCAGCGGTGCGTGTCCAACGTCAGCACTTTCACGGCCGCATTCCTCTTCTCCATCGAGACGCAGACCACCATCGGCTACGGGTACCGCTACGTCACCGACGAGTGCCCGGTCGCCGTCTTCATGGTGGTCTTCCAGAGCATCGTGGGCTGCATCATCGATGCATTCATCATCGGCGCGGTCATGGCGAAGATGGCCAAGCCCAAGAAGAGAAACGAGACTCTGGTGTTCAGCCACAACGCTACGGTGGCCATGAGGGACAACAAGCTGTGCTTGATGTGGCGTGTCGGCAACCTGCGCAAGAGTCACCTGGTGGAGGCTCACGTCCGAGCCCAGCTCCTAAAGTCTCGCACTACAGCCGAGGGGGAGTTTATCCCCCTCGACCAGATGGACATTGATGTGGGCTTCGACAGCGGTATTGACCGCATCTTCCTCGTGTCCCCCATCACCATCGTGCACGAGATCGACGAGGACAGCCCCTTCTATGACATGAGCAAGCAGGAACTGGAGACCGTCGAGTTCGAGATCGTGGTGATCCTCGAAGGCATGGTGGAAGCCACGGCCATGACGACCCAGTGCCGCAGCTCCTACCTCTCCAGCGAGATCCTGTGGGGCCACCGCTTCGAGCCGGTCCTGTTCGAGGAGAAGAACTACTACAAGGTGGACTACTCGCGTTTCCACAAGACCTACGAGGTTCCCAGCACCCCTCTGTGCAGCGCGAGGGACTTGGCAGAGAAAAAATACATCCTGTCCAACTCCAACTCCTTCTGCTACGAGAACGAGGTGGCCCTCTCGAACAAAGAAGAGAAGGAGGAGGCCAACATGGGTGGGGTGGGACCAGAGGGCACCCACACGGACACGATTTCACTGAACATTACAGAGTCTGAGCACAGCCAGGCTACTGTACCTCTCGAGCCACGGCCTCTGCGACGAGAATCTGAAATATGACTTTCCTAAGACCTCCTGACGAAGGTTTTAAGCAGACACCCTTTGTTCAAGAAGGCACAATGAGCTGAACTGGGCCCTTCGGGGTGGACAGATTCGAGCTGACGGTACTGCTGTGATAAAGGTTTTTGAAAAGGAGCTATCTGTCGTAAGAGGGTTCTGGTGAAAACGCATGGCAAAAAGACAAACAGCACAGAGACACGGCACCATGACAAGAGCATGAAAACGGGCAAAAGCAGTTACAAAATTATACAAAACTACTTTTGTTTAGACTGTTGATTCTGTGTCACAGAGAGTGGTTAATGTGAGAGAAGATGGCTAGCAAAACTTGAAAAACAACACAGGCATGTCTCTTTGTTCATCTGACCAGCAAAACCAGAACAATGTCCATTTAGATTCATAGCATTTCAAGACAATTTCATTCAATTTATTGTTTTTCATTGCTGCTATGGAAAAAAAGGTCATTTAACAGAGGGAAAAATTCATTGCATCACACTGAGACATCCACGGTGTTCAGCGGGTGCTGTGGCATATTTTGAATGTTTTATACTGTTTGCTGAAACCACAGACAGTTTTACGTAGCATGTTTGCACATTTATTGACCCCTAGGTAGACAGAGCTCTGACACATAAATAATTATTACAGAAACACTGCCATTCAGTTCTATGAATCAGCGTTCTATTGCATGGGAGGGTGGAAGGTTCTCCTCCATATTTTCCAGGGAAAGTGCAAACGAGTTAGCCCTTGGGCTTCAGATATGGGATTGTTTGTTTGTCGTGGGAGGGAGAAGGGGGGGGGGGGGCAATAGGGATGCTGGAAAAGATACACTTTTACCCTCTTCCTTTATGAGAACCAGTTTCCAAGCAGAGCGTATATTGCCAAGTGGAACAAACCTGAGATAAACAATACACCTGAAAAACAGGAAATGAATGGAAAACAATCATGTTTCTGTATGGCAAGTACCCTCAAAGATCATCGTCTTTTTTTTTTCTTTTCTTTTTCTTAACTTAACTGACAGGTTGCACAAACGTGTTCTTATAATGGGCTGGTCTCATAAAGGACGGAACAATATTAAAACAGTAGGACTAGGTTTTGTGGCTTTCCCCATAAAGCTGTAAATTATTTAATGTAGCAAGACATTGCACATGCCTCCCAGCATGTACACACAATGCTTAAGTATCAACACTAAACAGGTAACTGAAACGTCTGTTTGTGCGCTTGAGATAGCCACAGTAACCTTGTCTAAGAGTCTTTACACATGACCACTGGTCAAAATGAACAATATGTCTGAAAATCAGTCATGGAAGTATGATGATCTTGGTGATTTTGCTTGCCATCCTTAGATGTTGATATTCAATATGGTGGACATTGGTTATTGCTGGTCAAATTGACAGAAACATGCCTGTTGAAGACAATGCATCAGACAGGGTCATAAGTTAAGAATGAACGAAGCACAGATAACAACAAACCTACTGGGGTAGAAAAGAAAAACAACAAAAAATGTGTGAAAGAATGTTTTATATAAAAGTGCTGCTATGTTGCATATTGTGGGTTTTTAATATAGAAGACTGAAGCCAAAGAGTATTACTTTTCTTTCTCGTAATAATGCATCCAACTGTTAAACAGGTAGAAGTAGACATCTTAAGTCCAGAAAAATACAACTTATTTCCAAATGGAAAGATTTTTAAAGAATGTCTAATACATGTATGCATTCTAATATTTTCATATTTAAAGCCAAATGTATATAGGATTAAAATAACCAGTGAAAGTGTAGAAGGCTACAGGTTAGCTCTCTTTCCCTTTCAGTAAAAAATGACAACAACTGATAATCACATGTTGCTCCCTAATGCAGTGTTACACCGTACTTTATGCTGACAGAAGTGTTCATAGTTAAGCACTCCAGAAACACTGATTGTGTCTCTTTAACTCATAAAGACTGCATAGCTGGCAGTGTTAAGCAGCGAAAGGATACGCGGTTAGCAAATTAGGAATCATTACGAGGGTTTGTGAGTATAAACACAAAAATACTTGTAGAGTATTTTTGCAAATAACTAACATTCTTTCACTCACATTTCCACAGCCTCTAGAAGTTCATGAAAGTTCATGGAGTTCAAATCCTGCAAACTGAATGGCCTTAGTTACAAGCAATATAACAAGCAAACTAATTGACTGTGTGTAGAAGTACGGATGGTTTGGATGAACTCCTTACCTGACTGGACAATCAGACACCTGAACTCAGGGCTAAACCTGACACATGAGAAGGTTACCCCAGATAGCCATCATGTTCATTGTTTGTATCATATCACGTCAAGGGCATCCCATTCCCCTGTTGCTACATCAGAGCGTACGCTCTCCATAGCTCTTTAAATTGTGGAGATGACAAATATATAAATTAATTTAATTAATTAATCAGTGGACATGACATTTGCAGTTATATAAATGGATGTAATTGCAAGGTAGTAGCGAGAAGCACTATAAACCTGGACTGTTTTTTAATTTGTAGAAGTGCCCCATTTTAACACAACTCCTTTGTTGTAAATATCTGTCTTTTTTGCAGTCATTTTTTTGTATCAGTCTTCCTATTGTACTGCAGAAAAAACAATGGAATGTACAGATTTTTATATAATGATTAATATTATTGATATTATTAATGTAATTGTTATTGTACATGCTATTTTATTCCATTTTTTCAATAAAACATCAATGAATGATTGGTGACCAACTGTTGTTATTCTCTGGTGAGTGAAAAAGAACATGCTGTGAGACAACACCTGACCCAAATTCACATCTGGCCAAGACCATTTTCTAATTAGGACAGCTAAAATATTAAACTCGTCATTAGTGGCTCATTTATCTCAACGCTGGCCCACCGTCCTTGATTATGTCACACACGTCCAAACGTATTCAGCAGGAGGCTCTCCGTTGGTTTAACAAGATGAACACATTCTCAGGCTCTTTCCCCCTGCAGTGCGTCACACCGAAAGTGGTTGGAACAGAGCTGTGCTTTGTGAAGCCTGGGTGATATCTGGTGATGACTGAGCGCTGTACTACTTGAGGGAACACAGCAACCACATTTGACGCAACGGGGATTAACACCTTCTCCTCCTCCTTGAAAGCATGCGCTCACACCCCATACATCGCTAAAGCCTATACATTGTGAAAGGTGCGTGGACGTGGTGGGGTGTATGTGTCTAGACGGCCACACCCACGAGAGCGTATGGATTGAAGTTGGCAGTATTTCATTTGTAGTTACGCTGGAGGGTACATGCTGGGAGCTACTTATCAAAGTGTGTGCCTTGGGTTGGACTTGGTGTGATTCACAGGGCCACTATAGTGTCACTGTGAGAAAAGCCAGTTTTTTGGGAAGTGGAAGTGGAAATGGTTTTTATGGGTAGTGACGGCAAGGTCTTCCCCTTAAAGGTTCCAGGCCCATGTTTCTGTTTAAGACAGCGAGAGAGAGAGAGAGAGAGAGAGAGAGAGAGAGCTGGAAAATAGCCCACCTCCATGGAAAATTTCAGCATTTACAAAAGGGGGGAGATTGACACTAATGTCAACTTCTGGAGTCTGGACTTTGAAAGGTGGATGAGGGGGAAGGAACTGAGGTCTATGCTGCGGAGGTGATGAGAATGTGCCTGTGTGTGTGTGTGTGTGTGTGTGCCTGTGTGTGTGTCTGTGTGTGTGTGTGTGTGTGTGTGTGTGTGTAAGTGGTTTATGTTGGTCTCTGTGGTCAGTTAATGGTCATCATCTGATTCACTCGCATGATCCTGGCACAGACAGCAGAGAGAGAGACAGACAGAGAGACAGACAGAGAGAGAGACTGGGAGCATTATCAGGACTTGCTGGCTACTAGGCTCTTTAATGTGAAATTAAACTAATTTAAAGCTGATGCCTTTCTGATTACATTAGCAAAAAAAGACTGCCCACACTAGTTGCATAATCCACATTCTTAGATGTTCAAACACCTTTGTACTTTGTCAGTGCTCCATAAGATTACATGACACAACTATTAAACTATACATGACTAAAATGACGACTAAATTAATATCAGTAAAAGCAGTAATATAAATAACTTGTGTTTTCTTGACAATACCCTGGAAAGCTTCCTCCTCCTCTGACCAAAACACACATTACAGGCTTTAGAAATATTCCACCTACGTGTAGCATAATAAAGAAACGTTCATATTAAATGAATAGACTGAGGCTCAGCCTTCTGTGACAGTCGTGAGGCTGGTCTAGAGATGAAAGAGCTGTTTTCCTTTCATGGTGAGGGGAAGCTCTTCTTTGGTAATGCCAAAGCTTCAGTGGCAATAAATAACAAGAATAAGGGAGGGGGGGAGGGGGGAGTATGTGTGTGAGTCGACCGGTGACATCGGTGGGAAAGTATGGTGCTGGGAGGGGCCCATTTCCGCTCACACCATTTAATATTCCATTTATTTATTGAATTATTAATTTTACACGGTGGCCAGGAAAGGCACATTGAAGTTGGACTTCCTCTCCGAAAGGAAGAGTGGTTTTACATTGTTGGAAGCCACGCAGGGGCCGGTGTGTTGTGGCTGTGCTACGATGGTGAATGGTAGGGGAACCTTTCACCACTATTGTGCCGCCCCTTTTCACCCAGAGCCCCCTGTCCCTCCCCCTTACTTTTAAAAACCAAAATGTATACAGCAGGAACAAACATCCACATCCAAGGTTTGGGTACAGGGCTCCTCTCGTGTAAACATCCGAAATGTCCTTGTCGCTTGCTTGCACATCATTCAAATGGGGATTACATTCTATTGTATTTATTCAATTTTTATTTTAATAATAAATGGAATATAATAGTTGCGCTAATGACCATAATTATTCTTTGCTCCTTTACATCAATGTCACCGTGATGGTAACTGTATTTACCGTTATGATCATTACTGAAACATCAGTTTATTAGTGTTTCCTTGGAAGCTGGTTAACAGTAAATCTGCTGACCATCATGTGACAGATTTTATTAGCTAGGGCTTGATCTTGGCCAAACATATCCCAGGTAATGCTTCCTAATGCGATTGACTGGACTGATTGACTCTCCGTTGTCTCTTGGCTGTGTCAACTCTTAAAGGGGGTGTCACTGCATCTGGAAAGGTTCTCCTGTGTACACTACCCCGGCCCAAATGGACCCTGAGACAAGGGCAATGAGTACATGCAGACTCCCCCCTCCAAACAACACAAACCTGACCCCCCTCCCCAGAACCACATGCACCCGCACCCCTACCCCCGCATCCTAGCCCCAAAACCAAGGCCAGAACATCTTTGTCAATGCTGGCCTCCTGGGAACCTCTCTTTTGGCCTCGCGGGCTTCCGACCTGTGATCCCCGTCACGTTGTGTGCAGGCAAACTCCTTCCTGCGTCACATGGACACCTACTCAGCTTTGAGCATCCGCACGGGGAGAGACAGGCCTGAGAGTGCACAGGTACAAGCTGCCAACCGTTAACTCTGCATAGGCAAAGGATTGTTTGAAAGTCAACAAGTTTAGGAAGCTGTGGAACCATTACTGTGATTTAAAAAAAAAAAGAAATATATATATTTTAGTTAACTGCAGGTAGAATTAATCTTGGGTTGACTGGAGATCTCAGAAAGTAGACCCATATTAATCAAAGACAACAAACGAGAGAAGTAGATAATCAATTGATATGGTATTCCTTGGTGTTCTGATATCAGTTTTTTGATCCCAGTCTATGACAAAACTGTTAACTGCAGGTGGATTTAATGTAGTTTGCAAAAACAGTTCTATGCAACGTCTATGCATTACTGACCTTACCAGCATGGTCCTGTGTTGATCTCTAGGGGTACTTGACAAACAGCACTGGGTATGCTGTTTACTCCTAGCCAGGAGTCACATTGGTTCATGTGTGGCATGCTAGTGTGTGCTGAAGTGATCCATGGCAGAAAGGGGAGGTGTGGCTGGCTCTCTGGGCATGTGGACCCCTGAGTATCAGCCAAACAGGCTAAATGGGCAGTGACCTTCACAGAGATTGCATCTCCATCATAGAAACAGGTCTCATTTTCCATCTATCTATCTATCTATCTATCTATCTGTCTGTCTGTCTGTCTGTCTGTCTGTCTGTCTGTATGTCTGTCTGTCTGCATATAAATAGATAGATAGATAGATAGATAGATAGATAGTTAGATAAATAGTCGTAGGCCTACATAGCGCTATGATGTGACCGTGTTGTATGTGCGATCGCGATGCAGATGAGTTCAGTGGAGTGATGGTGGATTTTTCCACGGGCCGCTGAGAGGACTTCAAAAGCCTCGCTGCTGTCTCACTCTCTCTTCTTTGAAGGCCGGCCAAGCGCTGTCCACTCCTCTTTGATGCCATGCCAAAGCACGGTTACTGTCCGAGAACTGCACCAGTCTTTCGCCCGGCAGACACGCAACAAACGGCTGAAGCCTCCTATTCTGAACCCCCCCCCCATCCACCCCCTCATCCAAGAACCAGTCTATTTTAATTCCTTCACAGCAGATTAAATGTTTGCGAAAGCTTTTCCTCTGTTCCCTCGGAGCCTGGGACAGATCCACTGACTCAAAGCATAGGTAACATTACTTGGCGGTGGCACTTTTTGGCACGGCCCGTGGTGTTGGACGGGCGGGGGGTTAACGTATTTGTCAGGACTCCTCTATCTCTGGTAAAGGGCACGCCAAAGAGCCCCTGGGGAACAGCCAGATAAAGAAAACGGGACTGCGCTCGCTGGATAGCACGGCTCCCTCTCGAAGCCGGTCAGTCACCCTACACGCTTCCATTTATTTTCACTGCTATTTCATCCCTGACCAAGAGGAATCTAACACAGCCCCCCACCCCCCTCCCTCCCTCCCTTCACTGCCACCGCCAAGCCTTGAGAACGATAAAAAAGCAAACGATGCACCTTCGCAGATTTCGCTTCAAAGAGGCACATGTGGCACAGCAGACTTCATGCTGGAACTAGAATGACAAGAATGGCACAGACTGATCAAGAAGGTAAACAGCCGGGCCCCTAAATTATTCAGGGAATGATAACTGCGGAAAAAAAAGGGAGGGGGAGTACACAGCTTTGTACTATTAAATTGGACTAAATAGCAGATTAATAAACCATGCAGAAGTGTTATGTCACCTCATGCATAATTCACAGGCTAACCTCATTTGTTCCTTAGCGGTTGGACAGGACGGCCAGCTGAACGACTGAACTACAGATCCCCACAGACACGCCGTACTTTCGAAGCATCTGCCTCATTCAGGCGCACAGCCTCTGGCAATAGAAAAAAAAGCTCATACTGGAACCTTAAAGAATCTGCCCCAATTGAACAAAGTCTGCAGATTAAATGCACCGCAGATATCAGATCGTCATAAAACGATTCCTATTTAGTCTCAAGGATAAGATAGGAATTAGATGTGAGGACATGGAATGAAAATGAACTAAAAGAAAGTGAAACAAAATTAATGATTTTTTTTGGAAAGTGACAAATATATTGGCCTAACTAAAATACATACCCTGTGCCACATGCTTCCTCTTGTTTGCGAGATGAATAGTATGAAAACAGTCTATTACTACATTCAAACTACAGCCTCTGTGTGTGTTCTGTACATATTGTGCTGAATCTGATTAATGGTTTTTGATCATTTTTTTTTTCAAAAGCAGAATGGTAACAAAGAGCAGGAGAGGACAGCCTGATCTTGGCATGACTTTACATTTGCAATGACATCAATGTTTTCCTGGCAATTTCCAAGTGGATCTTTCTTTTTTACCGTAAAAACTTCCTTTCAAAGTTAAAGGGGAAAAAAAAACATTTTGGGTTATTTTCCTAGGGAACATTTAAAAGCTCTTGGTCATATCTGCACAGTTTCACAAAACCTTGTAAAACAGATGGCATAAATATTTGGCTTAAAAGAAAATGACATGCTCATAGATCATTCTTACACCGGATGAGACCTGGAAAAATGTTGTATCTGACAGAGTCCGACACAATCACATACAAGTGTGCAGTCAGATATTTCACCCCCTGGTGAAATCACTAGAAATCTTGCTTGGTTGATATCTTCCTCTCAAAATGTTGCCATTTGTTAGTAGACACTGAAATTCCACTACAGGGCTTTGCTGGGCATGTTCAATTTCAGTGCCTTTATATCTCATTAGAATTCCAACAGGTAGCTACAGGGAAAGTAGAGTTTGAAGTTACAGTTTTGCTGTCGCTTTGGTAGATTTCTTGATCCAACTAACTTAGCATTATATTCTAGCAAGTTGAATGGTATTCATGTTACTGACAATTTCTTCTTAACAAGACTCCAAGTGATTGCTGAGGAATATCATAACAGGATACAGAACCTCATTTGAGGCACTAGACAGAAGCAACAAATACAACCTGTTGAAAAACAATGGGACAATCTTGAATGCCACATATATTCTTTGAGAACCAAATAATGATATCCAATCAAGATGATCATAGACAATTCACATTCGTCAAGTAAAATTATTAATCAGCAATCTTTTGAGTTCACTAAACCATCTCCTAGTGCTTTATTATGGAAGTTGACCATTTGGGTATGCATATGGCATGCTGCTTCATATGAGACCATTCTCATTCTCATGAGATACCTGTGCATGATTTTGAGGAAAGGTAAGAATTTGTGTTCTGTAAAGCCCAATGGTGAAAATATGACTGGACACATTGTTGTCTGATATAGTGTGTCACACTTTAACCTTTGACCTCCGGCCGGCCTG
Source organism: Clupea harengus (assembly GCF_900700415.2). Classification (NCBI taxonomy): domain Eukaryota; kingdom Metazoa; phylum Chordata; class Actinopteri; order Clupeiformes; family Clupeidae; genus Clupea; species Clupea harengus. The sequence goes on along the minus strand of NC_045174.1, from coordinate 3,277,472 downwards.
GCATATTCACTCTGGTTCGGTGGCCGGAGTGTTTGATTGACAAGTTATTTAGCAAACATTCCAAAAATACCATGACACTGATGCTGATGAAGGATATGGTTGACACATAATGCGAAGTGGTTTAAACCATTTGATGACATGACTTACGCAGGCGTCTCTCACGTATCCTCCAACTGTCCTTCCCTCATCCCAGGGTGCCCCACACATCTCTGGGGTCAATCTAACCTGGGGGTCTCTCACAGGGTTCACATACTGGGCACGCCATCAATGGCCACACAGCAAGCCATCCCACTTCTGACCCCATATGTAGGCGAAGGGAGAGAGCAGTTGCCAAAGAGCCATGATGTGTGAGGGACGTCTGTGTGCGTGAAGCGCATGGGTGTGCGTCCCCAAGGAGAGGACATTGTGACGGAGTGCCATCGCTACAGTTGAGTTAGTGTTCTGACTGCCACACCAATGACCCTGGCCCTGTGGCATTGTGGTCAGTGGCAGGTTTGGTACCCCGCAGATCCGGGTTCAAGGCCGGGTGGGGTAACAAAAAAATTGGAAATTGATGTCATGATGTGGAGGTTGAAGACAGTTTTGAGAATTTGAATTCTGATCTGAGAAATGCAAAGAAAATGCAAAGAAAAACTGTGAAACTCAGCACCTCCTCGTACGTCACCATATGCAATGTCCCAGGATTGACACTGACTGACAGGGAGGGTGGTGACCCAAGGCCACCACTGAATGACAGGTAATATGGATGGCCTAGGGACATCCACGTGACACAGCCAGACCTCCTGGGCTCTCCCCTTACTGATGGCTCACTGCTGACCCACTGAAGCAGGTGCCCACTCGAAAGCCTGTCTCCAGCCACGGGGCCCTAAGGTCCTTTTAGGCCTGTGTGTTGGTTTATGCACTCATCAGTGTAAGGCATCCTTCCTTGCCCCCTACAGAGACCCCTCCGAATTTAGCCTGGGCTGACTGACAACAGTGGTGGGTGGGGGTTTGGCTGTTGGTGGCGGGGGTTTTGGGCAAAACCTGGAACGTGCAAGGGTGACCTTGATCAAACAGAGGTGGCCGACGTGACTGGGGGGGGTGGGGGGGGGGGGGATACTGGGGACGACGACAAGGGGCAGGACGAGTGTCACGCAGCTGGTCGGCATTTGGCAACCCGAGTCCAGCCCTATGGGTTTAGCACTCCAGCAAATGGTCCTCGCTGTCTACATTTAGAGCACGGTGGCCTTGGGGTGACTGGGACTTAGCCCCTCATCCTGACCCAGAAGGGTGGTGGTGGTGGGGTGGTGGCGGCGGCGGAGAAACACGTTGCTCTACAAAGCTCCTTTTTCCATGTGACAATCTGAAGTAATTAGTCATACACTCTCATACATATGCTCTCAACACACCATGATGGTAAAGTGAAGTTAAAGAAAGAAATGAGTATCTTTTTCCATCCTGACAGTAATCTGGAGGCCAAGGGGGTGAGGGGCGCTTAAGAGATGTTTGTCAAAGGCAGAGGGTTATAATTAGATGGCTGTGGTGCTAATCCAGTTCAGAAGACCCCACCTAACCAGTAGAAAGAGGAAATGTGACTAAACGTGTCACTTCCTCAATACTCCGATTCCATTACTTAGGCATCTGTGTATTGTAAGACAGTCAAGGGAGGCACTGATTTTAGTTGCAATGTATGTAAAGTATATAACTGAGAGTACCTTGGCTTATGTTGTACTTATAAATACTTATATATAGCAAATTGCGAATAAGTCTAGGCAAATGAGAGAGTAAAACATAGCAGAAGCTGTGCACATGTTAGCTTCGTAACATACTAATTCAAAATCTCAAATGTACAACTCAAGAAATAACAGTAAGCTCTTTGGGAAAATGTGAGCTTTCACACCCACAAATTGAATGAGCGAAATGAACAACTGACTACTCAGCAATAGCGGTAGCACTTAGCATCTTTAAGTTGAATCTAGGGCTACGTGCGCGCAGCATGCAATAATGGCGCCTGCAGTGCTCTCGTTGATCTCTTAGGCTAGGAGGGGAACATGATCCATTAGAGCCAAAGCCCAGAGGAGGAAAATCTGACGCGTGTATTTAAGCCCCCCTCCACACACACACACCAACCAGCTGTAGGTGAGCACTTTCAATTTGGGAAGCGCAAATGCTAGCGACAAATGATCAAGTCATTGCCAGCACCGCATTTGAAATAATAAGAGGCTGGGTAGGCTATGAATGAGCTCGGGATCAAACAGAAAAATCAGTGGCATGCACAAGTACTATTTCTGGGGGGGGGGGGGGGGGCATTGAAGAGTATGCTACAGTGTTGTATGAAGATTGCTTTGCCATAAAAATAGGCTTTGACTGCACTGGCCAAGGGTACGAAGAATAAGATGGTGATGATGTTTCATGGATTTCTTTGAATGAGAGTCTGAAAGGGCAAAATGCTAAATGCACTACATGCACTGCAAAGGGGAAGTTCTTTTTTACCAAAAAAACGTTTCCAATACTTGGAGACTTTCTTTATCAAACCCGCCTGGGAAGTGCACTGTCATTTGAAACCATGCAGGGTTGGATATTCAAATCTAAAGATGAGATACACACAAAGTTAAAGCGTCTTCACTGCCTGTATTTTCTCATATATATAATAACAGTGCATTGGGTACATTTCCACTCTATCCTAGTCTAGAGCAGCCTGATGTGCCGCTATCTTACGGATGCAGTGACCCTTTTTATCTTCTGTAAACAAACAGTTTCTAAACAAACACCGTGTCTTCGGACCTCTATAAAAAGCTTATTAGTAACTCAAGATAAGCCAAATGCAAAGTCATAGAGAGATAGAGGGGAAAAAGAAAGAGAGGACAAATGCATACGCAAATTAGAACTCAGCTCTGGAATGGGTCTCTGGGTCTTTTTTTGTTTGGAGACTAACAGAGGTGGTGGGAGAGAGAGAAAGAGGGAAGAGAAAAAAAAGTAAGAAGGAAGAGAAAAAGAAAGAAGCGAGACATAAAGAAAGAGAGAATAGGGAAAGAGCGAGAGGCACATTTAGAGTAAAAAGCAGAAAGGAGTGAGAGGCTAAGAGAAAGACACATAAAAGAAGATAGAAGAAAGAAGGATGGAGAGAGAGAGAAAGAGAGCTAGAGACTGTGAGAGAGAGAGCGATAGAGACTGTGAGAGAGAGAGAGAGAGAGAGAGTGATGAGGACACCATTGTCTTGGTTCCCAGGGGGATGCTGTTGTTGATGAGGTACGGGATCAGTGGTGAGAAAGATGAGTGATATGGAAAAGGAGACCAAACTGCAAGTCTGGAAAGCCCATTAGTCACACTTCATACGTCACACACACAAGGCAGAGTGTCACTTACCACACAAACAAATATTTGTGCATGCAAACACACACAGATGTAGACACACACACACACACACACACACGTGCATGCTCACACACACACACAAAGATGCATACGCACACTCACACACACATATGCACACACACATACGTACATGTGCATGCACATGCAGACACAGTCTCACAACTACACACACACAAGCATCTTGCACACATGCATGTATGCGCACACACACACACAAACACACACACACACACACACACACACACACACAAACACACACACACACACACACACACACACACACTCTCTTCTCTCTACTGTCTCCACACTTTGTTGTTTCTGTGGTTATTTTGTCTTTTTTTTTCATCACCCTTTCCTATTGTTAGCATGATGTGCTCAAGACGCTTGTTGTTGTTTTTGTCTACTTGTATCACTTTTGTTCTGCAGTTGCTGTTTGTTGTTCAAGTCTGCGCTCGCACATCAATGGCGCATTGTGGTTCGTTGGTCTCACACACACAAAACCTAGAAAACAAACAAACGCCAAGGCCAGATAAAAGACCAAAACCTAAAACCCGTGCCAAAATACTGATTCCGTTTCTCCTTTTGCAATATTAGAAAGCTGTTTCCAGTACAGTTGGCAGCTTGTGTTTTTTGGAGACTCTTACACAACAGTGAAAGTATTGTGTATATTACAATCACCTACCACTCTGCTGTCTGGGACTATGTCATTGGAGCCACCGCTGTAAATGAGTATCAGGTGGGAATGTCTGTGCACTCACATCCTGTTCAGAAAGGCCTTCTCCACTCTAGTGCAACAGGTGTTCCATCTTCTCTGGTGCTGGGCTGCTTCAGTAACGACCCACCGTTCGCTGGGTCAAAACAATAACATGCAGATGCACACAATCACTCAGAGACCTCGCTGTGAAAGCTTTCTGTGGATGTTCCATGTTACAACCGATTTTTCTGATTTGACACTAACATACTGTGGCTAATCATCTTACTTACTCTTTTACCTTTTAACGTTTAAATGTATATAGTAGAATGGCACATTTATATATAACAATCTGACTGTTTACCTGGTATGGTTACAAACCCTTCACAACCTTGTGCCATGTCTCTGTAACACAATCGTTCAAGTGTTGAAACTGTGGCTCTAGACATTGCAAATCCAGCTCATACTGGGAAATAGTTACGCAATTCATACCGATCTGACAACTTACTGGAAAATCACAGATTACTTTGGGGTGTTGAAAGAGGTGTCTAAGAAAGAGATGGGTTTTCCTGTCATCAGACACACTGGTTTTAAATATAATTTAGTTTAAATAAATAAACAAACAATAAATACGTGATGGGGGTCTTGAATTATCTGATGTCCCTGTGCCACATTCAGCAGGCCAACTTGTAAGACTTCAGAGGAATGGCTATGCATCAAGACTGTTGACAGCCTTGTGGTTTGGGTTTAAGCCTGGTGGTCAAGATGTCTGCTTTGGTTGTCTCGATACACAAGGGCAGTGCAAAATTAGGAGACGCTATCATAATCATCATCATCATCATGGTAATTACGAAGATAGATCCTTTGGTTAATTCGATCTGGCCACCCAGTCTATTTTTAGAGAATGACATAGGCCTCTTCGCCACACAAAGCACTCTGGTAACGTTCTTTGCAAATTAAATCACTTGTCCTGAAGTCATTATAAAGAAATAAATGGCACAAAAACAAGAGGCAACGACGATTCCACGGCAACGGCATGTGGCTGAGATTTGTCCTAGGATGGGTGTGTTTGCGTTGCTAGGATGGACTGCATGGAGATCAGCACCAGCTACCCGCTTCCTCGCTCTCCAGGAACTCTGCTTTTCAGGGTAATTGACTGCCTCAGAATGGATTAAGACAGTATCTCTTCCAGTTTTTCTTAGCAGATTACCATCATCAGGTATTGTCAATATTCTTATTGATGTTACAAAGAAATTCAATTTCTTAGTGTTTTCAAACGGTGCTTATGTATGCCCGTTGATTGACAGATGATATCTCTAAAATACTAACTAACAACAAAAAACGAACTTCACGAACTTCCTCAACAAAGGAGTACTAATGTATTCATTGTTTATTTTAGATTGTGTTCCAAATGAGAGGAGCAGCTAATATACATTATAAGTAAATAACATTGTCAGGATACATTTATAATAATTTCCTCTAAATGTGCTGTTCCCACAACTGCACGCACCGTGGTGACAAAAACAGGAGCTAGGCAAACTGGGGAAACCCCGTTGCATTCTGTGGAAATTCCAATGCTAATTTTTTTTATGCACATTTTCCTCAACCTAAAACATTTCACGGAATCAGCTATTATCTACGCATATGAAAGAACAGACCTTAGATTACGTAAATGTTTAAAGTCTGCGTGCTGTCTGTTACTCGACTTTGAAAGTATCACAGCTTGTCCGACTTCTAATACCTGGCTCATAATGCGGGGAAGCCAGTGACGTTAGGGCATAGTTTTGAAACGATGACAGAAATTCCAGCCACAAACCTGTTGCCCTTTGTCCGGCTGGTGGAGCGCACACAGAGCCCAGTCCATGAATCTACAAATCTGTCTGACGCTAGGTTCAGTAAAACGTGGCCATGGGCCAATGTGAGAAACGCCAGGATCAGTTGATTTAAACAATTATTGTGTGCTGTTCATAAGCCAATGAATGCCGCGGGTCTGTCCATGCAGTACATTTAGCCATAAATATGCAGTAAACATTGCCATCAAGTTTTTCACACAAATGTATCAGCATATTTTGCTGGTGTCCTACAACGAAAAGTGAAATTCTCATCCCATCTTACACCTTACTTACTCCCAAAGTGTCCCAAAAGACAGAAAGGAAAAACATTGGTGGAGGTGGCGCCCCATGGCAATGAATGCCGGCTTGTGACAGTTGTGCACACCAGCTATTACATAAGCCGCCACCACCCTCCCACCATATGCCAGCATTCCCAGCACCATTGCCTGTGTATGGGCCCTGACAGCTGGGAGTCCTCAGCCAGGCTGGCAGTGTAGGGGTGAGTGGGTCAGGAATGTCAGAGACAATAGACGGGGCTTTTGCCTCACCAGGGCGGAGGGGCGGCTTCTCATCCCTGTTACAGTTCTGTGAAGAGAAACCAAAACAAAAAGGTCCACTGGGTTGGCCTAATGTTTTTGAATAGTCACCGGGGGAAAAGGAAAAATCCTAGATTTAAAAGGAAAATGCAGGGTGTATTTATTAAGTTATTACAGTAAAATACGGAAATACTGAAAAATGAATTGCCCATCAGGGGTCAAAGTATGTCCTATCCCATCCTGTTTTGTGGTACATTCATAATTCAGAAACAGAAACTGTCCATATCATGCACAGAAATACATTAATCATGCTATGGCAAAGCTTCAAATTGGCCTGCAAACACAAGTTCGTTCTGAATGTCAGATTTCTCAGTGTCTGATGATGTGATCAAGCCTGGTCTGGGCACAGGGATATTTATTTTCAAATAATAGAAAAGCAAAAAAAAAAAAAAAACCCTCACTTGTTTGAAATCTATGCCAGGGTTTTATTCCGCATTCGGAAATAATAGTGGAAAAATTGACATCATGCTTCTCTCTTCCAGTACGCTAAAAGTATATCTGATTTCTCTGCTGGAAGGAAGGCAGGCAGGGTGGTGGGGCGGGCGGGTGGGCCCTCACGGCGAGATGCACTCCCGCTATGCGAGGAGACCGCAGGCCTCGCCCCGTGTTTGCCTTTTCTGTTACATGCCTTGCTGCCTGCAGACTAAATGCACAAAATGACTGCAGATTTATCCAAGTTAACACGGGATGAAGCAGTATAGTGAGCAGTAGCATGGAAAATAATCTCTCTCTCTCTCTGTCTCTCTCTGTCTCTCTCTCTCTCTCTGTCTCTCTCTCTCTCTGTCTCACACACACACTTTCTCAGTCTTTGGGAAGTGATTGTCCTCATACAGTTTAATTTGTAAATTCTGATGTCCCAGAATACTGAGTGGTGATGGACGTCCATGTAAGGAGGGGAGGACCCAGAAAGGCTGATTGGCTGAAATTGTGTATGGCTCAAAAAGAACCACTTTGTTTCTCACCTGAGTTTTTTATAGCCAGTATATTTTCAGATGTAAACGAGAAGCTGTATTCGTCAGTATAGGTGCTCCATTCAAACCCGGCTTCTGCCACTAGTTAACCTGTCCTCATACAGACATCAGGACTAAACTGTATAACTCTCCAGCAATGTGTCAACTCTAAATGGTCTGCGTGACATATATTGGTTTACAGAGTGCATCAGTTTGTGTGTTCACAAACGTGCTTGAGAGTGTGAGTTTATTTTCATAGCTAATAAATGTCAGCACCCAACAAACATGCCGAATGGCATTCAGTTCACTGCTGAGTGTGTCTGTGAGTGAATGTATGCAAATGTGTGTGTGTGTGTGTGTGTGAGTATGTGTGTGGGTGTGGGTGTGTCTGAATGAACTTATATACTGTCTGTGTGTATTTGTGTGTTCATACATGTGTGTGTATGTGTGTGTGTGTCTGTGTGTGTCCTGGGCCACTCACTCTACACAGAGTAAGGCGATCTGACTAGCTGTGCACCGTGTGGTAAACACACACACACACACACACACACACACACACACACACACACACACACACAGACAGGACGTTGCTTTGCCCTTGTTTGTTTCAAGCCGTGGGAAGTGAGAGGAGGGAGCTTGGGGGGGGGGGGGGGGGGGGGGGGGGGGCTGCAGCATGACTTGGCGATGGCAGGCCCGTGATAGCATGACTTGGCGATGGCAGGCCCGTGATAGCATGACTCGGCGATGGCAGGCCCGTGATAGCATGACTCAGCTACATTCCAAAACATTAGTGCCCTACCAGTGAAGTCAAGAAAAGGCAGGGCACCCGGAGCAGGTGACAGATTGTCACATGGCATCCCTGTGCATATTTTCTGTGTGCATGTGTGTGTGTGCAAATGCATGTGTTTGCATGTTGAAATGTGCGTGTGTGTGTGTGTGTGTGTGTGTGTGTGTGTGTGTGTGCATATGCATGTGTTTGCGTGTTGAAATGTTTGCATGTGTGTGTGTGTGCATATGTACTGTATGTGTGGCTGAGAGAGAGAGAGAGAGAGTTCATGTTTGTGTACAAGAGTTTATCTCCTGCTTGTCACACTTTATCTGCACTAATACCCTCACTTATAGACAGAACAGTGTAAACATCCGCATCACTTCCCCTTGACCGAGGTGCACCATGGGAGAAGCTGGTATCGACATTACACCGGATTATCCCCTCGAACCCCTCTCATATACTAATACTCTCCTAGGCCCTAACAGGTGTGGCACAATGAAAGTGGCCAGCATCCTATGGGGGTCACACGCTGGTCATGGTCGGTCCTGGCAGGTACTTCCTGGCTTTGCGTGCCGTACCGTCGTGGAAGGACTTTGTGTAACGCCGACGTCCTTCCAAACTCTGTCAGCCTCATGCAGGTGTGAATGATTGATGTGCATCAACAGGGGAGCAGAGGAGAAGAGAGGAGAGAGGAGAGGAGAGGAGAGAGGAAAGGAGAGGAGAGGAGAGAGGGGAGGAATATTCTGGGTACACTTTAACAGCGATGACATGGTCTGCTTGTCTTTCAGGGCACTGACCCCTCTCATGCCGGCAGATAGATGTCACTCCGGTGGGACACCGGTGAGGCTGTCCCCATAAGGCCCCCCGCTTGACTTGTTGTTCGTCCTAAATAAATCCATGATCCGTCCTGTGTCCTGTGACACTTTTATTCCTTTATTTCACATTAATGAATTGGTTTTGTTCTGGCTCCCTCTCTCTTTTTTCTTTCTTTCTTTTTTCAATTCTTCCAGCAAGGTTGTCAGACTCATGGCAGTAGGCGGGTAAGTGAGGGAGCGTGACTGTTGCTGTGGAGGTCTGGTCAGTGTTGGAAAAAGAACCCTCTATAGGGTCCCTGATAACTGAAGTGTAAACCCTCTTGAGGGCAAAAAATAAACTCTACCTCTTCTTGCGCCGTTATATCACTTTAGCCTGCAGTGCTGATTACTTCAGAGAAGTCCATGGCTATTCCTGCTGTTGACCAATCCACATTTGTTCTTATATTATCTTCAAGCTCAGGGCTTTTTTATTAACATCATTATAGTCTGATCTGAGAGCCAACTTTGATTAATACTTATTTCCCCTGTTATACTGGGGATTTATTTGAAACACTGAACCACTTTAGACATTGTAGGAGAATCAGTGGCAGGACCAACATCTCCATCATCCTTACAAAGTCTGCATGAAAGAATGAATGAATGAATGAATGAACTGAACTGGATTGAAATGAATGAATGAATGAATGAACATTTGACATTTTTCATTTGCTGAGTACAGTCAAAGTCAAAGTCAAAGTCAAAGTCAAAGTTATTGTGGCAGAGAGAATGGGTGCAGCACCCCAAGCACAACACAGATGAAGTGCACCTCTGCACCGCTCCTCACACAGCAAACATCCCGTGCTGATCACTTGGGCAGCAAAATGGAAAGTATGAAGAAGGATGCAGCACAAGGTCTGTATGTGTGGAAGAGGCCCTGTTGAGGCACAGAGCAATAACCCCCTGTGGGTCCAACTGGGAATGAGCTCTGGGTTGGGTTGGGGGAGGAGATGAAGAGGTGGGGTATTTAGGGCAAATTTGGTTTGTTGGGAGGCAAAAGAGACCTGGACAGGAGATTGGGGGGCGTGGGGGGGGGCTGTAGGTCAGTGGCTAAACAGAAAACAACAGCTGCGAAGAGGATGGCGTTCCTGAGAGAGGGTGATCTCTGCGTTGGCAGAAGTCTGGCACTCACCTCCCTTGTTGCACCTTTTTGTGAGCAGGCGGGCACATCCTGAATGTCTCGCCACATACCCTGTGCCAACGTCCAGGAAACAAAAGACGTTAAGCTGAATTTGAACGTGATGGACAGAGGTAGGTGGGTGAGAGTGGGTATTGTGGGCATGTTGTTTAATAGCCTACCATCCCAGAAGGGCATTTGCTCTTGTGTGTATTTCTCAACCGTTTAGACATCGCATACACAAGCAGCTCAGTTGCTGCAACAGTGGTTGTCAAGGATTTAGCATGATAGGCAGTCCATTGGCAGGAACTGTAGCAACATTGTTAGATAAGTTGCATGGGTTGCTACGATGCCCAAGGTGCTAGCCTTTAGATAACCATATGTCCACATGGACTCACACACCTGAGTACAAACTCAGCTTGCACTCACTCACCCACCTGGAAGCTGTTGCTATGGAGACTAACAGCAAATTAGCACTAGCCTCTGCTCAGAGAGAGGTAACAACAGAGACTGAGAGAGAGGGAAAGGGGGAAGGAGCGAGAGAGAGAGAGAGAGGGGGAAGGAGCGAGAGAGAGAGAGAGAGAAAGGGGGAAGAAGCGAGAGAGACAGAGAGGGGGAAGGAGAGAGAGAGAGAGAGAGAAAGGGGGAAGAAGCTAGAGAGAGAGAGAGGGGGAAGGAGCGAGAGAGAGAGAGAGAGAGAAAGGGGGAAGAAGCGAGAGAGAGAGAGAGGGGGAAGGAGCGAGAGAGAGAGAGAGAAAGGGGGAAGAAGCGAGAGAGAGAAAGAGAGAGAGAGAAAGAGAGAGAGAGAGAGAGCAAGGGGGAAGAAGCTAGAGAGAGAGAGAGGGGGAAGGAGCGAGAGAGAGAGAGAGAAAGGGGGAAGAAGCGAGAGAGAGAGAGAGGGGGAAGGAGCGAGAGAGAGAGAGAGGGGGAAGGAGCGAGAGAGAGAGAGAAAGGGGGAAGGAGCGCGAGAGAGAGAGAGGGGGAAGGAGCGAGAGAGAGAGAGAGAGAGAAAGGGGGAAGGAGAGAGAGGGGGGGAGCAAGACAGAGAGAGAGAGAGAAATAGAGAGGTGTGTCTATGTGTGTACATGTGTGTATGTGCATGTGTGTGTGTGAGAGAGAGAGAGAGAAATAGGGGGTGACAAAAGGAGTGACTACGGATAAAAATAAACGAATCAAAGAATAGACCAGCTTAAAATACAGAGACAGCAATCAAGGGATACTTGGTGGCTTGTGGCAGCCCACAAATCATCTCACACCGGCCAACCTTGAGGGCTCCCAATGCAAACAGAACGTTATACATTTAGTCATTTAGCAGACGCTTTTATCCAAAGCGACTTACATATGTATACATATTTTACACTGATGGCACACTGCACATCAGGAGCAATTAGGGGTTCAGTGCCTTGCTCAAAGACACTTCGACAGGGATTCGAACTAGCAACCTTCTGATTACTAACCTACTTCTCTACCTCCTGTACCACTGTCGTCATCTCACACTGGCCAACCTTGAGGGCTCCCAATGCAAACAGAACGTTATAGTGCACAGCATGCATGTAGACACAGCATATATCTGACATATACGGCATGTTAGTTTGCTTTCATGGGACGTTATGGTCTTACTCACAGTTAACAATGTAAATATGATAGCTTTAAGTGAGGAGGAAGGCCAGAGAGAAGAAGTTTAACTCGCAGCACAAGTAACTGGAGCTGCAATAGCAGCTCTAATAGAAGTTGCAAAGATTATAACCACTCTCTATTTGCCTTCCGTGCTCAAGCACGTGGCTCAAGCACGTACTGTGACTGTCAAGGTTTTTTGTTGTTGGTCACAGGAGTCTAGGGGGGGGGGGGGGGGGACGGGACCACCATATCACAGACGATTCTTTTAAAGAAACTATATGGCGTAGGAAAGACACTGACCAAACATTGACCAACAGATGGACAAAGCAATAGCCTCCTGTTCACCAGACGGTGATTAAGAACGCTGGATTGGGGGGAGGCACTGTGAAGGTGGGGTATATCGAGTGCATTTGGTTTGTAGGGAGGATTTTTGTATCCTAAAAAAAATTCTGTCCTGATGCCCTTAACATAAATAAAGCCTCTTCATAACAGAAGAAACCCTTCAGAAAAGCATTGAAGCCGTGGTCACGGTGCCCCTCTTCCGCACCCCTGGGGACCAGGTGCCACCTGCCCATTCCTTCCTCCACGTCACGTTTCAGGTTTGGTGACACCTAATATTAGCTCTGGATTTGTAGCACATCTAATGCAGAAGAGGGCACGCACATGTCAAAGGGCCCTCAACCGCAGACTCTTCTGATCTCTTTTTCTTTATTATCCTCTCTCTCTCTCTCTTTCTCTTTCTGTCTGTATCTCTCTCTCCCTCTCCACGTGTGTTCTATTGAAGCTCAAGACTCTTAGTCATCCCTCCACACTCGTAAGAGGCTGTAAACAGAGGCAGCAGCTTTTATTTCGCACTCATCCTCCAGCGCTTGACTCTCAATGACTGGCTCCCCGGCGTGGGAGTGATGTGTTGCTTTTCAAAGAGCCTCATGGTTCTGACTCATCACTATGAAACACCTCGTCTTCATCATCATCATCATCATCATCATCACCATAACCTCAACTGCCACCAGCATAAACCAATAAGGTAAGATGGAAGAGGCCTCCTCCTCCTTTGTCTCCTCCCTCGTTTCCTCCACTCCCCTCATCAAACCAATTAGGGAGCCTTTTACGGAACAGACAGCGCCACAGGGAGGGCACATTGGGGCACGGTGGGTTGTTGGAAGGGGGAAAAAAGGGCTTTATCCGGAAAGGGTGACAAGTGTGTGTGTGTGTGTGTGTGTGTGTGTGGATGCATGTGTGTGTGTGTTTGTGTGTGCGTGTGTGTGTGTGTGTGTGTGTGTGTGTGTGTGCGTGTGTGGATGCATGTGTGTGTGAGTGCGTGTGTGGATGCATGTGTGTGCGAGTGTGTGTGTGGATGCATGTGTGTGCGAGTGTGTGTGTGGATGCATGTGTGTGCGAGTGTGTGTGTGGATGCATGTGTGTGCGAGTGTGTGTGTGGATGCATGTGTGTGCGTGCACGTGCCACTCATACGCAATACAAGCATGTAAAACAGGGCTATTAAATGTATCATGCCTCTACTTCTGCAAAGAAACACACACACACACACACACACACACACTCACATATAATCATTTAATTAGCCAAGTACAGGGACAGTACACTGAACTATGAGAGCGTGCATTATCGTGTTCGTTTTTGATAAAGCGTGTCCACTTAGGCGGCCACAACAACAGGCCCTGGGGAAGATAAATGTTGACAGGGCCCGCTCTTTGCGGCCACTAATGGTGTGTTTGCCTCCGTCACCTGACCTGATGCCCCTGCTGTCGCCCCCGGCAGTGCCGCGGTCCCCGCCCGCAGCGCAGAGCTACACCGGGCTCCATAGCAACGAGGTGGGTGTGTGCTCTGACAAGTAAACACAGTGACAATGCAAGCCCTCTTGTGTCCTAAGTGTGTGTGTAAGTGTGTATGTGTGAGTGTAAGTGTATGTATATGAGTATGATGTGTGTGCACGTGCATTTATTTGTATGTTTATCTTTCCATTGGTGTGTGCATATATGTGTGTGGGTGTGTGTGTGTGTGTGTGTGTGTGTGTGTGTGTATGTGTGTGTGTGTGTGTGTGTGTGTGTGTGTGTGTGTGTGTGTGTGTGTAATTAGCTGAGAAGATGTGGTTCTTTCTACTGCGTAGGTGGGCCTATCTTTTTCTTTGGCTGTTATTTAATCTATTTTCTTACCATTGTTAGACTGTGGTTGACATCACACCATTTTTACCACATTCAGCATGGTCTAGAAATTACCCATAAGGCTATTTGAGTGTGTGGGAGTGTGCAAATGTGTGAGTGCCAACGTTAAACTGTCAGTGAATAGAGAGAGTACCCACAACATCCATCCCTTCAGAAAGGCATTTTAGTTCAGGCTCATTCTCCAATCATAGCTTAAAAACAGTAAAAACTTGCATAATGCTTCAGCTGAGCTTACGAGATGTAGGCTGGCAGGCTTGGTCTCAGGCATAAATTAGTCATCTTTATTTCTTTATTAGTCATCTTTATTTCACCATGTCAGCAACATTAGGATGAAAAAATCCATATATGTCAGACGTTTCAACATAACAACAGAGTTTCTCAGCGAACGTAATGCAAACAAGGGACCCAAACTGTCCCCAGGGATCAAATACACCATGTTCCTGAACCCTTTAGGAGACTGAGTTCCCCTAGACACTGGCTGGCTCTGTTCCCCTCGTCGATGGGTGAGCACCGAGGTAATTGTCCCAGTGGAAATTTCCTCCCAAGCTGTGACTCCCAAGCTGGTTGCCCCCAGGCTTAAGCAGAGACATCAGGGGACCTGGCATTCGTTCTCCAGGCAGGCCCCTTGGAGCCAGGGTTCACCTCGTCTACAACACTCACCCACACACATCACAAGGGAGTCAGGGCAAGAGTGGTCATCGCCATGACGACCGTGCGCTCATTAGTGTGTGTAAACATGTGGAATCTTGGGCCAGGATACCTGGTGACAGAGGTGAGTATTTGAGTCTGATCAGGAAAGGATAAAGTTATTTTGGCCATGATCCTATGGCCTTTACAGTCTCCTCTGTGGTGTTATAGTAGTAGTACATTGTCTGTAGT